>NC_140236.1:2276939-2321939 GCF_949987555.1 Borostomias antarcticus
AACACTGCGCCCTGTTGGCGTGTAAGAGAAACTGCACGTGTGTGCATGGGAGTGCACAGTATGTGTGTGTGTATTCTGTTCAATCAATCAATCAATCAAAGCTTTATTTGTATAGCGTATATTGTATAGCGTATATTGTATATATTCTGTTAGATCTTGATTCTAATGACGACCATTATGATGTCATGACTTCTTTACTTCAACAGGAAATGATGTATGTGTTATGCCTTATGTATGGCTTGTCCTGTAAATTATACGTCTGCGGCCATGGCTTAGTGGTAGAGCGGGCCGTCCGATGATTGTAGGGTAGGGTCGGTGGTTCGAATCCCGCCTCCTCATGTCGATGTGTCCTTGGGCAAGACACTGAACCCCAAATTGCTCCCAATGAGCAGGCTAGCACCTTGCATGGCAGCTGCTGATGCCATGTGTGGGTGAATGAGAGGCCTTGTAAAGCGCTATATAAGTGCAGTCCATTTACCAATCATAACCATTCAGTCACAATATTTTACATATTCTGTGATTCCTGAATGCCTACAGTTGTCATTTATATTCAGAGAGACATTATCCAGTTGAATGACCATAAAATACAATTCATCTTCATCATTCAGATACTTCGAAACACAGGTGACAACTGGCCCAAAAAGTGTTATCCATCAATCCCAATCGGATCGGATCTCAATTGAAATAATTCTACCTGGGCCATAGAGTATGAAAGGCTTCCTGAAGTGTTGACGCTCAACACATATTCCCTAACACTACTCAACAATCAGGTTCAGGTCATCAGCTTATCATCATCCAGTTATAGTACTATAAAACTGAACAATTCACTAAATAGTCAAGCCACGAAAAGTAATTCTAACTTTTAACCTATCCTAGCCTAGAAGCATTTCATGAAATCATATAGCAAAAAAGTCAAGTATATTCATTTGTGAAACAATTAAGATCAAAAGTAAACCAAATAAAGGTAGTTTGACACAGTAACACAAAAATAGCTGAATCTGTGCATAGTGTCAATTTCTTTTTCAGCAGCAGAGCCGTTCTAAAAGTCATTTTTGAGCACACTGTGTGGTACATTCCACTAAATTAAAATACTGTAAATAAAGGCCAAAAGTACACAAAAACACAAATTAGCTTGAATTTACTTTTTCATCATCTAGTCAATCAGAGTCAAATCTGAACAGTCAACAAAAGTCTCTGAATATGAGCAAAACTAAGACAGATTCTAAACTCCCAATAACATAAATTAGGTGAAACTACGCACGCCATCCTTGCAAAGATGCTACAGGACATAGTATAGAAAACATCCATGTATGATAATTTTACCCCCAAAAAATAATCATCATCATCATCATCATCAATAATATATATAATATTTTAATTATTAATAATACATTTTTTAATAATTAATAAATACTTTTTTTTTTACAAACCAGCTCAGTGAGTGTTTGTAAGTGTTAGTTCTGTAAGGCACTGCCCGCCTACCGTGTTGCAGTGGTGTGAAAGGTCACTGATGAACAGCATCTTAGGTGGTCCGCGGGGTCGCAGGTGCTCTCCTCACCCGCCACTCATGAGAGTGAGCAGGAGGAGTGGTCAACAGCGGGAAATGGTGGTCGCTACTCTAGACTGTACGGCCAAGCTTTTAGCACTGCGGGGACCTGTCTCTGTGGTCTGGGATGGGTTGTGATGGAGGGATGTGAAAAAGGTCTCATTCTTTTCTCTTCCAACTTGTATGAGCTGCCAGACTGGGCCCTCTCAACTAGTTCTGCATCTAACAACAAATCTTGGACCTCCCTTTTTTTCCCTCATGACTATTCATTAACCCGCTAGGCAGGCCCAGGCTTGCCCTATGATATATTGGATCGTACCAATATTTCAGATCAGAGGGGGACGAGTAAGGTGTGTCAATCGAGGTGCTCTCACCTCTATATTGGTCATATTGAGATTCAGAATAGATCTTGAGATATTCTGGAAATCTGAAGACAGTCCAAAAATCTGCCATTTTGTTTTGATTACTACAGTATTTGCCTCTATGCATGAAGCCCTCTTACAAAACGAACAGTAAATCACTCCATGGTAAAGCTTTAAGTAGCTCCGGAGCCTTGCAGTTGTTCCACACACACACACACACACACACACACACACACACACACACACACACACACACACACACACACACACACACACACACACACACTTCTTCTGCCTCAGTTCTACAGATGGTAGAGCAGCAGGTCGAGTATTCGGGGGTTGTAATTAGGGTTGTAACCTCCCCCCAGAACACTCTCCTCCCTGGACCCAGAGAGGGAATCGGCCACTGAGGAGAGGGAATCAGGGAGGGGTTCTCCACCACTCTGGAGGGTGGCCTACTGAGTGCCTGACCAAAAATGGACGAGACAATACTGGAGATGGATGGGATTTCTGGACAATTTGTCTGTGCTGAAAAGAAACCTCAACGATGAAAGGAAACAGCTTTTTTTGTTCAAAAGTACACAAAATAAGGGCCAAATCTGCTCCAACTGTCTCACAAATCAAATCAAATCAAATCAAATCAAATCAAATCAAATCAAATCAAATCAGAGAGTGGTAATGAATAAGCACTGAACTGATCTACATCTGTTTGTTTTTTTGGTCTGACCTGTACTGAGTTGAAGTGAATCCCTTTAGTTTTCCTACCATGACGTTGTGGTTCATGTCCCTCATCTGGTAGACGTCCAGGCAGACCTCGGAGCGGTTACTGGGGGTGCTGGTGGACGGGGCGGCGCGGTCCGCCGGGAGGTTCCCCTGGGGGAGCTCGAAGTAGGTGCTGTCTGGTTCCCTGCGGAGCGGACCACAAAGATACACTCAGAACAGGCTGGAGCAGCAGCACCGGCGTTCAGAGGGCATCCGCCCCCCGCTCCTGTAAGGGTACGGGGTAGACTGGGTAGGCTGGGTACGGGGTAGACTGGGTAGGCTGGGTACGGGGTAGGCTGGGTACGGGGTAGGCTGAGTACGGGGTAGGCTGGGTACGGGGAAGGCTGGGTACGGGGTAGGCTGGGTGTGGGGTAGGCTGGGTACGGGGTAGGCTGGGTACGGGGTAGGCTGGGTGTGGGGTAGGCTGGGTACGGGGTAGGCTGGGTACGGGGTAGGCTGGGTACGGGGTAGGCTGGGTGTGGGGTAGGCTGGGTACGGGGTAGGCTGGGTACGGGGTAGGCTGGGTGTGGGGTAGGCTGGGTACGGGGTAGGCTGGGTACGGGGTAGGCTGGGTGTGGGGTAGGCTGGGTACGGGGTAGGCTGGGTGTGGGGTAGGCTGGGTACGGGGTAGGCTGGGTACGAGGAAGGCTGGGTAAGGGGTAGGTTGTGCGCACACACTCACAAGCTGCTCCACAGATGCTCAAAGGTGCCTCCCTCGTCAGCAGTGGTGGACTGGGACATCTTCACTGAGGGGTAATCCACTGAGGGGTAGATCACTCTGTCGAACACACACACACACACACACACACACACACACACATTCATATAAAATGAATGATTGATCTTTTAGTAGTTCGACGGAGGTCTGATGATTTGAAGCTTATAGTACCGGACTGAATAACATTTTCTAAAGGTGCCATTTTAGTGTCTGTGAGTGGAAAAATCACTAACATTATCAGTGGCTAATGCACACACACACACACACACACACACACACACACACACACACACTAACACGTTTTCCAGGTGTGATCACACCGGGTATGGGTGCAGTGAGCTGGCACAGGGGTGTCAGGGGCCTGGGCGTGCCTAGACCTGCCTGCTCCTCCTCCTCCTACCCCAAGAGGGATGCGCCAGCCACATGGCACTACGTGCGACTGACTGCCCAATGCTTTCATTCTTTCATGGGTGATGCTGTGCTGCATAAAAATCGGAGCTCGGGGAAGCTAAAATACAAAGCACTACTGAGGTTGATGACTCTTTGCTAAGCATGGGGTGGGTTTGCTACCGTGGATGTAGGCTGTATGGAGAATACCACCAGTACATAAATTAGTACTACTGTAGTATCCTGCTATTTTCACGTTTGCTCTGTTCTTGCTGATCTCAAATAGGGCTAAGCTGAGAGGTCTACCTGCTTGTTTTTGTTTGACTGACACCCCCCTCTTGTGGCATTAGGCTGAAATTAAGGCTCTGAGGAAGCACGGTTGGCGTGTGCGCGCATCATAGTCAAGTGATTAATATGATGATTCTGCTTTTCATCGCCACTTCAAGCAGTGTTTACTTTTGACGTCCAGGCGATCTTGACCGTATATTATTTACATGGATGTAGCATCACCATCGTCACGCATGATGGGTTCTACAGAAAAATAATAATCTGGATATATACCTGTAGGTACATTGTAAACGAAGAATGGTGGAAAAAATCTAAAGGCTATGTTGAATTAATCAAATCCATAATTGAGACAACGTTAAAACTCATGAGAACTGGCGTCTCTGTGCGTCGGTTTACGCGCAGTACGCATAACATGTCCCGTGCTTTTCATTTTCATTTGCTGCTTTAAGGCCAACAAATAAAGATACGTTAACTAGGCCTACAGCAAAGGCTCTGTTTCTGAGAGATTTCCATCAACATATTTCAATCAAATTGCAAAACAAACAGCTATACGAGTCAACGTGGTGTGTTGATTAATAAAAGACCATTAGGCAACTCTTTACCGCATGTGTTCCTACAAAGTTTTCTGGGTTTTCGACAGCGTCTCCAACTCATTCTAGAACACAAAAGTCCTCTCGGCCCCCTGGTTTGACAGTGCGCTCTGCCACCAGCTTATAGCCTAGCCTATATTTACCACTGCGCACAGGCAAGCGTCATATCTCCTTAGCAACACCGTTGTAGGTCTGAAAAGAAAAAAAAACTGTGGCAAAGGTTCGAGGGTTTACAGAGTTGGAAAGTATGGGTGCTGGTGTCTCGATATACAACAACGCGTCTCTCTACGTCTCTTTACAATGTAAGAAAAATACGTGCGTAATAGCACTAGTTGGAAATGGTGCACCGGTCAACACAGACACATGCCCGCGCGTCAGCGCTCGCGCGCACACACACACGCACGCACACACACACGCACGCACACACAAACACACACACACACACACACACACACGCACACATACACACACACACACACACAAACACACACACACACACACACACACACACACAGTGGAGGGGGGCGTGCATCCCGCCACTCCCGGCATAGCTGCCGCCTCCAGAGCTCTTGGAGTAATTGGGGCAAGACAAGGGATTTTAGCACGAGGAAGATTTCCACCTGGACATGTCAACACACATTTCATACAACACCTTAAACCCCAAGACCAACGTCCTGGTGTAGCTATAGCCTATGCGTTGGGCCTAGGCCAACATTAATTACAAATTGAGGGCTGCACAATTGCATCTTTGATTTGGCCTACCACCAGCCTACGTGATTATGGGAAACTGAACAGTTTGCCTGACATAAACCCATTGCGGCTGAAATGTTGGGCGCCTATTAAGTATCAAACATATTGTCTTATTGCATGTTGATATATTGATTTCAATCCACCTGTTTCCACGCCCGGGTGGAAACACCGACACCCATGACAACGACACACAATCCCGCGGGTCATTAGCTTCCCTTAAGGTTAGAATCTTACTTTGTTGAGGGAGAGCAAATAGATAAATGAATTTCCAAAAATGTCACCTTCCAATCGTAGGCTATGCCTATCCAAATGAAATCACCAAATTGAAAATATACTATAGGCTATTTAGGAGCTTTGTCTGTGACTTTAAGAAACACATCATAATCGACGGTAATCATTTCAGTGAAATGTAAATTCGGTGGAATGCAGGCTGCATTTAGTAAGATTGGCTCTGGTACTGTAGGCCATTTCAATGCAAATCATGCCACCCCGCCAACTCAGATATTAACAATAACGGCAGCAACAGATTGCAGTAAGAGGCTATATTTCTATTATCTACTGTAATATGAATATTAGGCTATCAATATTATTACGAACTGTATTATTATTGCAGGAATAATGGTGTTATCATCACAAAAATGTTTTTTTTCCATTTTTTTCAAGTAGATAAAATTGGACATAATTGCAAGATATTTGTTATTTCCTTGCAACGACAGTATCACTGTACTCTGACCTCAGCACACGATTTTCTGTATTGATTTATTTGCTTATTGACAAAAATGGGGCTCGAATACTAAGGGGTCTAAGGGGTCTACTCAGAAAACGAAATGACCCAATTTACAAGCTTTTTTCCTGCATGTAAGATATCATCTAAGTCTAGGCTATAACTTTTTTCGACAAATAGGATATATATTTTTTCTTATTGAGTAGCCTATTGGGGTCGATTAATTGAGTCAGAATTAATATTTTTAGGTTAATCTTCGTCACAAAACATTTTCTTTACAAACCCAGAATCGTTTTATATGAGTCAACATAAAGAACAATATTTGTTGCTAGGTATGGTCTTACACTATTAAAAGGAAATTATACATTGTCTTTCCATAGTTGCCTGCCTGGTCTGTTTATTTAGGTAACTTATGGCTCAAGCTGCCATTGCAATGGGCTATAAGAAAGTAAAAATAGCCTACTTACCAAACAAATAGTCGTTATCCAGATTGAAATAGTCCACAACTAGAACATTGTCCTGTAGGTGCCTCGTAGCCTATAGTCTCCAGTGAAAGGCACTTGAAATTATAGGCTATAAACAGTAGTCATCGACTTTTTGGAAAATGATTGACGTTTCCTAGTGAATCACCAGATAACAATATATTGATAACACTTTTCTCAGGCAGTAGTCTTGCGTTTCCTGGGAAGTGACCGATCTTGGAGATTGTGTTGAGATAGAAGGTTGGGCTGGGAGGGTGACAGGAGGCGTTAGCCGCGGTCTGGGCACACACAAGCGGGAAACATTTCTCTTAAATCACTGGGGGGCAGATGGAGCATAACAGCCATCTAGACAGTCTACTATCTTATATGGATGTTATCAATACATTATTTTGACATAATATATACTTTTTTGTTTTTTTCTTCTTAAATAAACTAATGATTGCCCAGCAAATATAGTCTACTGACCCAAACCAGCAAGAAAAAACATTTATTAAATATACATATCAGGGACTGCATTGGCAACATTATTTTAATGTAACTTATAAAAAACAAAAAGCCAAAACAAAACACAAACATTGTTGTTGTCTGCGTCTGAGTGCCTTCATATCCTCCACAATATAGAACTACATTTCCCAGCGAAGGAGAAACGGTATCCAGATGCTGATTGGATGATGTTCTCCATCTGTTCGTGCAACAGAAACATTTAGCTGCATTACCGCCTAGCCCTAGCAAACTCTCTAGTATGAAGTCGAGAGGACTTTTCTAGCTGCACATTACTGAATGTGTAGTCCACCTTGAATAACAAAACTGTTACACCCAGGTAACCGTATGAGTTGCTAGTTGTGGGACACTATAACTTTACCTAGGCTAGCAAGGCTAGTGCTAACGTAGCTTAGCCATCTAGACTAGCTAACTAGTACACATTAGTTAACCTGTACAGGGAGAGCTTCAGGGCTTTATGGTGAAGCTTTTCATTTACATGTAACGTATTGTAACATTGTTGTAAGCTTCCCCTACTATTTTGTGTGAAGTTACATACAATTGTCTACAGTTACATACCAACTGAACTAATTAACGCCAGCTAAGTGTATAAGCTTTATTATACTAGTATAATACTAATACTATTAGCTAGCTACTACAGCTCTCACTGTCTGGTTAGTCATTATATTGCATGCAAAGTGTATATTTATACTTTTCGTACTAGTTGCATGAAATAAACAACCCAGTTTAGACCAGCCTCCCTCATTGGTTTGGGAATATGCGTTCACAGTGTTTGGGCGCCACCGTGTGGGCACAGTCGGGTACTACAGTTAGAGCTGTGTTGCTAGGGCCGGTTGATGTTGGCAGGTAAATTGGCTTCACACAAATGCACAGCCAACGGCCAGAGGGATTTAACTTCATGGGGTGGCATTTTTAGTTCAATGACCGCAGCATATCTTATTTTATGGAATAGGATACATTGTTGGATTTCATGGTTGCAATATCATAATTTCTTCTAGTCTGGACATTTTTTAATTTTATTTTTAATTTTATTGGCCTCTATTACCAGTGGGTGTCCGAGCTTCACGTCTAAGATGAACTTCTCTGAGGTTTTCAAGCAGTCCAACCAATTGTGCAGAGTTTCACCAGATGGGAAATTCTTGGTGAGTAACAATTTTTCCGATATTAGCCTACTACATTAAATAGGCTATATTTCACACATCTTTGACACCTCAGGCTGACACATAGTAGCCTAAGATGGACATTTTGACAAACAGCAGTCTATGAATAGCCAACATCCAGGATCAAAGTTAGATCGTTTTATTTGTCACATACACATACAGATATACTATGCTGTGACATGTATTGCTCCATCCTAAGCTTGCTTAATAGTATAGTGCTTAATTGAATCCCCTTATCCATCTGACAGATGGTCCGGTGAATCATTACTGTTTGGTGATCCTGTGTGTCTGACTCATCCGCCCCTGCTGACTCATTTGCCCCTGTCTGTGCTCATCTGCCCCTGTCTGACTTATCTGCCCCTGTCTGTGCTTATCTGCCCCTGTCTGTGCTTATCTGCCCCTGTCTGTGCTTATCTGCTCCTGTCTGACTCATCTGCCCCTGTCTGTGCTTATCTGCCCCTACTGTATCTGTGCTCATCTGCTCCTGTCTGTGCTCATCTGCCCCTGTCTGTGCTCATCTGCCCCTGTCTGACTCATCTGCCCCTGTCTGACTCATCTTCCCCTGTCTGTGCTTATCTGCTCCTATCTGTGCTCATCTGCTCCTGTCTGTACTTATCTGCTCCTGTCTGTGCTCATCTGCTCCTGTCTGTGCTCATCTGCCCCTGTCTGTGCTCATCTGCTCCTATCTGTGCTCATCTGCTCCTATCTGTGCTCATCTGCTCCTGTCTGTGCTCATCTGCCCCTGTCTGTGCTCATCTCCTGTCTGTGCTCATCTTCTCCTGTCTGTGCTCATCTGCTCCTGTCTGTGCTCATCTGCTCCTGTCTGTGCTCATCTGCCCCTATCTGTGTTCATCTGCTCCTGTCTGTGCTCCCCTAGGCCACCTGTGTTCAGTACCGGCTGGTTGTGCGAGACGTGAACACGTTGCAGATCCTGCACCTCTACACCTGCCTTGATCAGATCGTCCACATGGAGTGGTCGTCCGACTCTCTCTTCATCCTCTGTGCCATGTACAAGAGGGGACTGGTCCAGGTATGTGTTCACCTTTGACCTCTCACACTTGATTTAGCCACTGCTTTTGTCTAAGTAGCCATTTTGTCCAGAAAGCTGCAGCTCACCTGGTGTCCAACAACCCCAGATTCTCCCACACAACTTCCCTTCTCCGTCACATCCCGTTTAAAACTCTGGTTCTAGCAATGAAAGGAACTGCTCCCTCCTACCTCCAGGCCATGGTCAATCCCCACACCCCCTCCCAACCACTACGCTCTGCTACCTCGGGGCGACTGGTAGCCCTGTCACTCCGAGGCCCCTGCGGTCGATTGACACGGTCACGGCTCTTCTCTGTCCTGGCCCCGCAGTGGTGGAATGAACTGCCCACTGAGGTCAGGACAGCAGAGGCGCTGCCCATCTTTCGCCGCAGGCTCAAAACTCACTTCTTCAAGAAGTACTACAACGATCCTTTCTCTTAAGCACCTAGGATTATGTTCTTAGTCACTTGTTTAGAAAGGAGATACGAGTAGTAGTACACTGACTACCTACGTTAGATGCAATTAATAAAAATGTTTGGCACAGGAAGCACATTAAGTTTGCTTAGTGCTCACTCACTGCCACTGAGTCTATGCAACAGGCGAAATAGTTTGTCAAACAATTCCTTAGTTTGAGATTCTATAGAGGTGCTTCAGTGGAATCAACCGTAATAAACCAGTACACTTGCGTGATTAGTATAGACTAAAGGCAGGTTATTTAAATTGGAATTGCAGTAACCCATTCTCTAAAAGTGTCTTGAAAACAGCCGTGTCTACGGGCATCTTACCTTTGTAGAGGTAACCAGCGCCAGTCTTTCATGTTGCCTGACGATGTTTCAGCGTCGCTAGGGCCTCGTAGAGATGAGGGTTGATCTTGGGCACAGGAAAAGGGAGGTATCAGTCTGCCGTGGTCGTTCTCTCAGTTTCTCTCTCTCTCTCTCTCTCGCTCTCTCTCTCTCTACGTCTCTCTTCAGGTGTGGTCTCTAGAGCAGCCGGACTGGCACTGCAAGATCGACGAGGGCTCGATAGGACTAGTCTGCTCTCGCTGGAGCCCGGACGGACGTCACATTCTCAACACCACCGAGTTCCATGTAAGTGTGAAGTGTGTGTGTGTGTGTGTGTGTGTGTGTGTGTGTGTGTGTGTGTACGTGTGTGTGTTTATTATATGTATGTCTGTCTGGTGTCAACTGTTGCTGGCCCACAAGGAAGGAGTCCTGAAAATAGCCAGACACCAGAGCTTTCCTCAACTCCCACCTGCCAAATGTGTTCAGCCCGGTTCCATAGTACAGTGTTCTGTCACGGTCTGGTCCTTTATGTTCCAACAGGACGTACAGAGTATCTCTAGTAGTCTGTGTTGTTGTTTGTGTTTAGATTTAGATTCAAATCTTTATTCGTCACATGTAAATGTACAGTGTTCAATCACAGGGAAATGTTGGTGCCGGATCTGTGATGTCCTCAATTACAGATAAGCTACACATACACAATTTACAAATTGCATGATCAAATTACACAGTCTTAGTTTAGTCTTTCCTTCTCATGCTGTGATAAGCTATTTCAGTAAGCTTAGAAATTCTTTAACATTTAAATGTTGGATAGCACTCTAGGACCTTCATTTGGGCTGGAGCTTTTTACGTTTTTATCAAACAGGCGTTGGAAAGCTGAGAGCCACTGCTGCCATCAAACCCACCTGGACTAGGCAGAGATAGGGAGTATTTCTATTACTTGTATTTGAAATGCGTATTTCAATTATTTTTGACTATTTTATTTGTATTTGACACGTCTGAAAAAAACTAATTTGTAACAAGATACTTTAGAGTGGGGTAATTTTAAATTTTTAAAAAATACTCAAAATACTTTCTTCATGATTTATAAAACATAAAAAAGAAGAAGAACACTTAGACTACCTCACAGTGATGTTTATCTGTGACCAGCAGCTCTGTTATACTCGTGTTGGGAGGCTTGACCAGGGCCGTGGATTCACATGCTAGTTTTTACACACTACTCACGTAATCAAGTTCATCCTGGGACTGTCCATCAAAGTCAACATTTTATCTGAACTGCAATAACTATAGAATGTATATTTAACTTTTTAGAATGTAGCCTACGCATGTTGAACACCATAGGTAAAGGCCAAAGATAAAATCAATCAATACATGTTTTTTCATTTCATTTCAAAACTTTATTTATATTATTATTTATTTAATTATTTATTATTTACTATATTCCAATGCCGATGAGCTCACAAGCAAACACAGACATCAACAAAACATAAGCAATTTACAACAATAATAGAACGGTACAACAATAATACAACAAAAATACAATGTGGTAGTTGACTAAAGAAATGAGTGAGCCAGTAAGCTAGCTACAATGGTGCCGTGACCCGGATGCCCTGTGGATGGGGAGGGAGTTTAGGGGTGTGAGGTTAACCTGAGTCCTCCTGAGTAGGTAGCGGGTTGTTGGCTAAACTCACTCTCAGTGTATGTGTGTGTGCGCGTGTGTCCGTGTGTGTGTGTGTGTGTGTGTGTGTGCGCGTGTGTGTGTGTGTGTGGGAGTGTGACAAATACCCGCCTGTCTGGATTACAACTTGGGCACCGAGCCACGGTGGGCCTTGTCTGTCCTCCTGAACCTGACCCCCCAGGAATCAGTAGCAGGTGTCGGGCCCCGGAGCTCAAGTGTGTCTGGGCCCCGGAGCTCAAGTGTGTCTGGACCCCGTAGCAGCGCTGGGAGCCTGCGGCACGTCTGCTTTGTGTCTGCATCTTCATCAAAAACAGGAATAGAACCAAAGATCCCTCTGTCTCTCACCTTCCACAGGGAGGAATCTGTCTAGTGCGCTATCCAAAGGTCTGGGAGATGGAAGTGTCGTCTTGGAATGTCAAAGCAAATAGGTTCAAGGTTCAAGGTTCAAGGTTCGGCTTTATTTGCCTCCCGAAGGAGACATTTGTCTTGGAGTCAAAACGGCTAAAAAACTGCAGTACAAGAATACAAAAGACAACGTACAAGACACAAAAAACAGTACATATGACACACACACTGACTGATTGAGGTAGTTACAGGTAGTTACAGACATTCATCTCAGTGCAACAATGCAGTGCAAGTGCAGTACAGTGCAATACTATAAATACACAACCCAGTACAATACAGTAAACAAAATATCTACAGTTCATAATATTCTAACACCCACCACCTTATACACTTCTATCAGGGTCGGCCGTTATTATGTCTGACCCCTGAGAGGAGCTCATTCATCAATTTAATTGAGAGAAAAACAGCAACCAGGGATGGACAATATATCTATGGTCTCTGGGGCCTGGTCTCACTATCCTATCCACATAGCAATTAACACTCATTCAAATTACTCCTTGATAAAGCACAATGTTGGTTTACTATACCTTTACTATAACTATAACTGCAAAAAAATGAAAAAAAGACATGCTTTAGTTTACGCAAGTATAAAATACTGTACTATGCTATGAAACGCAGTCGGTATGAAACAATATGATACTAAATGTGTAGCTATGGGACATTAGCACTGAAGCTAACGCAAATGAGCTTGCAGTTTGCAACCATGTGCTTATTCTGTGGCCCGGGCATTTCATACATGTACAGTATGTGTATGTATCTATCTTGCACATATTCAAAGACAATTTCACAATTTACATTCAGTGCTCTTACGTCCTTTGAAGAACCCAATGTTTACCGGCACGAAATTCTCTTGGGAGTGATGCAATGTGGCATCGCTTTAAAACTTGTGTGAAGCAGCAATTTTTTGATTTTGGGTGCCAAGCTAGTTGAGGAGAAGTCAGGGCGACGCCCACTTACTGGCCCAGGGGTCCGCTGACCTTACCTTCACCTCTCCCAAGATTTCATTAAGGCTTTGCCAGACGGGTGTCCGTGTCTGGGTTTGATTTCAACTCCCTCATAAACAGGCTGCTATATTAACTTGTTTAGGGACAGCTGCCTGTGTGGTACACTGTGAGTGTGTGTGTGTGTGTGTGTGTGTGTGTGTTTGTGTGTTTGTCTTTACCCCCCACCACCCCCCCCCCATGAATATCTACGGACTGTTTTGATACAATGGTGTAATTTGTCAGTTCACAGCTGACAGCTCTAGACGTCAAGACAGATTTACATTAATCTCTAGATATGCCACTGCCAACGCGTGTTTGAGAGCCAGCCCAAGGAGCAATGAGTCTCATCATCGCTGGACGTAACCGACACGGCTGCAATTTACAGTGAACCTTGTCCGCATCAACAGTTCCACAAAGAGGGCCTACATTTTTGGACAATGATAGTGGTTTAACGGCTGCTCAGCCTCCATCATTGTCCATAAATGTAGGCCCTCTTTGTGGAGCTGCTTGATAGTCGTTCCCAGGCGTTTCCTTTCTCACGACTAAAGACACTGATTGTTTTCCTGTACTTTTGCTCACTGTAATGTTTCTTTTTTTAGTAGTACACGCTATTCTTTTTGGGTTCTCTCCAGCCTTCGGGCTGCGATGAAAATGTCTGTGGTTTGAGATCGCTTTTCCAAATTGCCCGACGGGCTTATAGTGACATAACCACGCTGCAGATTTCTCTCGCACGCCGTTCGGAACGTCGGATTCCCCGAAAGTCATTTTGTGTTTTAAATTCCCACGGCTGATCCAGGGCCTATCACGGCAGGCCTAGCACCACGTCCAGGCTAATCCACCCAACCAGCTGGGCCACTAGAACATAAGGGTGGAAAAAAAATCCACCCAAGGACAGTGTTGAACTGTATACCTCGCTAATGGTTTTTACATTGTTGGGGTCAGGTTAGCGTGCTTGGCCGGGGGCGCTGGAGCCTGGCTAACGCCTGGCATTGTCCGCGCGGGCGCTATTAAAACAGCGAACGTAGCCAAGCCTCCGCAGCGACGCGGCAGCGAGGACAGGCGGTCACCCGGACCCTCGTCTGGGCCGCGCCGCCCGATCCGTGGGAGGACGATAAGGCTGTAACAGGAGAAACGGCGCTATATCGGTTGGAGATGGCGTTCGACGTGGAATGCGTACGCCCTAATCCTTTGCTGACAGAACGGCCTACGCGTACAGTATGTAAAGATGATGTTCAGCGCCGCCCACGCCAGAGGAGTGTAAAGGAACTGAACGCCGGTGCCACTGGAGAAGCCCAGGCGCATATTTTCTCCTGGTTTTCCCCCGCGGTCGTACGGTGGCCCTGTTGATCAGCTGTTACGTTTTCATTGGCACCCAGTGGACATTCTCCTTGTTGAAATCAAGAATGAGACAATATTAGTGCTGGGTTTAAAAAATAGATTCATCGATTCTGAATCATTTGATTCAGAATCGATTCATCGATTTTTTTAAACCCAGCCCTAATATTGTGCAGCCCATATTGTCTCATTCTTGATTCATGAATCTCAAAATCGATCTTTTATTTAATGAATGAATGAATAAATTAAGGAATGAATAGTTCATTCATTCATTCAATGATTCATTCATTCATTCATTTTTGGAAATCAGTATCGATACCCAGCCCTAGTATCGATTAATTAAGGTTACAGCTTTTTAGTAACACTGACCGAATCGATATTGAATCGATATTGAATCGAATCAAATTGAATCGTGATAATCGATTCTGAACCTTGTGAATCGGAATCAAATCGATTCTTGAAAATCTAATCGATACCCAGCCCTGCACAATATGGCAGACCAACGTATGAATCGACTTCATCCGTTCCTGATTCTCAGAGTGTGTAGTGTGTCCCGTCAAGGTGTTTGGATCGGTGGTTCTCGACCAGCGTTGTTCGGTTCAAAGTAGTTCTGCTTCTGCGGCAGGATACTCTCCCATGCAGTGCTACGGTCAACTCAATACCAAGGGGCGTTATGCGTAGTTTTGCTTGCCTGCCGGCTCGCTATGGCTAGCTGATCGGCATGGCTAGCTGATTCCCTCCTACTAACCACTCCTCAAGAGAAACAAGCCAGCCCCGCCCAAAGCCAGGCTGGACTTGGCCTGGTTATAGCCTACATGCGCAGCCCTGCTGAGTTTGTTGTATGGGTCACGGATCACTGATGATAGATAGATAGAGAGAGAGAGAGAGATAGATGGATACTATAGATAGATGGATAGATAGAGAGAGAGAGAGAGAGATATATGGATACTATAGATAGATGGATAGATAGAGAGAGAGAGAGATATATATGGATACTATAGATAGATACTATGGATAGATAGATGGATAGATAGATAGATAGATAGATGGATAGATAGATAGATAGATAGATAGATAGATGGATAGATGGATAGATAGATAGATAGATGGATAGATAGATAGATAGATAGATAGATAGATAGATAGATAGATAGATAGATAGATGGATGGATGGATACTATATATAGATAGATAGATGGATGGATAGATAGATAGATAGATAGATGGATGAATACTATAGATAGATAGATAGATAGATAGATAGATAGATAGATAGATAGATAGATAGATAGATAGATAGATGGATGGATGGATACTATATATAGATAGATAGATAGATGGATGGATAGGTAGATAGATAGATAGATGGATGGATACTATACTGTAGACAGACAGACAGACAGACAGAGAAGATAGACAGACTACAGGCCCACAGGCACTGTGCACTAGTTAGAGACAAACTTATTAGAGACCCGCCTTTGAACTGAGCATTAATGTCAGGACCAGGACCAGCAACACGTATTAAAAACGCAAGCAGGCCGGTTTTGACTGGCTCATTCAGCCTTTTCCTCCTGATTGATAAACAGCAGCTGTTTGGTGAACTCTTGGAACATCCCGTGTACCCAACCCAGCCCTGGGAGACGCAACCCCAGCCTGCTACCCTCGCTTTTGTTGGGGTCGATCGCTACTAAGGTGTAGTTTTACCAGCTTCAGAGGCCCCTAGTCTCGCATGCCACATGGAGAAGCATTTCTCACCTATTTTCTTGGGTGGCTCCACCCAGTTTAAAGTTACAACATGGCTTGGGCAAGGGGGGGGGGGTTCTGTCTAGCCCGCAACATCCCCGCTCCCCCTATGTGGGGGTGTGTGTGGTGGGGGGGGGCTCTGTCTACCCCCCCCCAATATCCCCTCTCCCCCTACGTGGTGGGCACAAGGCATCCACAAAGTGTGTTTGAGCTCTGTTGACTCTGGTTACCAGGGCGCTGTGGAGAGGGGGGTCTTTAGGAAGTGTGTTAGTGGGTGTAATTACAGGGCACACACACCACAGGATGTCTGGATCCAACGGGGGCAAGTCCAGTTCAAACCTGGGGGGGGGGGGGGGTTAGGGTAGACAGGGGGGGTGATGTTAGCCATTAAGTCAAACTTCTATCTGAACGTCCTCCGAGGACGCTGTTTATCCTCGGGAGTGTAGGTTAATCAATAGTTAGGCGGTGTGGTCATTGTACGGCGGACTGCACGTATGCTCTGAGTTGTTTTGATTCTGTCAGTGCGTGTTTGTTAGCGCGCTGACATGCACACGATAAGCTAGTCGCAGTCTTCAAGGTCTGTACGGTGGCTGAAAGGATCAATTACAGTTCACACTCCGCCCTCAGCTTTGTCACTTTAGTCAAGCCCTGTATCTTGTTATGTAGCCATGCGAGGGTCTTGGCCAACAGGCGAGACCAGTTTAGTTCAGTATTTTCACAGCCTTAACATTCACAACATGATAAGACAGGGTTGGGGGACCCGGTACACATGCACATTAGATTGGCTTACTAGGTTGTAAAATAAGATATGAAGGCTTCACATTTAATACGTGCAACATGCTTGCTGTGGTCAGAAACACTTCGGTGTTATTTAGACAATGACTACTGTCTTGGGTCATGTTCACGAGGGTACAATGTGCCGAACGATGCAGAAATAGGAGAATGTTTCTCTAGGTTGGGGAGTCAAATTTGAAATCTTGACAAGCTAGCTAGCACTAACTCGTGGTCTAACCTGTTAGCTACCTGTAGCTAACTTGTTAGCGTTAGCCAGCCAGCAATCTAGTTGTCTTGCTCAGAAGATGGCAGCTCCACACTGATGTGAAAATACCAACATGCACACTCTCACAATGTTGTGCTGGGAGTAAATCCCCTTAAAAGTTTCAAATAAAAATTAAAAATAACATACTCCCGCGCACACTTTTTCTCTGCTTTTAATCTGCCAACGTTTCGGTTAGACCTTCCATCAGGACAGATTTTTGTAACAATGAGAATGTGAGTTCATTTTAAACAATGCCATACAATGTGATTGGATAATTGGATGTGTGTTTCCCATCCCCATTGGGGAGTGAGATTACATCATGAAATGATATCCCTGTAAGGAGAAAATAGGCAAATTAGAAAAAAAAAAAACATTGTAATGTATACATAACACCAACATTATTAGGAAAAACATTCTAGAGAAAAAATATTCTAAAGAGTGCTCCACACTGATGTTCAGCGATATGAAACCGAGCAAGCTTTAGTCTGGTTCCAAGCGTGAGTTGAGGCCTACATGTTTACTTTGGTTTGCCGTCGTCATCCCCGGTGGGACAATAAATCATTCAACAAGTGGTCCAAGTGATCTGATTTTACAGTACATTTTACAAGCACTGCCATGCAAGTCATGTGGCTTTCGCTCGCTCTTCTCAGCAGTGTGACACCCAGTCACCCTTCTTCAGAAGGACTGTCTAGGGGCAATATGCGGCGTGTTATTTTGGTTTCTTTAGCGGCCATATGTTGGGCTGTTGGCTGACCACCAAGCTCTGCGGTCAGTGTAAATCTTGTTCAAGTGAGGTTACCAGGGCCACTTGACTGACTGATGTCAAATGAAGCGTTTAGCCTTTGCATTTCATTGTTAAACACTTCCTGGACAGGCAGTGCTGACATTGCCTCATAGCTGGCTACGCTAGCTGTAGTGTAGTTACTATAGAGTCCGGTGTACCCAGAGTTTTAGCTTTGCCTACTTTTTTGGTGTCACATTTTGCCTAGATACGATTGTTTCCCATTTGCATATCCTAAGTATGAGGTTAGTTTAACTGCACCCTGTATCGGTGGGTCCTACCAGCTCATCACACTTCCTGTGGCTCGACCAGCTACGTTGTCTAAAGGGGATGAGGACATGTTCTGGGTTCCTCGTTCCCCTACGAAGCATAACTACATTGAAGAACATATAACAGCCGGCAACCCCATAGCAGGAACCAGAACACTGAGGGAGATGTGCCCACAGAACCGTGATGTGATGACGTCTGGCGTTCGTGACTCCTCAGTGTTCACCAGTCTGTCATCGCCGTTCAGGATATCAGGATATAACAGTTCATTCTGAAATGGTAAATGGACGGCACTTATATAGCGCTTTTCCACCTTAGCGGCACTCAAAGCACTTTACAATGGCCTCTCATTCACCCACTCACACACCAATGGCGGTAGCTGCCATGCAAGGTGCTAACCTGCTCATTGGGAGCAATTTGGGGTTAGGTGTCTTGCTCAAGGACACTTCGACATGTGGACAGTCGGAGCTGGGATTCGAACCACTGACCTTTCGATCACTTAACGACCCGCTCTACCAACTGAGCTACAGCCGCCCCTGAAAGACCTCGTAGCTCTGAAGTCCCTCGGACAGGAAAGCAGCCCACAAACTTTACGTCTTCTCAAGTAGTTGGAAGTCTCGCGTCTCTTATACACTCTCCAGCCACCATTACCCCCCCCCCCCCCGGTCACCTAGCGGTGTGACCTTTCACCTCCATACGGTCACCTAGCAGTGTGACCTTTTCACCTCCCCACCGACCGCTCCCCACACCTCAACTCTACTGCCTCACCCAGGGGTTAGCCATGTCACTACAGGTCCACTGACACACACAAATCTATACAATATGGGTTGCCAGATGACTGGATGCACATAATACTAGTGTAAGAGGATCTATATTAAGACTTGTACAGGTAAGCCAATTATATGTATACTATATATATATATATACTTATATTATATGTTCACCAATGAACCAAATTGCAATGCTCTATTGTCACCCTTGTGACTGCAGTCAAATCAAATCGTAGACAAGCTGTACCTACTGAACTAAAGCTGCAGCCTAAACAACCTCAACAGCCTTCTTTGGTGCAAGCGACCCACCGTGAGCTCCAGCTCATCTTTCCCTCTGCGTTCGCCATTAATAAGCAGTTGAAATCGTCTCAGTGTTATGAGGTCTCCGTATCAAGCCTTACAAATTTAAATCAGTGAAAGAAGTCTCATGCGAGTGTTATTCATCTCTTAATACCTCATTAAAGGACAATTCCCATTGGCTGAATAATGATACCAGCGCTCGATGTCTCTGTTTCTGGCCGTATCGGTGATTGATCAAAGGCGACGTCTCACACAAACAGGCTCTCATATCCATGGTGGACGTCTCCTCCCAGATATGACCCTCCTCCTCGGAGGGCTCCAGGGGCCCGGGTCCGACCGCCGCGGCTTGCGGGCGTGTCTGGATAAACCCGCGCTGACGGACGAGATCGAGGGGCCTTGAGGAGCCCTCGGCGGTGTCATTAGCGGGAACCGGCTGATTGAGATCTTAATAATAGGCCGCTGTTGACACCCGGCCCAGAAAGCCGACACTCATCACGTCGGAGTCTCCGTCTTGCTCCTCTTACGGAACCCTAGCCCGGCGGAGAACCGTCTTGCTCCTCTTTACGGAACCCTAGCCCGGCGGGGAAGCTGCAGTATGCGTCTCCGGGCCGTTCGCCCTCGAGACGCGATGCTGCCGTTGTCAGACCTGTGCCAGCGCCCACGCGAAACTAGCCCGGCCATCAAAAAGCGATGGCAGATCAAACATGACTGGGTGGCATGTCAGTCTTTGATGTATTTATGTCGTGCGCTCGCTGCTTGGCATACAGCGACGTACTTTCACTCAGGATGAGTTACACTTATGGGTGTTTTTTTTCTTCTTCGCCCGAACAGCTGAGAGTTACCGTCTGGTCCCTGTGCAGCAAAGCTGTGTCTTACATCAAGTACCCGAAGGCATGTCAGAAGGGTGAGTTTGTGTTTTTGTTTATTGGTGTGTGTGTGTGTGAGTGTGTGTGTGTGTTCTGATATACAGTACGGCAGCCCATGAATCCTGTCCAGCTCTGTTCTGAGGCCGGCCCCGGACCGCCGGCCAAACTCCGGGCCTCTGCTGACAGCTGTGTCCCTCTTCAGTAAATGTCTCATACTCCTCATAACCTCCCTGTCATCAAGCGAAGAAATGATTGTCTTTGCCTCACCAGTCACTTTCCAGCACAGCAGATGCCACATAACTTGCCCCTATATGACCTAAACATCACCGGACTCCCATTATAGGTAATCAAGTGATCCCAACTGCTCGTTGATGACTTGGTGTCCCTAAGCCTGACTGATAGTGGCGCTGCACTTGGCCAGATTCAGAGCATTGTAGTTCTCACAGCAAGGTTGCGAGTTTGATCCCTGCCAATTTTGATTGGACCGTCTGCAGGTGCTAACTGATGAGTGAAACAACTGCACCTCTTGGTTTTGAGATAAATTGTGAGACAGTAATTTAACGTATTGTAACTCAAGGAGGCTCTCGTAGTCCAAACCCAAGCAGTGCATGTGGTTATTTATTTTAACGAGTTGGTTTTTGAACACTGAGGACGACCGTTCACCCTCTCTAGACGTTTACTGTTAGTTATCAGTAAATTTAGTCTCTCTTCAGACTCAAATATTACAGTACGTTGAATCGCTGCGCTCTGCATGCTACATAATAGAGTCTGAGCCACTTCACTGTCCAAACTGGTGTTCTGAGGGCGTATCGACGGTTCAAAATTGAGAGTGACAGGTCGTAGCAGCAAATGAGAGATGCTAGCCCAGGTTAGATGGGCGGGGCATATCTATGGGTGGGAGCGCCTGATCGCGAAAGTCGTTACTGATCGGTGTCGCAGGGATTCCTGTGAAACCGATGAATCGCTAGGATTTGAGCAGCAGATTTTTTGCATGAAGTGTCCCAGACCCACAGAGAGATCTGCAGCATGCAGTAACGTAGCTAGCGTAGCTCACGTAGCGCATCAGCAGAAAAACGCTCACGGGTCTGGCGTTGAGACTACAAGCAAAGCGTGACCGTTTGGTCTCTCTGTTTATCTCTCCGCTTGTCTCTCCGTTCCAGGGATGGACTTCAGCAGGGACGGCTGCTACATGGCCCTGGCGGAGCGACGCGACTGCAAAGACTTCGTCAGCGTGTTCGTGTGCGACGACTGGCACCTCCTCAGGGTGCGTCCAAGAGGAGCAGGAAGCCCTGGGCTGCGTTCCCAATCGCATACTACCCTACTATATACTATACCAAAACAGGATGTAGGATGTCCCAATACATAGTGTGCCACATGCAGTATGGCAAAAATACCAGGATGTCCTACTACATCCGGTCGTATTTTGCAGTATGCAAGCCAGCAGGCTTTTCTGGCTATTCTGACCCACAATCCTGTGCGCAGCGGAAATGTGCGTCACATGTGCGAGTCGTGACAGCTGTAGACGAATGTCGCGTTGTGGACGGCGACGGATATGGGCAAATTTCAAGGCGCAATGTTATGGCAAGGTAGTATGTCCCAATTGGATGCCTACTGCTTGCAAAGTATGTACTTTCTAAGGGCAGCTGTAGTAGGTACTGGTAGTGAGAAGTAGAAGTATGCGATTCGGAACGCAGTCCTTTAAGAGGCTCAACACCTGAAAACATGACAGATGCGCTCGGAGTTCTCAGAACCATAATTTTGGGGGTTTGTTCCAGCATTTTGAGACGGAGACCCAGGACCTGGCGGGGGTGGAGTGGTCTCCTAACGGCTGTGTGCTGGCCGTGTGGGACAGCTGTCTGGAGGTGAGCTACCCCCCCCCCACGCACACTCAGGAGGAACACGGCAGCACCCTGCAGAGCTGTGTATTGGCAAGAATCTGACGATATGACACGTATCCCAATACAGGGGTGACGATACAATATATTAGGATACTATAAGCAAGGCAATATATTGTGATTTTTCCCCAAAAAACAATCTAGGCCTACTACTTTTAGAAAAAACCATTGCATAAAGAGCACATAATGTGATGCATACAAATACTGTTTATTTTATATATATATAAGAAACAGCACTTCCTAGCATCCATCAGGATTAACTAGGTGTACGTAGATCACTATGATTCATGTGTGTGTGTGTGTGTGTGTGTATGTGTGTGGGGTCAGTATAAGGTGTTGTTGTATTCCCTGGATGGCCGCCTCCTGTCCACCTACAGCGCGTATGAATGGTCACTGGGGATCAAGTCCCTGACCTGGAGTCCCAGCAGCCAGTTCCTGGCCATCGGCAGCTACGACCAGAAGGTCGGAACCACCGAAACCTAACACACCCAGAGTTTAAGATGACAAAAATGACAAATGACAATTTTTTTAAAACTTTTTTTTTAAATTTATTTTTAGTGCTTGAGCGAGATGATTGAATGAATGAATGAATGAATGAATTTATTGATGGATTAAGACACAACAAGAATCCACAGGATAACATGAGAAAGTGTATTATTTCCGTCATGGTCCTGGAGCTGTTAAGACACATCAACACGTACATTACATTGACACAAACACATCCATTTAAAAAGTAGAAAACTAAACTTCAGACTAAAACCTGAAGTGATTTTATTCATGTTCCCACACAGGTACGCCTCTTAAACCACATCACCTGGAAGAAGATCAGAGAGTTTGATCACCCGGCAACCATCACCAAGGCTGTGAGTACCCCCTCACCCCTACAGTAATGGTGCGTTCGTTTGTGGTCGGAGGTGGCAAGTCACAAGGGGCAAAATACCTACCTCCGACCTGTGTGCATTCGAGCTATATACCATTATATCACAGTTACCTAGTTATATCTATATACCATTATACCACAGTTACCTAGTTATATCTATATACCATTATATCACAGTTACCTAGTTATATCTATATACCATTTTATCAGTTACCTAGTTATATCTATATACCATTATATCACAGTTACCTAGTTATATCTAGTGCATTCGAGCAACTGGGGGCTGAGAATCATATCCGAATTTGCGACGAGGAAGTGCGAGTTCATGTGGCGTTTTATTTAATCATTCCTAGTAGCAAGTCGCAATTTGCCACCTCCCAGTTAGAAACGAACGCACCATAAGACCTGGGTTCACCAGCAGGCTGTTGGCTGTCTGGTGACCACATTCAATTTGTAAACATACTGTAGACGAAAAAAAATCTGCTAACGTTGTAGATTTAAAGGGACTGTTATGGTCATGAATTGAATGCCTGAATGGGGGGAATGCCGAGCGTCCGGTGTGACTGAGCGACCATCTTGGTGCTGGTTTTGTTGCCAGCTGGTTTACAGAGAGGTGGAGAGACGGCCGGTGGTGGGGAACGAGGACCTGTCCGCCCAGCACAGCACCCTGGGAAGCACCCTCTTCAACACGCACAGCAAATGTGAGCCACAGGAAACACGTCTTCCCATGAATCACCACGCTGTCGCCACGCTGCGGAGGAATCCGTTTGATGTGATACTTCAGAGGCGTGTGTTCACAGAACTCTCTCTCTCCCTCCCTCTCTCTCCCCATCTCCCTCTCTCTCTCCATCTCCCTCTCCATCTCTCTATCTCCCTCTCTCTCTCTCTCCATCTCCTTCTCTCTCTCCCCCCATCTCCCTCTCTCCCCCCCATCTCCCTCTCTCTCTCTCTCCCCCCATCTCTCTCTCTCTGTCCCTCTCTCTCTCTTTTGCCTGTTTGCAGATGAGATCTGCCCTCTGCCGGTCCAGATCCCTGTGGTGAAACCGGACCTGGACCGTGCTAACCCCAAGATAGGGGTCTCCTCCATGGCGTTTAGCTCGGACAACCGCTACCTAGCGACCAAGAACGGTACAGACCCGTCTGTCACATAAGAACTTTGACGTGTTTCACTGACCCAGAGTTGCTGTGTGTTGTGTGTGTGTGTTGAGTGCGTGTGTGTTGGGGATGCTCAACAACTAAAACATCTATACTAGGGTTGCAAATGTCCAGAAATGTAATTAATCGTTAACTGTTAACTTTAACAGTGGGGCGCCCTCATGTGCAGTCAGACCTTAAATCATGATTTCATTTCACACAACTCTTGTTGATAACGTTCGTTCCCCCCCAAAAAGTTCTGTTCCATTAACAAGCAATTAATCGATTTAACCAAATCTTACGAGTAAATTCTTATCAGCAATTAATCGATAGTCGATTAACTATTAACATCCCTAATCTATACTGTATTTATATCCTAACTCACTGCACTAACTGCTCGGTCCAAGTATCAACACATCCACAAGTGTGGATCCCTGAAGCCACGAGCTGAGGTCAGGGTTGAATACTGTAAGATACATAGTAGATGGAATTCCTATTAAAAAAGGAAGCACATTGCAAGACATTTACATTTTAGCTGGATGCCAGGTGTCCCTTAGCTTCTGTTGGAGAAATAACAGACTTATTGTTGATCCCATGGATCAACAATAAGTTACACACACACACATATATATAGACACACACAAACAGTACACACACAGACAGAGTAATGATTTGCAGCTCTGCAGTTATAGTGCGATTGCCCTAGGTGGCAGTAGAGGATTCAGATTCCTTCATTGTTACATCAGAGTACAGGTACAGGGAGTAAACATCTTGTGTCTTGGCCCCCCCATCCTCACAGTAAGGAAACTGAGGAGCTCAAATCGAAGCAGCCATCCACGGCGCCATCTTACCAAGCTGTGTTTCCTTCACCGTTGTTCTGTACGCGTGTGTAGCCATGTTTCCATCCACACGTTTTATGCGAATTAAGTTATATCGAATTAAAAATGTCTTATGGAAACAGTAAAATTCGATTAAAAGTCATGAAAATCGACAAAAAGTTTGTACTGTCGATCTCGTCGGATTTTCTCTTGTTCGATAAAAGGCTTTTGTGATAAATGCTTTATCCGATTTAAAGCTCTAGATGGAAACGCACGTTCACCGGCTTTATTCGCATTCATATTTTTTGCGATCTTCACATAATTCGATTGACAAGTGGATGGAAACATGGCTTGTCTGAGACATTTCCAAACGTGGGTTCTTCCTGTTCATCTGTGAGCGTGCTGGTGAACCCCCCCTCCAGACAGCATGGCCACGGCGGTGTGGGTGTGGGACATGAAGAAGCTGGTGGTGGTGGTGGTGCTGGAGCACACCTCGGCGGTGCGTTGTTTCCAGTGGGACCCCCAGCGCCCCCGGCTCGCCATCTGCACCGGCAACGCCAAGCTCTACCTCTGGACCCCCGCGGGCGCCGTCACTGTGCCAGTCCACGCTGAAGGTATTCACAAAACACTTTTTTTTGGGCTGGTGTTCTTTATGTTTCATAGTGGTGTTTATTTTCTGTTTTTTTCTTGTATGTATTCACAGGGTGTAAAAAAAGACATTGACCTAGGTCTCAAAAGCTCCCCTGTATAAATTAATAATAATAATTGTGAGCCCCAAACACTTATTACATCATTACTAGTCATGTGACTACTGGTCATGTGACCTGGTCAAGGTTACCTGGGAATAACTCAGTTTCTCTCATTCTATCAGGCAGAATGAATTGGCGTTGATGCAGAATTCCTCTCTTACATAATGTGCCACCCATGGTTTAAGCACAGTATAATGGGTAGTAGGACATTCTGATAGACATTTCTTACCTGAATATGTATCAGAATGCACTTGTGTGCTTATAGCACATCCTGTCAGAGAGGAAACGTCTATCAGAATGCCCTACGACCCATTATTTTGCATAATTCATGGGTAGAACATCCTGTCAGGTATGAAATGACAAAATGTCCATCAACATTTCCTACCTGACAGGATGTGTTGCCCATGAATTAAACATGATATAACGGGTGGTAGGTCATCCTGAGGAGGTAGGACAGGTGGTAGGTCGTCCTGAGGAGGTAGGACAGGTGGTAGGTCGTCCTGAGGAGGTAGGACGGGTGGTAGGTCGTCCTGAGGAGGTAGGACGGGTGGTAGGTCGTCCTGAGGAGGTAGGACGGGTGGTAGGTCGTCCTGAGGAGGTAGGACAACGTCTCAGAACTCCAGGTTGCACATCTCCATTTATATAGAGTATGATCTGAAGTAATTGACAGGAGGTACTGTAGCTATTTGATGGCTCAGCAGTCCCAGATCTTTAACCATGTGTGTGTTCTGATACCAGATGGTTTCCAGGTCCAGTCTCTGAGTTGGCACCACAGTGGGGACTGTTTAATCCTCCTGGGAAAAGAGCAGCTGTGTCTGTGTCACATGGAGACAGAGAAGGACGAGTGAGACGGACACTAGGACAACAAGGGACAGAGCACCAGGAAGAGCACCCTAATAGCACCCTAAACACTCTATTAGGACTGTTTTCTGCTGATTACCAAAATACTTCACCCAAGTGCTGTTTAATAACCGTTATACAACTGCATTCACAAAGGTATTGTATTTGCACTTAGCGGTTTAGCACTCAATGAAGCCAACCTTCCATTCATTCCATGAGGACCAAGATATAGGATACTTTAGTTTTTGTAAGAAAGCTCATTGACGCCTTGTGAGTTTTCAGGGTTGTGAGTTTTGATGTGGATTATTAGAACTTGTTTCCTAAATGTTTTGATAACTTGTAAATATGTTAAGTGTAGAGATTGGATAATTATTTTTCAAATAAACTTTGCTATGACTATCAATTAAGTGACAATACTTAG
Source organism: Borostomias antarcticus (assembly GCF_949987555.1). Classification (NCBI taxonomy): domain Eukaryota; kingdom Metazoa; phylum Chordata; class Actinopteri; order Stomiiformes; family Stomiidae; genus Borostomias; species Borostomias antarcticus. The sequence continues at coordinate 2,303,919 of NC_140236.1, forward strand.
ACCTCTTATGCATTCAGTCTTTCCCCGGGTCATGGAGTAGCCCAGCTTGGCCTCGTTGTTGATGAAGGACATGATGCCCAGGTAGGTCTCTATGAGGAGGGGTCTCTCCAGGATCAGGACCCCGTTGGCTCGCCCAGGAATGGGGAACTCCTAATGGGCCTTCTTCACCACCTGGACCAGCTGCGTCCGGAAGTTGTCCAACTGGGATAAAAGAGAGTGTTGTTCTGTGTAATAAAGTTTGACCCTACAGCAATTTAGACTTTCTGTAAATAACAAACCCCACGGTACGGTAATTTTAGCCTAGAAGCCAGACTCATCATGAAAAAAAAGTAGTTTTAAAACTTTTTTTCCGCGATGAGTCTGGCTTCCAGACTACAGTAATTTAACAATGAATAACAGTTTATCAAAGGTGAGAAGGGGGGTTATTGACAATCAATTTGCTTGACTCCATCACAGGCACGAATTGAGTATTTTTAAGCACCTATGGTGTTTAGCACATAATAGATGCAATACAAAAATTTAAATATATGAATTACCCGAGATGTACAGTATGTACAAAAACTATGTAGTTTAACAAGTTTATGTATTGGGGCGGCTGTAGCTCAGTTGGTAGAGCGGGTTGTTCAATGATTGAAGGGTCAGTGGTTCGAATCCCAGCTCCGACTGTCCACATGTCGAAGTGTCCTTGAGCAAGATACCTAACCCCAAATTGCTCCCAATGAGCAGGTTAGCACCTTGCATGGCAGCTACCGCCATTGGTGTGTGAATGTGTGTGTGAATGGGTGAATGAGAGGCCATTGTAAAGCGCTTTGAGTGCCGCTAAGGTGGGAAAGCGCTATATAAGTGCAGTCCATTTACCATATGTGTGCTATCCTGAAGTGCTATGGCTTTAGTTGAAAGTGGTCCCCGAGCCTGGGGAGGAAGGAGAACACAACACCTCACCTGCATGAAGAAGAAGTTGAAAGAGTTCACCTGGCAGAGGGAAGCCACCTTCTCGTCGGCGTGGGCCATGGGGTGCTCAGTGAAGGTGGCGTAGGGCACGTCTGTGGACCAGGGGTTCCAGCGGTTCACGAAGGACGGGCGCGGACGCTTGTCCCACTGGACGCAGATTCCGTAGCCCTCCCTCCTGTGAAACCGGGAACACTGATAGGACGGCAACGCTCGCGAGGGGTCGCAAGGGTCAGGGTTCGGGCTAGTTCTCTTCCAGGCTATCCTCATAGTCTACAGGCTACACTCACAATAGAGGGTTTTCACAGCCCGTCATCAGTCGGCCATGTTGGAGGTTGAAGCTACTGAATGTAGATGATAGCTCAATAGATGGATAGATGGTCCTATCTAGTCGTTAGCCTAAACCTGATCTTAAACCTCCAACATGGCCGACCGTGAAAACCATCTATACTTGGAGGGGAATTCAATATCAAAGAACAAGGACTATACATCCACATCTAGCTATGTACTAGTATCCTGACTGCTTTGAGAAAGGCCTTAAAGGAGTCGTTTGGTATTTATCATTATAAGTCCTGTTATAAGGTTATTTATTATCATATGCTGTACAATGGACTTTGCACTCGAGCCATTTGCTCATTGCTAATATCACAGCTAAGTAGTACACAGTGGATCTCTATGGGCATACTGTATATAATTATGCTCATAGAGAACCATCAGTTGACCATATAATGGGTCTCAATGGGCATATCGAGATCCATTGTGTACTTTGGATCTGCTCCAAAATTGAATGGGTTCTAAGTTGCACCATGCTACACCCTTCCACCGAGTTTTGTGAAAATCGATACAGTAGTTTTTGCGTAATCCTGCTAACAGACAAACACGCACACACACTCACGCATGCGCACACACACACTCACGCATGCGCACACACACGCCACAGAAAACATTACCTCTTGCCCTGCGCTGTTGCTGGGCGGAGGAAATGAGCACTAATATCTCAAGATTTTGCAAGTCTGTCAAAATGTTTATATAGGCCGTTGCATATCGTAAATAACGATATAACAGGGTTATGATGATAAATACCAAACCACTCCTTTAAAAACAACCACTTTCTTCATCAGATCCTTACTTGTTGAGGGATTTGGGTGGGAACTCAAACTCTCCCACTGAGATGGTGTCCACGGCATTGAGGGAGATCCTGACCACCTGCTGACACAGCAGGTTGATGAAGTCATACTTGCACACCAGCAGCGACCTTCAGAGGAGAACCCAGGAGGACTTCAGTCACACCAATCAACAACTCATTTTTTCACACCACAATGCCAACAATGTGATGACAGTTTTCTAGAAAACAGGTTGCTAGTTAGTGGGTCACCATGGAATATCCTGGTACTTCACTACATTTTTAGTCAACCGGCAATTAGCAATGTGCACATTGAGAGGAAACATAAGTCAAGCTCCATTACAGTTCCTAGCCCCTAGCCCTTTTATTCTTGACATGGTACTCCAACTCTTACCTGTCAGTGATGAGCACCAGTCTGTCCTTCTCATTGTTCCAATGGTCCACTCTATAGGAAGCATATTTAGACACAAACCTAGTTCTTAAAATACATTTAAAAATAATTTAGGCAGAGGCTGCCTTGTCTCTCTTGCGCCCTCTTCTGTCATAATGGTGAAGTACAGAAAATTCGGTGACAACCAGAGACATTGGTAGAAAAACACCTTTGAAGTATTCTTAGTTTAGTGAGAGGAATAGAGCGCCACAATATATATTTCCTACGCAATTCCATATCAGTTCTCTCTCATTTCAGTGAACCAACACTTCACAGAAGTAAAATCAAAGTAGGTGGAAGTGACTCACTCAGTCAGAAGCCACACGCTCAGCACCTCTCCGTCCTCTGAGGGCAGAGCCACCGTCCTGATGTCACTCACTGCCTGTTCAATGGTACCTGAGGTGGAGGTCTGGTCAGAGGTGGAGGGCTGGTCAGAGGTGGAGGTCTGGTCAGAGGTGGAGGGCTGGTCAGAGGTGGAGGTCTGGTCAGAGGTGGAGGTCTGGTCAGAGGTGGAGGGCTGGTCAGAGGCTAGAGTTGGTCAGAGGTGGAGGTCAGAGGTGGAGGGCTGGTCAGAGTTGGAGGGGAAGGTTTGGTCAGAGGTGGAGGGCTGGTCAGAGGTGGAGGGCTGGTCAGAGGTGAAGTGCTAACAGTAACTATAGTAACAGTACTCCTATATGCTAACATGGATCTCTTAATAACAACACTATAGCTTACAATGAGAATCAGAATCAGTTTTTTTTTTTAAATATTAAAATCAATTTTATTTTTTTTGCCACCACCACCGCCTCCTCCTCCGAGCCATGGAAGAGGAGAGAGAGAGAAGAGGACATCTCTCTCTCTCTCCCTGACTCTCTCTCTCTCAGTGGTCCAGAGAGAGAGAGAAGAAGATACCATCTTGCCATCGCTCACCCCCCACTCACTCCCTCCATCAGTGAGCCAGAGGGGGAGGGAGAAGATGTCAAGATGATATCCCCTCTGGACCACTAAGAGAGAGCCAGGGAGATGTCCCCCTCTCTCTCTCTCTGGCTGCTCCTCCTCTGTCGCTCTCTGGCTTTTATACACCTCCTGGCTCACGTCACAAGGGCACTCGGTGACGTCACGGTTTGCAAAGGCTCTTTTGACAAAACCACCAACTTTCTAAAATCACTGTAAATCACTTGATTTTGAGATATGCCGCTAGGGCGTGGGTATAGGCTCCCCAGAACTCCTGCCCTTTTCTTTTTTAAATAATATTCTCTATTCAATAATCTAATTCCTTCAAAATGTTCCAATATACAGTCCTTATTATCAATTTGTTTAAATCCTTATCCACTCCCGCACGTTATAGCTCCCATATTATGACGAGCCTTGAATATGACGAGACGTAAGAATGGGTTTATGTCAACAATCCTTACGCAGAAGTTGTTGTTTGTGAATACAGTATATATATTCGGGTGTGTAAATGTTTTTACGAATACGCCAACGAATACGTCGATGTCCCGCAAATAGCCTAGGCTATATGTTACAGTTTAATCGTTCTGAAATCGGAATCGGAATTAGTCTATTCGTGTGAGTCAATGATCAAAAATCAAAACAGGAATTGGATATGGAGTTTGGATTACTGGAAAGGAACTTTAAGTTTGGAACCGAGCCACCACCGTTTAGGTCATACTACAATGGATGTGGGTGGGCACCTTGAAAAATCATTCAAAAACATGTTAAACTCTCGATTTCAAAGACAAGAAGCTCACTGAGGGGGTAATTGGTGTCCGTTGGTGTTCTGACATCAAATTCGCCGCAAAGTATGAATCCTGTAGGGTTTTATTGACCATTTTATGAAATCCATTGACTTGTATTGAAGCGACCGTTGTAGATGTGTAGATCAATCCGCAGAGGGGATTCGGGAAGTGGAACTACTTGCGGTAGCTATTGTTATTGTTTATGTTGCTAGGCTACCTAGTTTGCGGAGGTTTACACACGTATGTGCTGCGACTAAATAGTTCTATGCTAAATATTTAAAAAAGCCTTTCCAGATGAACTAGAATCTTACGCCAACTAACACCTCGGTGAGTTTCTTGTCTTTGAAATTGAGAATTTAACATGTTTTTTGAATGATTTTTCAAGGTGCCCACCCACATCCATTGTATGACCAAAACGGTGGTAGAGCAATTATCAGACTTTCTCAAAAGTGCTAGTTTTGTCAACGTTTTGATCTGAACCATTGTATATGATCATAAGTAACCTTAAAGGAGTAGTAAAGGCAAAATGCATGTTTATCCCTGTTTTAAGGTTACTTATGACCATATACAATGGTCTGATAATTGCTCTACCACCGTTTAATAAGTGTTTGGTGCTAACCAGGATTTTTATTTATTTATACAGGGGAGCTTTTGAGACCTAGGTCAATGTCTTTTTTTAACACCCTGTGAATACATACAAGACAAAAAACAGGAATTATACAACGGTTAGTTCTGGTTCTTGATTCTGATTGGCTGGAAGCCGTGTTCAAATACTTTGTAACACACACCTGGGACCGCATATCATTCCATTTTCAGTATTAATGCGCCTCCCATTTGATCCAATGCATTGTAGTTGTTGTTGTTGCTTGGCAACCCATTTGTTAGGGGAACTATTTTGCTCGGCGGAATTGAGAGAATGATGCTTCGTTTTGAATAAATTTTAATATTTTACATTGCAGTGTGTCTATTTTACACTAATAGCTGTAGTAACCGTTGTATAAAAGCAATAAACCACGAGAGGCTGTGTGTTATAGTGATTTTATAACAGCTAGGGGGGTTTTAGGCACTCTGCTTCGTGTTGTGCCTAACAACGCCCCCTAGCTGTTATAAAATCACTATAACACACGGCCTCTTGTGATTTATTGCTTAAATAAACACCACCATGAAACATAAAGAATACCACCCACTTATTATGACATCATTACTAGCCATGTGACTACTGGCCATGTGACCTGGTCAAGGTTATCTTAATTCACAGTTTCTCTTATTCAGGCAGAATGAATTGGTGTTTATGCAACATTTGACTTGCTTTACTTTTTTTCACTGCGCTTTCCACTAAAATAGCATTCCCCTAAATGTAGTTGGCCGTCACAGAGGAGATTCCCTCGAGGTTGTGAAAGAGAATAAATATCACACATATAAACACAAACACAAAAGTGCTTTCCTAGATCAATCTTGTATTAACTATATTCACTGAATTTTTTTCTCCCATGGCAGAATGATCCTAAACGTCTGTGAATTCATGCCTTTATGCCAAATCACTTCCTTGTTTGATTCAAGGCATCTAAAACGAAGACATTTCAACATTTCCTACCTCAAAGGATGCGCTACCCATGGATTATGCACAATAATGGGTCGTAGGGCATTCTGAGAGACAATTCCTCTCTGACAGGATGTTATCCATGGTTTAAGCACAATATAATGGGTAGTAGGGCATTCTGATAGACATTTCCTACCTGAATATCTATCAGAATACCCTATAGGCTAGTGTGCTTATCCTGTCAGATGAAGATATAGGCTACTTTAGTTTTTGTAAGAAAGCTCATTGAAGCTTTTGAGTTTTTTGTCAGTGAGTTTTCAGGGTTGTGAGTTTTGATGTAGATTGTCCATAATGTATATTATTATAACTTTATTTTTTATTTTTTGATAACTTGTAAATATGTAAAGGGTAGAGATTGGATAATTATTTTTCAAATAAACTTTGCCATGACTACCAATTCAGTCACAATACTTAGAGCTTAAACATGAAAGTGATGTTTTAGAGAAGTAACCACTACACCTCAGAAGGCAATAAATTACACATCATTTAGTTAATATGTATTTATTAAGCAATTTACAATTTGTCAGAATGACACATAATTGAGTCAAAGTGTAGTCAACAAAATAAGTTAGTCTAACTCAAACTGTGTTGAATTGCACTTGATTTTCTTTTTAGCGAAGTTAACAGCAACAAATAGGATGGATGATCCATACAGAATGATGTTCGCACTTTTCAAAAACAAACCCTTGACAAACCGAAAACAATGGCTGCGCCAATGTTTTCTCACTGTTCATTTATCAAATGTTATTCAGATGTGCAATGAATAAAACAGTATTTTCACTAATCCAAAAGTCTGAGACTTCATGCAACCTCATCATGCAAGACATGCACAATAATTTATCTGGGGAAAAAAAAAAGGCATTTTGACATCGTAGTTCATAAAGGTTTAGCATGATATCCTTTCACCTGTGGAAGCACAACCAACACAGCGCTGTAGAAGAGAAACACGGAGGGGTGCAGCACAGGGAGCGCTTCCTAAAAACCCCTAACAACATCCAGACTCACCTCTGAACAGAGACATGGGGAGGATTGGTCCGTGAGTCTTCTGCCCACCTGACTCATGCTTTCCTTTCAAACCAGCCATCCTTGATCTATTCCAGAAATCCTTGCCTTGGACATCTGAACGTTACCTGGATGAAGTCTTACTTTTCATTCTACAAGGAAATAGAGTAGAGTTTCTTGATCATGTGATCTCACCATGGCACAAATATAAGCGTGTGGTCATATGAGCAGGTAATTCACTCAGCATAAAACATGTCTTCTGTGTTTTCACAATGCGGCAACTGAAGACAAAACTTTAAAATAAATCCAGGAGCATATATGAGAGGCTTGTCAGCACAGTGCATCACCATGTTAACTAATGGCTTTGGCTAAAGTTGTCAAGCAACATTACATAGGCCTGATTCAACAAAGTGTTTCTTTGTGTTAAAATTGTATTCAAAGCAAATGGGACAAAGACAGACTGTGTGGCCCAATGGTACAAAACTCAACCTCCAGTATATCTTGCAGTTAACAAGCTTTAGGGCTTTTACAGAAAACAATAGTCACTCACTCAAGCAGTCGATTCCTATCGTCTCACAGAGGTCAGCCAACTTGACAATCAGTGCCAGTACACCATTTTGCAAGTTGTATAGGGTCATAAACAACCCGCTTTTTTCTTCATATTCTGTGCAGATAATCCGACCCGAACTGCCCCTGGAGCAGCTTAAACCTCCGCTTCCCTCTACAGGAACAGGCCAGAGCCTTCCGTTAACACCTGGGCCCCAGGTCACTCACTCAGTGATAAACCTAGCAGCATCAGCCCAGTCTGTTTGATATATTCAGCATGGCAAGGACTGCAGCACAGCCAGCACATCCAGCAATGCTTCCTAATCAGACACACTAATGCCAGAGAAACTCCCAAAGCACTTCCCTGAAGCGATGGGACGATAAGTGAAAGGTACAGAGTGGAGGGAACTGACTGGGCAGTGTGTAGCACTGTTAGGCGCCAAGGCTGGCACAAACAAACTATCACGGTATGACACTACAACTATCATGAGGGGTACAAATGGGGGAACAGGCACCCCAGGAGAGTGACTCACACACACACACACACACGCGCCCGCGATGGGCCTCACACTGTAATGGAGGTGCAACTCCCTACAAACGGGGCGTTAAAAGCCGATCTTTCCCCGGGTCATGGAGTAGCCCAGCTTGGCCTCGTTGTTGATGAAGGACATGATGCCCAGGTAGGTCTCTATGAGGAGGGGTCTCTCCAGGATCAGGACCCCGTTGGCTCGCCCAGGAATGGGGAACTCCTTATGGGCCTTCTTCACCACCTGGACCAGCTGCGTCCGGAAGTTGTCCAACTGGGATAAAAGAGAGTGTTGTATTGTTCTGTGTAATAAAGTTTGACCCTACAGCAATTTAGACTTTCTGTAAATAGCAAACCCCACGGTACAGTAATTTTAGCCTAGAAGCCAGAAAAAAAAAGTAAAAGTAGTTTAAAAACTTTTTTTTTTTTGCAATGAGTCTGGCTTCCAGACTACAGTAATTTAACAATGAATAACAGTTTATCAAAGGTGAGGAGTTTTTTTAAATTGACAATCAATTTGCTTGACTCCATCACAGGCATGAATTAAGTATTTTTTAAGCATCTATATGGTGTTTAGCACATAATAGATGCAATACAAAAAATATATATATATATTAAGTGCTATAGCTTTAGTTGAAAGTGGTCTCCGAGCCTGGGGAGGAAGGAGAACACAACACCTCACCTGCATGAAGAAGAAGTTGAAAGAGTTCACCTGGCAGAGGGAAGCCACCTTCTCGTCGGCGTGGGCCATGGGGTGCTCAGTGAAGGTGGCGTAGGGCACGTCTGTGGACCAGGGGTTCCAGCGGTTCACAAAGGACGGGCGTGGACGCTTGTCCCACTGGACGCGGATCCCGTAGCCCTCCCTCCTGTGAAACCGGTACAGTATCCAATGGACTTTGCACTCTTGAGATATTTGCTCATTGCTCATATCACAGCTAAGTAGTACACAATGCATCTCTAATGCTACGTTCACACCTATGCGATTCACCGCCGATTCTTGCGGCGAGTTTACATTGGAAGTCAATACAAGTCGCGCGAATTGGGCGGCACGGCAAATCAGGCGGCGCGGCACAGGCGAACCACCGCCGGCGGCGAAACGCCAGAGTTGGATTTTCTCAACTCTAGCACCCTCACACAGGGAGCTGGCTTCATTCTAAGTTTTTTCCTTTGTGGATCCAGCCCGTGATTCGGATCTGCTCCAAATTTTAAGGGGTTCTAAGGTGGCCCATGATGCACCCCTTCACCAAGTTTCTTGAAAATCGGTCAGGTAGGATTTGCGTAATCCTGTTTCAAAAAATGAATGGAGGTGAATGGCCAGCCATGTTTGGGAGGCCCATAGACCCAAACTGTGCTTCGGATAAGCTCCAAAATTTAATGGGTTCTAAGTTGCACCATGCTACACCCTTTCACCAAGTTTTGTGAAAATCGGTCCAGTAGTTTTTGCATAATCCTTCTGACAGACAAACACGCACACACACACTCACGCATGCGCACACACACACCACAGAAAACATTACCTCTTGCCCTGCGCTGTTGCTGGGCAGAGATAATGAGCACTAATATCTCAAGATTTTGCAAGTCTGTCAAAATGTTTATATAGGCCGTTGCATATCGTAAATAACCATATAACAGGGTTATGATGATAAATACCAAACCACTCCTTTAAAAACAACCACTTTCTTCATCAGATCCTTACTTGTTGAGGGATTTGGGTGGGAACTCAAACTCTCCCACTGAGATGGTGTCCACTGCATTGAGGGAGATCCTGACCACCTGCTGACACAGCAGGTTGATGAAGTCATACTTGCACACCAGCAGGGACCTTCAGAGGAGAACCCAGGAGGACTTCAGTCACACCAATCAACAACTCATTTTTTCACACCACAATTCCAACAATGTGATGACAGGTTGCTAGTTAGTGGGTCACCATGGAATATCCTCATACTGTGCAATTACTGTAGCACTGTGCACATTGAGAGGAAACATAAGTCAAGCTCCATTACAGTTCCTAGCCCATAGACCTTTTATTCTTGACATGGTACTCCAACTCTTACCTGTCAGTGATGAGCACCAGTCTCTCCTTCTCATTGTTCCAATGGTCCACTCTATAGGAAGCATATTTAGACACACACCCAGTTGAGGCTATTGTGCATGAGAAAAGTAAACCTTCAATAATAAAGCACTGACCAACAAATGCATCTAGGCTAAAAAATAATAATTAAAAAAATAATTTTGGCAGAAGCTGCCTTGCGTCTCTTGCGCCCTCTGCTGGCATAACAGTGAAGTACAGAAAATCGATAACAACCACCTGAGACCACTTGATTGTTAGAAAAACACCTCTGAAGTATTTAGTTTAGTGAGAAGAATAGAGCGCCACAATATATATTTCCTATGCAATTCCATATCAGTTATCTCTCATTTCAGTGAACCAATACTTCACAGAAGTAAAATCAAAGTAGGTGGAAGTGACTCACTCAGTCAGAAGCCACACGCTCAGCACCTCTCCGTCCTCTGAGGGCAGAGCCACCGTCCTGATGTCACTCACGGCCTGTTCAATGGTACCTGGCTGCAATTCAGATGCCAGATCAGGTGGGCAGCATGTCTGCTAGCCTAGAGTGATGTCATTCATAGCAAAAGTCCAATCCGACCTCGTTTGAAAGATTTGCATTGGCCTAAATTGTTGAACATTGGTTTTGAAAGGGCAAAAGCAATATCATATGATTATTTTATGAGTAGGCCTAGTCTACATGGTCACAATGGAGGAAATTGATAACCTTCAGTGTTAGAGAAACTGATGGGACGACTAGACTATCACATCAGTTAGACTAATGTTTGGCCTAAAATACAGAAAATATGTTTTGAAAGGGTAGCCTTTGGGAAATATCACAATAAGATATTTTATCAGTTCGTTGTAATATTGGGGGCAATTCACCTGTGGTTATTAACAGAGAAACAGAATACAGAAATCTCAGAAACAGTATTTTCAGATATTGTTAAATCGATGTCAAAAACAGACAACAGCCTGATTGTTGCAGCTGGACAGTTTAAATTAGCCTTCAATAGGAAGATAGCGGAATTAGCTTGTCGATGGCTAATATATAAATTATTAGCAAATATTCGGAATTACAAGTCACACTTACCCTGAAGACGAAATAATCCTTTACTTTTGCTTGCATTGTGGGATTCTGGACATGAAAAGGCGTTAATGTTTGTAACGGGGAGCAGCAAGCCACCGAGGCACCATAACCGAAGCTTCCTCCGGCCCCCGGCGGCGTGAAGGCAACCTCGAACCCATCATCCTCGGTCCCCGCTGGAAGAAGCACGGCCGCCCCCGCAGCCCCCGGGCTCTCCGGGTCCACGCTGTCGTTCAACTGAAGCATAGTGCAAGAAGCTTACGTGGAATAGTGCAGAAATATGTTCCAATATATCCTCTATTCAGGGTGAAGTTTCAGAAAACGTTGGGGTGTTTTGGAGTGATCAACATTGCGCACAGTGTTTTGATAAGGAAGTCCTCCTGCCTCACTTCCCCCTGCGTTTCCTTAAAGGGACAATTGCATTAGAAGCCATGAACCTAGTCCAGGCTACGATGACCTACACGGTTTATATTACACTAGATGGCCAGCAGGTCCGTGCTAGATCGAGTCAAGTGGATGTTTTGGGTGGATGGAAGTGGGTTTTTTAATTGATAACATGGCATTTTAAAACTAAATGAGTAAAGAGATAGTCAAGTAATTTGGTTATTTTTCCATCTTGTGTACAACAAATTCCAGAGGACATTTCATATAAAAAGCACACAGGTTTTATTGCATATCAATTTCATGTATAAATTCTTCATAGCATTGGAAAGATTACATTTGGTATACATTTCTATTCTACAGAATTAACATCAGAATCATATCTTTTCCATGAAATTTCTCTAAAGTACATCTTCAATAATCACAAGCATCAAAAGAACTGCAATTTAAGAATTGTTCAACATTATTCTACAATCCTTTCATTTTTTAATTATGTCTCTCCCACAAATTTCCTGTATTTATTTCAGAACCACCTGCCCAATACTTTTGTAAGGCAGTCAAGGACTTGAAGTCAAAACTACTAACTAACCACATGTACAATAAGTGCATCTACGGATTCATTATTTTTTATTTATTTTTTTCTTTTTAAATTTAAGATACACGTTTCACAAATGGACATCATTATGACTGCTAAACACATCATGCACAATATCTTTTTCTTGTTTTTTCAATAAACATAACAGAGGTGATATACAACTCAGGTTCAAATGAAACGAGCACCATCCATTTAAACCCAATATTTTTTTCAATGAATTTTTCAGACATAATGCAACATTGTTTGTTTTTTTAAAATACTATACAGTTAAAAAGAAACCCATATTCTTTTTTACTTTATAATGTAACAGTGGGGTAAGAACAGCAACCATGTTCTGAAGTTATAAGTTCGTGACCATTTGCCAGTATCCTCTGAAACATTGGCAATGGGATCTTTTACTTCAATGAGAATCCAATATTCTACAACCGACAGCGCGCACTTATTACAGTAGTACATGACATGAATTACTCCATATAGTATACCTAAATATTTAGTAACCCCAGTCTTTGCATTTAACAATCATGTATTTCAAAACAATGTGTTAATTGTGAGTCCCCATTTAGTAGAGTGTAAAGAGAGACCTTCATCCTGCTACCTGTGGTGAGAAAGGAAAATTACAGTGCTTCAGTTATTGGTTTATTTCCCCAAAGTCATTTTGAGTGTGGGTTGACCATCCTTTCCAAGTAAAAGTGATCTTGAAAACTCCCAACTTACTTCAGACCTAACTGAGTTTGTTGTTTGGACCCATGTATTTAAGTGCTGGCCTGATCATACACAATGGTGCCTTGTCCTGATACACCAAGACTAACACAACAGATTGTGTGTGGTTGTGTTCTGTCGGCACCCCGTGCTACTGTCACATGAATGTCCACATCATAAGTGCCATCTCTACATTAGCAACCAGTCTGGAATACAGGAGGTTCCCGAAAACTCGAGGTGCTACTGCTAGGTGACCATCGAAAAAAGAGTATCTGAAATTGAAACATTTGATTTGATAAATACACATTTCAATGCTATTTGAAATATCATCAGTGATATCCCAGGGATTACAGGCTGTTTCTGTTCTTTCAACATTATACACCGTTCCCCCGATGGCCCAGCCAAAAGTTGACCTCTTATCCAAGTGGCATTACTCTCCTAATGGTCCTCCACCATCTCTCCTGGAGCTGATAGAAGTATTTTAAACTTTAGACGTTGCATGTACTCTTTCATGTACTCTTTCATGTACTCTATCATGTACTTATCATGTACTCTATCGATACAACCTAGACATTGTGTGTATTTATTGTATCCCAGGATGCTGGTGTTACTGGACTATTCAGTCGCTGGGTTCACAGTTCAAGTACTGGGTCTTGAAACCCCTTGCAGATACTAAAACCACTCTCCCATCTGAATGAACCATAGCTGCTTAATGAACTATGAATGGAGGCTCAACATCTCAGATAAACATTCTCCAGAATGAAAGAATGATCTGGCCACTGCCTCTGGATGCTGGTGAAGTTCCTCAAGCACTAGATACTTCCAGAACTAACCGATGGAGATCATTATGAGTTGGTTGACTGGCTGGACTCTGTGGGACATCGTTAGACATAACTGGGCACTGAAAGTACAGTACAACTTCCTGCAATAGGGATTGGTGCGAAGGGGTTTGAGAAGTTGCAGGATTCAGTGGGATTTGATTTTATAGTTACGGGACGTTGATTTGCCCACAAAATTTAGGATAAGTGATAAAAAAAAGTACAATGCCCTGGCATTCAAGTCACCTGACATTCATCGTGAAGGCTGCCTAAAATGGCATCTATAAGACTTCAGCCATTTTGAACACAAAACATTAAGCATACAGCTTGAAATGGTTGAACTGAAGCAAGGCAAACCAAAACCTCACAAGAGACACGACATTGCAAAACATGGTCTAAGCTACCTAACAACTATATCGTCACTATAAATAAAACGGGTGATTTTGTGGGTTCTTTTCATTTTGGCACACTGCTCTGTACACAAACGCCCGTCACCAGACATTCTGAATCCCAATCACGTTTCCATTGACGCGCATTCCTTCAACAACAGGGATAAAAGGACATGTTTTTTTTTCTTTTTCATTTGTCAGTCTTCTCCAATCATGACAAAACCAAACCAAAATAAATAGAATACACACACTCTCGAAATCAAATACGTACATAGGAGGGTAATAACAACTAAACTATGACAGCAATGCAAACCCCTTGAAAAAGAAATGATTGTCAGAAAACAAAACATTTTCTATGGGTTATTTGGCACATACCACTCTTGCTATGAACGTCCAGGTTATTTTGTACATCATACAACAATATCATACAATTTTGGTCCTTCACTAAAATAATTATATTAACATTTTAGCACCGGAGTGCCTAAGAGAAACAATACTGTTTTAACACAGAGCAAAAAAAAAAACATGAAATGGAAAATAAATTTAACAAAATAACATGAACAACTGAGGAAGAAAAAGTATTCTAACCTCTTTTTGTCACCAGATAAGTTGATCAAACTGGTTTTAAACGGAGACTTTATCCTTTATCATCATACTATTATCATTCAAATCAGCTCTATCCATCTTCTGGTTACTAGTTAACAGATCCCAGAATGCATTGATGTATCGTAACATTTAGTATTGTGGTATTATTGATTCTGTGGTTATAGTTGAAACAGGAATAAAGAGAGTGAAGAAACTGGACATGACAAGGGGTTTGTGGGACTCACTAGAACACGTCCACCACGTGGCTTACTGTGGCTCCTTCCACCAGTTGAAAGAGCGCCGCCTAGTGGACATGCAGTGAACACGCTCCATTTCTTTTCTAACGGGGCATCGTTGTGGTAGACTGTGTGGATTCGGACGTAGTCTCTCAGTGACACACTAGTACTGGACCGTCTCTGTGAATGTCCTCCTCAGGGCTCCGGTAGGACAGGGTGGGACGTGGACATCGGGGGTTGGAGGACAGCACAGCTGGTTGAGATGTGTGTGTCCATGTCCTTCACATGTACTCGGGCTGAGCAGTGCTGGCTCTCTACGAGAGTCCGTCAGTCTGTGACCCTCCCCTCAGACAGTACACACTTACACACACACACACACACACACACTCTCGTCCCCACGCAAGCCCCGTCCTCTCAGGCATGAAGGTGTGTAATGTTGAATTTTCTTCCGTGGCCGCCTCCTCCCTCTCTCCCTCTCTCTTCTCGTCAGTCTTCGTTTCTCCTCATGGTGATCTGCTGCTCCCATCCTCCTTCTCTCCCTCCATCCCTCCCTCCCTCCCTCCGTCTCTCTCTCTCTCCTAGATGTGGTTGAGCGGGTGGAAGCTGCTCGTCTCCGACGGGCCGCCCCCCATGCCGAGCCAAGCGTCCAGAGAGTTCTGGGAGGACGCGTGCAAAGGGTTGTTCTCTGACAGAGACAGCATCATTGCATAAGCCTGGGGGAGAGAGAGAGAGAGAGAGAGAGAGGGGGAGAGAGAGAGAGAGGGAGGAGAGAGAGAGGGAGAGAGAGAGAGAGAGAGAGAGAGAGAGAGAGAGCCGACCACAGAGTTACGAGAGGAAGCCACAACCGCCGCTCAAAACTTTGGTGAAATCCCAAAAGATTTTTTTCTGAGACGCTTCAGACGTCTGTGCATGCAGGGCCACGAATACAAGAGCTTGTCCCGTTTGAGGGGATTGACTGAGTTGAGTGGACATTTAGAGAACAGTGGTTAGTTATTATTTCAGTTAGTAGGTAAGTGAAGAAGTGGCGTGTCACCAAGTGAACTGCGGACTGTGCCAAAAACACCACAGACGACCCAAGAGACCCCTTAGCCGAAACTAGACCCTAGGCCCTCCTTATCAAGTCAGACTAGACACTAGGCCCTCTTTATCAAGTCAGACTAGACCCTAGAACCCTCTTTATCAAGTCAGACTAGACACTAGGCCCTCTTTATCAAGTCAGACTAGACACTAGGCCCTCTTTATCAAGTCAGACTAGACACTAGGCCCTCTTTATCAAGTCAGACTAGTCACTAGGCCATCTTTATCAAGTCAGACTAGACACTAGGCCCTCTTGATCAAGTCAGAACTACTGTATCTAGCTAAAGCGACTATAAGTTGGACCTAAGAGCTATTTCCTTCCTCAGGCCTTTCTTTCTTTCTTTCTTTCTTTCTTTCTTTCTTTCTTTCTTTCTTTCTTTCTTTCTTTCTTTCTTTCTTTCTTTCTTTCTTTCTTTCTTTCCTTCCTTCCTTCCTTCCTTCCTTCCTTCCTTCCTTCCTTCTGTCCTCCTGGTGAGTTCCCCGGACGCTCCAGAGCTGGTCACATACCTGGGTTTTAGCCTGCCTGTACAGCGTCTCTTTCAACGCCTCCGACTCTAGCGAGGTGTTAAATATGTCTTTAACGTCAAAGGGGGGCTCCTCGCTGGCCTTACGCAGCGCCTCCAGGCCCTTTGGGAAGCTGGGGAGGCCCTCCAGGTCCAACAGGGGGCCCTCATCCTCTATACACCTGCACACCGGGGGGGGGGGGGGGCGGGGAGGAGGGAGGGAGGAGGAGGAGAGAGGAGGAGGGGGGTGAGGTAAGATGGAGGAGGGAAGGAGAGGAGGGGAGAGGGACGGGAAAGAAGAAAGGAGGGAGTAGAAGAGAGGAGGGGGAGGGGGAGGGAGGGAGGGGGTGGACCTCAGGTTAGCCCAGCCGAACACTCATCTCATACCTGGATGGATGGACTATGGCGGACATGCACAGGAAGTGGAGGAGTGGGCGGGGCTGGGGGGATGGTTCGGAGGCGACGGCCGACCGACTCGGTCCCCTCGCGCCGAAAGGTCGTTCTAATCTGCGTCGTTCTAACGACGTTCCCTCTCCGCGGCGGGAATTCACGACCGTTTGCGGTTGGGTTCCGCGCCGGCGTGAGCACAGGAAGTAAACGTGGCGTTTTTCACCACAAACCTCCGAAGCGCACGTGGCTGTTTTATGGACGGCGCTGTACTGGCCAGGGCTACTGAGGGGGAACTCAACGCAAAGAAGAAAAGAGGAAAAGCTTGATTTTCAAAGCCTGGGAGATAAAAATGCCCGTGAGGTAATAACACACAGATGGACAGACAGACGTCCGGACCAGCAGGCAGCCAGACAGGCAGCCAGACAGACAGACAGACAGACAGACAGACGGATGGACGGCGTTAGTCGGGTTAGATGGAGATGAGGGACGCCGAGGGGCGGAGCCTAAAGTACCTGCGGGTGTGTTCGTAGCTCATCGCCAGCGGAGTCGCCTCCTCCTCCTCTTCCTCCTCCTCCTCCTCTTCCTCGTACGCCCCTGCCGTGGCGGCGACCGGGGAGGGCGACTCGGGCGCCTCGTCCTGGGACTTCTCCGTCAGGCTGCCTTCCTCCTCCTCTTCCTCGTCGTCGCCCTCCGCCTCCTCCTCCTCTTCGTCCCGCCCCCGCGCCCCCAGCTTGGCGCCGGATAGGCTGTGGCCCGGCGGACGCTCCTCCTCCGGAAGGTCTGGCCTATGGGAGGGCAGCAGAGGCGGAGTCAGGAGGGTTAGTGCTACTGTACTATAAAGCACTATGTGCTACATTGATCTGCATAAATGGTGCAGTATAAATAAAATGACATTGACATTGACCTTGTACCATACAGTCATGGAGAACATCTCAACGGTCTAATAAAGCTTCCTCCACTTGTTTCCTTTCCTAGTTCTGGACTTTTGTGAGGGGGAACGGACAGCCAGGAGGAGACCCAGCAAACACGCGACGTCAGGGAGACGTTCAGATCATGTCTTAATAACGTCCGTCGGTCCAGAACCCCGTTTGTACGTCTGCTGGACCCCTCAATATTCACACGTCTGGCTTGGACCCCTCTAAGACGTCTGTGGACGTGCAGAACGGGTTCAATATCTGAACTTTAAAAAAAAAACATTCATTTTGGCTCCTAATTGGATGTCTTTGGACGTCCGAAAAAGACAAAAAAGACATCTAAAAGACGTCTTTTAGACGTGTCTTTGCTCAGTGGGGATACCCTGACCTTAAACACCCGCCCGCCA
>NC_140236.1:2326939-2329439 GCF_949987555.1 Borostomias antarcticus
GACCGATATGGCGAGTTATGTGGTGCCTTCCATCTGTGGGCTATCATTATTACATCCATGGGTCCTGTGAGGATTGGGGAAGAGGAGTATTTATGTATAATTTTGGTATTTTTGTTTTCTTCTGTCTGTGCTGGAAAAAAAAGTTAAATAACTCAAACTGTAATGCATTTATATTTGGTTTGGAATTGTCTAGGAGAAGAGTAATCCTCCTGAAGTGACAATGATATGACATGATATTTTAGGTCTTCTGTCTGTCTGTCTGCCTGTCTGTCTGTCTGTCTGTCTGTCTGTCTGTCTGCCTGTCTGTCTGTCTGTCCGTCTGTCTGTCCGTCTTTGTGTCTGTCGGTCTGCTTGCCTGCCTGCCTGCCTGTCTGTCTGTCTGTCTGTCTGTCTGCCTGCCTGTCTGTCTGTCTGTCTGTCTGTCTGTCTGTCTGTCTGTCTGTCTGTCTGTCTGTCTGTCTGCCTGTCTGTCTGCCTGTCTGTCTGTCTGTCTGTCTGTCTGCCTGCCTGTCTGTCTGTCTGTCTGTCTGCCTGTCCGTCTGTCTGTCTGTCTGTCTCTCTCTCTCTGTCTTTTCTCAGCAGTAACAAACCATGTCTGCTACCTCACTGTGGCCAGAATGTTCCCTGAACCACACACACACACACATACACACACACACACACACACACACACACACACACACACACACACACACACACACACACACACACACACACTCACACACAGCCCATCCAGACTCATCCAGACAACATCCATTTAACCAGCATGTAAACAAACACTCGGCAGATCTTGTCCCAGACCTCAGTTCACAGACACTGTCTCTTTGTTGGGCCTGAAAACCTGGTACAGTGTGACCTTCACTAACCCTAAATTACCCCTCCACACACACACACACACACACACACACCCACGCACGCACACACACAAATTCAGACAGCGAGCCCCCACTCCTGCAAGGCTGCAATTCACAACTAATTGCTTTGGGGGGAAAAAATTGCTCCTCATCAAGAGCTGGAATCAAGATGCAAGAGGTCTTTTCATGTTCTCCCGTGTGTGTGTGTGTGTGTGTGTGTGTCCGTTCCTCTGCGTGCGTGCGTACTTGCGAGCTCGCTAATGTCCAGACTTGGCGCATCACGCTTGATGGAGAGCGGTCAAGTGCCAAAACTAATTTTTCTCCCCTTCTTTTCTGTCGGTCTCTCTTTCTTTTTCTTGTTGTGTGTTTATTTGTGTGTGTGTCCAAGGGGACGTGAACTTACTTCATCATCTTAAGGAGAGTTTTTTCTCGTCTTCCCCCCCAGCCGGACGGTTACACATGGAGCGTTACGGGCTGAATGGGGTCTTTCACTGGTCAGGCTAAAGTGGGGCCAATTTGAAAGCAGAAAGCAGCAGCCAGATACCATCTGAGGGCAAATGGCCCTACTACAATGAAGAGGGCCAGAGGGGGCCACACTGGTCTCTCTCTTTCTCTAGTCTCACTCTCTCCCTCTCTCTCTCCCTCTCTCTCTCTCTTTCTTTCTCGAGTCTCTCTCTCTCTCCCCCTACGTAAATCTGTGTCTCTCTCCTTGTTATTCGCCTGAGAAGTGGCAGAGATAATGATGATGTCTGCTATTTGTTAGGCTAAATTGTTTCTAAATGAGCTAATCAGTGTGCTGTTAAGACTGGGCCAACCATACTGGCCCTCAGTCCCCTGACACCGTGTGTGTGTGTGTGTGTGTGTGTGTGTGTGTGCGTGTATGTGTTCACAAAGTTGGCACCCCACTCAGTCTGTGCCCTGAGGTCAACCCTTGACAGTCAAATACACAGGGTGCATTCGTTTTATATCATTCAAAGAACCGGGTGCATTTTTTAAAATCATAATAACCACCAAAAAACACTGGTGCTCATCCCACAAAATTTCAGCAATTGAGTTAAGTATTGCGTTTGACCCGCTTCTTTTGTAGTGGATTCCAACACATGATCGCTCTTGGATCCGGTTGGAAGTATTTGGTATGAGTTGCACAAGCCTTGAGTTCATTTCCTGTTCCTGCGCGAGCAGCTGGACGAAGCACCTGCTATCTGTCGTCTCACGAGCGCGTGTTTCGTGAGCCGCGGGGCTTCGCGGGGTACCTGTACGCCAACGCTGCCCCTCGGTACAAAACTATAGTTCCTCTCTTCCTTCCAAGGAAGAAAGGAGAGAGAGAGAGAGAGAGAGAGAGAGAGCCGGGACGAGAGAAGCTGGACAGGCGCCAAATCACTGATAATTAGCTGCTTTTATAAACAGAGCCTGAATCTCTCCGGGGCACCATTACAGGCCTACATTGTCCAGGACACCCTCCCCACCCTCCTCCCCCCTTCCTCCTCGTTCGTCCGCCATCCAAACATCTGGGCAGACTGCATCAATCTTCCTTCTCTTTCTCTCTCTCCACCCCCCCCCCCCCCCACCCCCCCTCGCTCTGGCCGTCTCTCCTCTCGAGCGCCAGGCCCTCGCCGCGCGTTTCCAGGATGCGTATATCACACGCC
>NC_140236.1:2331939-2344439 GCF_949987555.1 Borostomias antarcticus
TAATAATAATAATAATAATAATAATAATAATTATTATTATTATTATTATTATTGTGTATTGTATTTGTTCTGTTGTTATTTATGTATTTGTGTGAACTCGTCAACACTGTAAATGAGGGAAACCTCATAAATAAAGGTGTGAAATGAAATGAAGAATCCAGGTGTACGGTTCCTCAACTTCCTTAATTGACGTTCTATACGATCTATACGCGTTCTCCAGACGGAACTTGTGGGGAACGTGGTTCCGATGTGTGAAATCCGTCCAGATGCGCGGGCACAGGGGGGAGGAACCCGCTGAGCAGTCTACAGAACATAACAAGGCCTAGGCTGGCACGCGGGCGCACGTACACCGCATTCCTTTACACGTAGGTCTACGCTCGTGTGTGTGTGTGTGTGTGTGTGTGCGCGCGTCGCCAAGTCGCGATTAATAGAGGACCCAGATTTCCAGGTCAGATAAAACAAGTTTCCCAACGAGAGCCCCCCATTCTCCCCAACACAAACACAGGATGTCCTTGATGGACACGCTGCTATTATCTAGCAAGCCAGCGAGAAAAAAACCCTCCAGGGGAAGTTATCAGCTCCCAGTGTGCAGGAACAATGCCCCAACTAAGTTTAGCAGCGCCGAGCGGTTTCGTGGGATAGCTCGCCTCGGATTTCGAAAAAGCGCACTATACCTCTCATTACTACCATCGTTCCTCGTCGTCGTAGTGATTTGTGGAGGCGGGGCGTGTTTGGGGACAGCCGAAACAATGTGGCTCGTTATCAAAGGCGAGCGATAACAGACTCCGTGTCTTACGGGCAAGGTGGAGGCAGTGTATGGAGGCGCCATTCGGTAAACAAAGGAAGAAATTGCACGAAAACCCTTGAGAAATAACATCACGGATCTGGAATGGTGGTAGGAGGGCTCTGTCAACGCTCTCGGACGCGTGGGAGAACAGACTTTTCACACGATACACGTCATGAAAATAAACAGATTAGATTATCTGCCACTCTAGTGCTCTCGGTGGACCTAATGCATTAACATTAAAGATAGATATATTGATTTTGATATAAGTGGTATATACATGATTGTTTCTGTACCCTTGCGTGTGTGCGTGCGCGTGTTTGCGTGTGTGCGCGTGTGTGTGGGCGCGTGTGTGTGTGCGTGTGTGTGTGCGCGTGTGTGGGCGCGTGTGTGTGTGTGTGTGTGCGCGTGTGTGTGTGTGTGCGTGTGCGTGTGTGTGTGTGTGTGTACCTGCGGGTGGAACAGGAGCGGCGACGGCCTCAGGTACTTCTCCTTCAGAGCGACCACAGGGTCCAGTAGCTTCCTCTTCTCCACCCTGCTGGACGGACAGCAAGGCAAAGGGTTACGTACCAAGGTCAAAGGTCAGAGGTCCGCACGGGGGGCGGTCCTGGATCGTGAGAGGGGGGTGGGGGGGGTTCTCTGGTCTACTCGGGTCAGAAATACCTGTATATGGGGTCCATGAAGAAGGGGGAGGGCTTGGCGTAGTGCAGCGAGGGTTGCTGGGTCTGCTGGGCCAGGGGGTTGTGGTGCTGGGGGAGCCCGGCCTGGAGCAGCGCCTGGGCGTGCTGGACCTGGGCGTGCAGGCGGGCGCCGGGGTGCTCCTCCTTGGCCGCCACGTCCTTCCCGACGCCGTAGATGTGGTTCTTGCGGTTCTGCGGTTCCGCCACCACCCCGTTGTGTCCGGCCCGGCTCCTGCTGCCGATGCTCAGGTCCAGAGGCTGCTCCTCGCCGCCGGGGAGGGGGAGGGGCCCGCCGCCGCTGGGAGGGGCGGGCTTCGTCGGGGTGGGAGGGGCCGCCTTGGCCTCTTTGAACTTGTTGGTGAGGTCGAAGGGCGATTCGGCGGCGGGGGCGGCCGCCATTTTGAGCAGCTGCTCGCGGGGCGACTTGGGCTCGGACTTGAAGAAGATGCCGGGGTTGAGGGCGCTCCGGTCCGTGGGGAAGGGGTAGAGGGCGTGGGGGAAGTTGGGCAGGAACTGGAAGGGGAACATGGAATGGTACGGTAGCGGGCCCATCTTCTTCTCCTGCAGGCCCATTAGACCCGGTCCGAAGTACTTCTCGGCGATGGAGGCGATGGCCTTGATGGAGTCGTTGGCGCCGGTGGGCGGTAGCGCCTGTTCGTCCGGCGGCGGGAAGAAGGAATGCTGGGAGAAGAAGGGGCGGTCGCACGCCAGGTTCCCCGAGCTCGACACGGCCGAGACCGACCCGCTGCTCACGTCGTCCGCCCGGCCCGCCTCCTGCCCCGCCCCCGTCGCCGCCCCCGCCGACGCCACGCCCGACGCCTTCCTCCGCTTGCCGCTGCGCTCGCGCTCGCTCTCGCCGTCACTGTCCAGGTCGGAGCCCGAGGCCGTGCCGGTGGTGGTGTCCAGGTCCGTGCCGCTGGTGGTGTTGACGTCTTCCAGGTCGCTGCCGTCCGAGAGGTCGGCCATCTTGCCCTTGGCCTTGCCCTCGCCGTAGGGGGACAGATCCAGCTTGGCCTCCCTCTCCTTGTCGTCCGATTGGCCGCCGCCGTTGTTGGCGTTCACGGAGCCCGCCAGGGACAGCCCAGGGGCGTCCATCGGGCTCCGGGGCACCTTGCCGTCATGCCCCCCGCCGCCCCCTAGGGGGCTCTTCAGCAGCGCGCTGGGCGGCAGTAACGGCGGCCGGGGGTACAGCGACGTGGGGAAGATCCCCGGGAAGCCGTGCGATAGCGAGGGGAACCCCGGGTGCCCGGGGGAGAAGGGCAGCCCGGCGTGGGGGTGAGGTCTGGTGGAGAAGTAGTCGGCGAAACCCAGACCCGAGTGGGCGGGTAGGTGGGGGTGGAGGGACTTGGACTTGGCCATTATGGGACTTGAACTCATGGGGATGCCCGGGGTGAACATCCCCCCCGGACCGCCGTAATGGTTCTTGCCCTCGCAGAAGCGCCGGTGCTTGTTGAGGGAGGAGGTAGTGCTGAACATCTGCCCGCAGTCCTTGCACTTGATCTGAGTGCGGCAGTCGGCGTGCATGCGCTTGTGGCGGCAGAGGTTGGAGAACTGTGTGTAGGACTTGTGGCACACTTCGCCTGGGGGGACAGGACACAGCCCACAAGGGCCTGGTTAAGCCCATTTAAACACTGTCACTAACTCTGGGTACCGGATCAACAAGCCACACAAAATATAGACATATATTTAATAGACTTGCATCTAAATTAGACTTGCATGTTACTGGCAACAAACATTACATTACGTCACTGATTGAATAGCGAACATTGTGTCGTTTGCACGGTATGTGCGCAACAGGAAGCAACATTCCTTCGGCGTCCTTCTATGGGGATTCGGAGCAGACCTCCATCCGGGGGCTTCTACTGTGTTCTACTGTGTTCTACTGCACCCTCGGCGCCCAGGCCTGGTCACCTGCGTGCTCACACTTACAGATGAAGGGTTTCACACTGCTGTGGATGTGCTTGTGCTGCTTGAGGCCCGAGGAGGTGGCGAAGGTCTTGCCACACTCGGGGCAGGTGTGGGCGCGCGCCCCTACGTGCTGGGAGCGGATGTGGCGCTGCAGGTTGCTGGGGTCGGTGAACACCTGGAGGGGTCAGGGGTTCAAGTTTACACGGACGTACGCAAACACACACACGTATGTATGTATGTGCACACACAGATTTACGCAGCAGTTATTGACAGTTGAGTGGCGCCATCTATCCACTGTGTGTTGACGCTTCTGTAGAAAACCTATTTTATCTTTATCGCGGGACTTTAGACAGAATCTGTCCCTCAGCTAGAAGCGACTAGCCTGATGAAGGATTCGGTGAAACATTTTTCGCCGATCGCTAGTAAAAGTAGACTTGGCATCGCAACAGATTGAATGATGGCGAAATTGTGCAGTGGAGCCACACTGTACCTCCACACAAACAAACTACCGCCATAAGAACGGCGTTACAGTAAGACCAAAAATAAAGCACTACTCATTCGCTTCAAGTCCCCAAAGTGGCTGTTTTCGCTCTCGAATTGAACAATGTGGTGCAAAGCTGAAGCCTGTGTGTTGTGTGGACAACTTACGTGGTGTGTGTGCTGTACCTTATCACAGTTCTCACACTCGAATCGCTTGCCGCTGTCATGTGACATCTGGTGGCGGATGAGGTTGGACTTCCAGTTGAAGGCCTTGGGGCACTGGTCACACTTGTACTCTCGCTCTTCTGTGTGTATGATCATGTGCTGACCCAGACTAGGGGACAGGGAAGAGGGCAAACGTCCGTCACCAGGGCCGGCCGGTAGATGATCAAGGTAGCGGAGTCGCTAGTTGAATTGTATGAAGACTGTGGTCAAGTTTGGAATTGTGTGAGTGTGTGTGTGTGTGTGTGTTGGTGGTTTCACCTGTACTCGTTGGGGAATATCTTCTCGCAGTCTTTGCATTCGTGGACGGCCTCGTCGCTGTCCTCGCGCTCCTGCTTGAAGTCCTCGCTGAGCGTGTCGTAGAGGGAGGCGGAGCTTGAGCACGAGTACTTCTGATGGCGCCGCAGCTCCAGCGCCGAGGTGAAGAGCTCGTCACAGTCGTCACAGCGGTACATCTGCTCATCTGCACACACACACACACACACACGCACAGGGACACGGGAGGCTGTTACAAACCAACAGTGCAACTGTGCAGTGGTCAGTGCAACTGTGTTTGATAACTTGCCCTACAACTGATTCTTGCTGTGAAAGTATGTCTGTTGTTATGTTTCCTTTATTGCTGTAACTTTGTTTCTGCTGCCTTCTTGGCCGGATCGCTCTTGAAAAAGAGATTTTAATCTCAATGATGCCTATGTGGTTAAATAAAGGATTTGATTGATTGATTGACGATATGAAACCAGCAAACATGCAGCCAGAGAACTAATGTACGCACCTAAGAACTACACATTTTTCCACAGCTTTTCCTCAGCTTCTCTCGTCAGGGTAGAGAAACGGATACTCTTCTGTGTGAGAACATTTAGTTTGCAATAAAAATCAATCCGCTAGCGCACCTCTCACTGAGCCGGCTAAGTCTAATCAGGCCGACACTCAAACAGTTAGAACAACACCGCTCCAATTGGCATTCTCATAAAACGTAAAATCAATTAGCAGTAAAATAAAGTCTGGACTTCATTAACATGGCTAATTGGTTGTTAGGCCTGCCAAGGGCCAGAGTTGAGAGGGTCTAATGGTTCTCTGGGGAAACAATACGGGCTGGTCTTCCTTTTCTAGGCCGATAACCTTAACAATACTCCTCACAACCAAGGTCAAATGAATAGAGCGTTCCAGCCAGGTTCCTGAGTCCGACGCCAAGTTCAACAGCTTAGGGAAAGCCCAGTGGAGGTTAGGTGTGCGTGTGTGTATGTGTGTGTGTGTGTGTGTGTGTGTGTGTGTGTGTGTGTGTGTTCCACAGAGAGGGGAAAGCGGAGGACGCCGTGGCGCCCGTCCCATGATGCTTTGCGCTCAGGCCTCGTGCGCCCGGTGTACCGTGACCCAAGTGGGCACCGCATGCGCCGACCCCGGCGCCCCCAGCGCCCCACCCTCCCAAACAATCAGTCATTTCAAACTCGGCTGAAAGAGTTTATCCAATATGACTTACAGGTCACGGCTCGCGTGGTCTCTTCTGTACATATCCATTTATTCGACTGAAACATGTCTGACTCACTAAAGAAAAGAGCGCAAGTGTAGCAACAGCGGTGTCCAAGCGGGATTTAAATAAATGGCCCTCTGGCCACCATAGGCCATTACTTCTAGCTGAACTTAAATGTTCTTCGGTGAATGCAGCTGCCACCAATTGCACATATTTCATCGAGAGTGAGTGTTTTACAGTGAGAGAGCTGGTTATGTTCCACTCTAGCATAAAAACCACCTCAGTGCCCAGATATTTTTATGCATCACCTTGACATGTTTACATGTTTCCATGAAAAGGTTTATAAAGGCCTTATTAATGCTTTATTACATGCAGGCGGGCTTTGTCAAATCAAACCAAACTTTATTTGAAGGGACGAAAGACATGTTGCTTCTAAAGCAGGAACACAGAAACCTGTCCTGGTTTTTTTTTCTTGGCTGTCTTTTGACAAAAAGGGGGCACGGTTTCAAGAACGCCAGCGTCACGCTGGAGGAGGAACGCCGAGAGGTCAGAGTGGATTTAGCGGCTCGATGGCGGGTCTTGGCTGGACCGCGCCAGGTAGAGCAGCTGGACCCCCCCTCCGAGGCCCAGAACAACCATTTGGTCCCATTATCTATGGGTTCCATCAGTAACACTCCATCAGTATGTGTGTGTGTGTGTGTGTGTGTGTGTGTGTGTTGAGGTACTCATAAATGGGAGACTAATGGCTCTCTGAGAGAAGAAGGGGAACACAATTATGTGCAGTTTAGCGTCTAATCTGGGAGCATGGGTGAGATCTCAGGGGACTCCTCAGACCCACTCCAAATTCCTGCTTCGATAAGCCAGACGAGCACCTCGCCGCCAAGCACCCCCCCCCCCCCCCCGACTCCCCCCCGACGCTCTCCCAGACACACTCACCCCTGCACACACACACACACGCACATGCACGGACACACACACACACTCACACACATGCACGCAGACACACACACACACACACACATGCACGCAGACACACACTCATGCACACAGACACACACTCATGCACACACACACGCATGCACGCAGACACACACACGCAGACACACACACACACACAGACACACTCATGCACACACACACACACGCACGCAGACACACACGCATGCACGCAGACACACACACGCACGCAGACACACACACGCACGCACGCAGACACACACACACACACTCACGCATGTAGACACACACATACACGCACACACACACACACTCACGCATGCAGACACACACGCACGCAGACACACACACACACACAGACACGCACGCAGACACACACACGCAGACACACACACACACACACACTCTCTCTCTGTCTCTACTCATTCCGTCCTGCCCTCTCAACCTCTTGTGCTCCTTCTCTGTCTTTCACACTCTCTTGAGCCGCCTCACTCTTTTAGTTTTCCCTTCTTTTTTTAAAAAGTGAGTCTCTTTTCTGTCTGTTCTCTGATCCCCTTCCGCTCTGCTCTCCTGGCAAACACATCTTAGGAAATCTATCTTTCTGAGAAAACGTTTTGTGTGATTCAGAAAATATCTCAGACTCACAAATACCTAGTTCTGTCCCAACCATCAGGAACACGAAACACAACAGAACAATGTTAACCGACAACCCCACTTCACAACAATGAGACCAAGATGTTGGAAATCAACTGGGCCCCTATTCTGATTAAGCAAACTTTGAAAACCTTGATCAAAATCAAATACCTGGATCAAAGCTGGTGTAAGACATAGCATATTGGCTTTATTCTCTTTGACATCTAGTCCATGACAAAAAATCTACATCATGGCTAAAATCTATTCATTCTAAAATCTATTCAGTTTGAAATCTATTCAGTCTAAAATCTATTCTCCCAAATGAATTGGTTATTGAGGTAAGGGAGTGGCTACCTTATACATTAGACATGTGCAGATCCCTGGACTGTGTCAATCCATTAAACCTGGTGCTGTATTCTCTTCAAAGCCGAGTTTCAATAATATTGAAGCAATTATTATTCAGAAAATGGTGAATGAACCATATCGAAATTGATGTGGGCTATTTTGAAATCAAATCACAAGCAGTGTTTCAGCCCCAAAAAAAAACTTACTGCAAAAACGTTTTATTCCACTGATAATAGGCCTACAGTGAAACAAACTGTCATAATAATGCCTTCAGCCAATACCCTAACAGTCTAAATTGTCATTATAATTCTAATGTGAAAGATTGACCGAACATCACGAAATATTAGATTCTGAATTAAAAAAATATATAGTCAAGCATTCTATTACAGGCAAAACGCAAACAGTAAAAAACAGCAATCTAGTAGAATAATTAAAGCAAAGCACCCCAAAAATGATTTTATGTCAATCACCAAAGCGTGGAGCTTGATCTAAATATCAGAGCAGTGAAATGAAGCTATGTTTGCAGTGAGAGGTCGTGTTGTAGCATGCGGGCCCGCGGGGTTACGGCTGCGCGGACAACAACACGCGGTGGTTGAGTGTGTTTAAAATGGGCGCTAATGATGCGCATTCATCTTACCTTCTAAGTTCGGGGCCATCGATCCCTCGTGGAAGATCCCGTCCTTCATATACACGAGCAGCTCCTCCCCTACTTCAATATCCCTAATAGCTTTATAATAAATCTGCAAAAGAGAGAAGTGGGGAGAAGAAGTGGGTTAGGGTTCACTCTTATGACTGGTTAGACAATATTTAGATTAAATATAGGCCAATATAAATAAAGCTATTTGTGTTTGAGGTCAAGTCCTAAATAGGAGAATGCATCCTCTGCGATTTACTCTAATCAAGTAATTGTCTGATAACGTCAGTTTATCATTATAAGCTTTTTATTTACATTGGGCCAAACCTACCAATGGCATTATCTCTAATAATTTTGCCAAAATTGAAAATAGACCAATGTAACTAAAATGTCTGTAATTGATAGTCTGAATAGCCTAATGCAGCTTAATTTTCATTAGGATACAGTATCCAACTCTACTCTATATGCTACAATGGGCCTTGTATAGCCTGTAGGCTACTGTAGCCTTCATTTTTAATATTGTCTGCTATTCTGACGTTAACTTACTAGACTGGTAAAAACATATGACTGTACTGCCGATTCGCAGACATTAAATATCGAAATTACAAATCGTAGACCTATAGAAGCCATGAGCTTAGCTTTACAATAAAAGGTAAAAGGAAAAATGTCTACACAATTAAATACCGTCGTTATCACACAGCCTATAAAATATATTGAATCCATCTGTTTCTAGACTACAAGCAATTATTTCGGCGAGCATAAACCTTCACTTGAAAAAAAGAATGAAAGTAGGCCTTCAGATTGTGACCAGGTGCGATTGTGAAGATAAAAAGCAGAAAGCCTGTCTGGTGGGCTGGTTAAACGCACAGCACCGTCAGCGAAGAGGGGAAATTAACTCGTTCTACATAACAGTGTGACTACAATGAACTTGATTTATCACAAAATATAGGGTGCAATGAACGTTTTTGTAGCCTATTTAACATCTAGGTAAATGAAGAGATTTAAGACATTACCCTGTGAGGCCCTAATTCACTTGGGTTGAAAAAAACATGTGGATTAATACACATTAATACAAATATTTAACTGAATAGCAAATCAAATGTGGCTGAATTTTGAACAAAACGAGAAAGACCAACAATAAGCAATGTACTATGATGCATATGAAACCAACTCTACCAAGCAGCCTGCAATGTCCTTTGAGGACACATGGGGGCGCTCACTACTAAATTAGAAACAGGTAGCGCACACAGTCACAGTCAAAGTCACACACACACACACACACACACAAACGCGCGCGCGCACACACACGCACACACCAACACACACACAGAAAAAGGACCGCAAAAAAACTACACTAACTGCATCAAGACTTCGGCCTTATCGGCCTTATGCGATGTTGTCAACAAGGTGTGTTGCAGATTGGGTCAAAAAGGCTACGGCAAAATAAAAATAAGCAAAATAAAATATTCCAATAATTAGGCTATTCAATCAAACTAGTTAATAATACGTATCATTATTAGCACGTTATTATGATGATATTATTATAATTATTGTTATTATTATGCTACTATTGTTATTATTAACCTGATAGTAGACTACACACAAGCCTCACATTTTATCTGACCTTTCTGTCTTCCGTGAGTTGATAGAGTTGAGAAAGTTGCGCGGCGGATCTTAGAGCCTCCAGTTGCAATAGCACTTCTGTCCCGGTGGAGTTGGCAACACAACCCATAGTATCTGAGACCGGGGTCTGGGGCGGCAGGGCCGGGGAGAGGGAGACGCGTCCCCGGCAGGGAGGCAGGCAGGAGGCAGGAGGGTCCCTAGCTCCAGCCGATGCTTCCACTCTCTAGTCAGTCTGAGCGCGTCTTTGATGATGAGGTGATGGTCGAGCTCTCATTAGTGATTCCCTATTGCCGAACTCACCCGACGGCCACTCCTCCCTGCTTATCTCCAACCAGAGGGTTGACTGATCTGAGGAGACCCCTCCCCGCATGTCCGTCCCCGCGCTGGCCGCTAGATTAATCTATTATTGATGGAAATAATGTATCTAGCGTGGTCAAATACTTTCAAAACACACACACAGACACAGACACACACACACACACACACACACACACACACACACACACACACACACACACACACGCCAGCGCGCGCGCGCCTGCGATTAAAACGGTGGGGTCTCGCGCGCCGTAGTAAGTGTTTTTAAAAGTCTCTCTGAACAAACGCTGAGCAATGTGTTTTAGTTTATGCTTTTAAACAAGATCCGTACACCTGTTTTTACTTCTTATCTTTCACCAGATGCCCTTCACGGTTTGTGCACGTGCGTACACATATTTGTGCCAACAAACCCAAACAATTACATGAAACATTTGGATACGCTCAGAATAAGTGGTATCAAACCTACTTCGTTATTACACCTAGGCTACAAGTCATGCAGAATCGAATACATTATCTAACTGAGACGTGTAAGTAGTGTTTTATCAATCTCACTCTAGCACCAAATTAGGGTACCTCTATAGGTATAGAAATGAAATAGAAATGCAACCAACAGTAACTGTTGCAGCTACCAAATACATTTTAAATTAAGTAGCCCATAGCCTATACAACGCCAAATTGGTTATTTCACACGTTCTTACGTTTTGTTTATTTGACAGAATTGTCATTGCACTGTACTTTATCCAGATATAATAAAACCAGCATTTTTAATGGAATCATAAATATAATGCATTTCACTGTAACACTATGGAAACAAACGCGTTTTGTTTCCCAGGAAATCTTTTCAAATCAAATTTATTTCTATGTATCTTTATACATGTACTAATAAATGTATCTTTAGACATTGTTTTACGTGAGATAGCATTTTAAACCGCCCTATACTTAGGCTACAGAACAGACAAGCCTTTAGGCTACATCTTACAAGCATACAAAGCAAACAAATGAACAAATCCTTGAAAAAAAAAAACATTTGACAAAAGTCTCGCAGTCAAAGCAATCAAGACGGTTTCCTTTAGAAATATCCTCTCGACTCTCCCTACGGGCTGCGCAGCTGGGCCTGGTCTCGGCCTGTCTTCTCCGGACGTCTGTGGGACGTCTGTGTGATGTATATGAGACGTCTCTCTCTACAGTACGGGTCTGACAGCGTTCAGACATGTCCTGACCTCTCCACGTCTCTTTCGAGTGTCCAGGGGACAGATGTGTCATCCATCAATGCCAGCTATAAGGACTAGCATAATCCCCCACTGTCCCCTCACACACGCGGGCGCGCGCTAACACACACGCACGCACACACACCCACACACACACACGCACACACACGCATACGCACACACACACACACACACACACACACATACACACACACACACACACACACACACACACACACACACACACACACAAACAGCCTATTTATCCCCAGAGTGTGTGATCAATCTGGAGAAGAGGAGATCAAACAGCGTTGGGGGGCCCGTTCACTCCAGACACAAAAGGCCGGGGACCGTGTGACAAGAGGGTGGACAGGGTTCAGCTCGTCTGGGCTGAGAGCGGGGGTCTCCTTCAGCCCCTCTCTCCTATTGAGACAACATGGCTCTCTGTCTGAGCGCAAGCTTTGGGCTACGTGGAGGAACACACTCGCTCTTTGTGATCCTGCATTACGGGAGTAAAAACATGCTAACAAACAGGCTATGTACCTCAGACTCTGTCCTCTCCAGCAACACACACACAGGAACTAGACTTCCCTCATTTGTGGAATCTGGTAGGGAACTCGCTACTGATTCAGAATGAATTTGCAATCTGGATTTTGTGGTTGATGCGAATGTGTACGGGTGTTATCATGTGTCGATATGTATGTGGAGGTGTGTGTCTGTGTGTATGTATGAGGTAGAGATGGTGAGTGTGTGTGTGTGTGTGTGTGTGTTTTCTCAGTGACCAGCAGAAGGAGTTGGCAGGGACTCACTGGTACTTGTGTTGTTATGACAAACGACTTGAGAGCATCTTGAGAGATGAGAGCCGTGGGGGTCGGAGGTTAATGTTCTGTCTGAACACAGCGGTCGGTAGAGGAAGCCCCTGGAACTCACACCTCCCTATCTGGACCGGCCCGCAAAACACCTCCCTATCTGGACCGGCCCGCAAAACACCTCCCTATCTGGACCGGACCGCAAAACACCTCCCTATCTGGACCGGCCCGCAAAACACCTCCCTATCTGGACCGGCCCGCAAAACACCTCCCTATCTGGACCGGCCCGCAAAACACCTCCCTATCTGGACCGGCCCGCAAAACACCCTCAACATTATTAAGGACTCATCTCCGGCCGACAGGTAAGAGATGTGACAAATAAGCTGAGACAAGGTCATTATCGACAACCATCAAATAATTTGCAATTCTGT
>NC_140236.1:2349439-2354616 GCF_949987555.1 Borostomias antarcticus
TTAACTGTAAATTAGCCAATTTGAGAGTTTGATGTGGTTTTTATATTAAATTATTGTAGCCAATATACATGTTACAAGTTATGATGACCCGTGACATTTTGAGCTGGAGATCCATTCGATCCAAGAAGCTCACACAGAAAAAAGACGTGTTTTTTTCCCCATCTGTAGTAGACAAACACAGTACAACCGTCAGTTGAACAAGAGCTACTGCTGCCGCCAAAGTTTATGCGTTAAGCGGTCCGAAATGATGTAGTCCAGGCCTTTATTTTATGTGTGAAAACAGTCACTGAAAACTAACCAGGCATAGAGGCAAAATTATCCCCCTCTCTCCTTTAAAAAAAGAAAAGAGAAAGAAAGGAGCCAATCTCTTGCGCAGGTTCGAGTCACAGTGCACTTGTCCTGGAGTCTGCAGGGAGCTCAAACAGGTATTGTACATGTTTTATGACCAGATGGAGAACAGCTTCTTCTGAGGTGGAGGGGAGGGGGGTGGGGGGGGGGGGGCTGTGGGATTGCAGTGGTGCTTCTGACCGGCCTTTAACACACACACACACACACACACACACACACACACACACACACACACACACACACACACACACACACACACACCTTAAGAGGTAGTGGAGGATCTGCTCTGAGCCTAATGAGCTGCAGGCCCGGGGCTGGAGGCCTGTGAACACTCCGCCTCCAGGTGGACGCCTGATTTATAAGGCCTCAAATGAGGTGCAACAGAGAGAAGAAAAAACAGAAAAACCCCAACGCTGCTGATTGTTTATTTATTTACCTTTTATATTCTCTCTCTCCCTCCCTCCCTCCCTCCTTCTCCCTCCCTCCCTCCTTCCCTCTCCCTCGCTTTCACGTCACAAGAGAGGGACACTTCTCTGGGAAAACAGCTGCACATGTTGGGAGTCATAAAGAACGCCAACAGCACTACCACACCCTACCCAACAGCCCTACCACCCCTACCCAACAACCCTACCACACCCTACCACACCCTACCCAACAACCCTACCACACCCTACCCAACAGCCCTACCACCCCTACCCAACAACCCTACCACACCCTACCACACCCTACCCAACAACCCTACCACACCCTACCCAACAGCTCTACCACACCCTACCCAACAACCCTACCACACCCTACCACACCCTACCCAACAGCCCTACCACACCCTACCCAATAGCCCTACTACACCCTACCCAACAACCCTACCACACCCTACCCAACAGCCCTACCACACCCTACCCAACAGCCCTACCACACCCTACCCAACAACCCTACCATACTCTACCCAACAACCCTACCACACCCTACCCAACAACCCTACCACACCCTACCACACCCTACCCAACAACCCTAACACACCCTACCCAACAACCCTACCACACCCTACCCAACAACCCTACTACACCCTACCCAACAACCTACACACCCTACCCAACAGCTCTACCACATGCCTACCCAACAGCCCTCTACAACCCTAACCCAACAGCCCTACCACACCCTACCAATAGCCCTACTACACCCTACCCAACAACCCTACACACCCTACCCAACAGCCCTACACACCCTACCCAACAACCCTACCACACCCTACCCAACAGCCCTACCACACCCTACCCAACAACCCTACACACCCCTACCCAACAGCCCTACCACACCCTACCCAACAGCCCTACCACTACCTACCCAACAGCCCTACCACACCCTACCCAACAGCCCTACCACACCCTACCCAACAACCCTACCACACCCTACCCAACAGTTCTACCACACCCTACCCAACAACCCAACCACACCCTACCCAACAGCCCTACCACCCCTACCCAACAACCCTACCACACCCTACCACACCCTACCAACAACCCTACCACACCCTACCCAACAACCCTACCTCACCCTACCCAACACCTCTACCACACTCTCTCTCCTTCTCTCTCTCTCTCTCTCTCCTTCTCTCTCTCTCCTTCTCTCTCTCTCTCTCTCTCTCCTTCTCTCTCTCTCTCTCTCTCTCTCTCTCCTTCTCTCTCTCTCTCCTTCTCCTCTCTCTCTCTCTCTCTCTCTCCTTCTCCCTCTCTCTCTCACCTCTCTCACGCAGTCATTGTTTCCCTGACTGATTTAAGGGTTAATACAGAGGGAACTCTCTAACGTCTACTTAGCAGGGTTAAGAAGTGCCCTTTATTTAAGAGGCCATTAAAGTGATCAGGTGTGTGTCTGGCTGCTCTGACTGAGAGCTGTGTGTGCGTGTGTGTGTGTGCGCGCAAGCACGTGTGGCAGGTCAATTTTGAGCTGTTTCAACAAAGAAACTTCCCATGAGCCTCAGTGGTCGGAGGGTACAGCTGACACAGTGCATCATGGGATAACGTTATTAAAATGAGGTCACATTTTAGTCGGCCCTGGAGTATCATCTGGTTTGGTGATGGCTACCATGCCGGACTACTACTACTACCCCCCCAGAAAAACCCCTTTATCTCTCAGACCTGTTCGCTTCCTACAGCCTGTAATAAACAATAAAACAATAAGAAATAAAACACTGATAAACGATCAATTAAACTGTAACGACCGATTCGTTAACTGCTGATCAAAACCACTCGGTATATAAACGATGGGGGAGTCGTGGGGGAGTCGGGTGAGAACGACCTTGGTGGAGTGTGAACCTTGAGGTACGGACAAATAAGATCTCAGTGTGTGTGTGTGTGTGTGTGCGTGTGTGTGTGTGTGTGTGTGTGAGGGTCCTGTGACTGATCCCCCTCTAATCAGGCCAGCGAAGGGAAACAGAGACCCTGACTCCCCCCCAGGTAACCAAGACCCTCCCCAGCCTCCCAGAGTGTGTGTGTGTGTGTGGACGTTGTGTGTGTGGCACCTAGCCTGTGCGTGTGCGAGTATATATTCATATATATATGAATCAGTGTGTATCCCGTGTGTATTTGAGTCCAGTGTGTATCCCCTTCAGAAACAGTCATAGTTTAACACACTTCTATGCATGAATGGACACCTTACCCAACCAATGAGGATGGTTGAGGAGAGCATAAAACCACGACACATTAGCCGACTGTAATACGCAGCCTTTGAAAAGACGAGAACTGTACAGAGAGACAAAACCAACACCGCCGTCACACCTCAACGAGCATCTCAACGTCCGCCCCCGCCCGAGCGGACAGGAAGCGGGTCAAACTCCGCGGGGAAGCGGCGATAAGAGCGCGACGCAGATAGGGCCCTTCAGAGCACAAAGGAGGGAACCTTTGACAGCTAGGAACCTTAATGGATGTCTCGGCCGGCCTCTCCGGTCATCACTGTGACGGCCGCGTCGCTTGAGGTTGAGCGGCCGGGGGAAATGTCAGCGGAGACGGACGCCGCGGGTGACAGGTGGAATATTTTTCCTGTGACGAGCGGAGAGGGAAAAAGGGAAGCCGCTGTGAAGATTAGGACTCAACGCCGAGGTTCAGAGACAGAAAGAGCGAACGTTGACTGAGTGACGAGCTGGCAGCCCGCATGTGTGTTTAAATATGACGTGTGATCTAAGTGCCTCGTTCACATGCTGTATCCCTCCGCTCTGGGTGTGAAGACAATCTGGAAATGTAGAGTAGCCGTGTGTGTGTGTGTGTGTGTGTGTGTGTGTGTGTGTGTGTGTGTGTGTGATGTGTGTGAGGGAGTACTTTCGCTTATCCGACTTTGAATCTGCAGGCTTAAGGAAGCTCTGTGTGTAATCGACGAAGGGCCCCCTCCTCAGTGGTTAACAGGAACGCGTGTGTGTGTGTGTGTGTGTGTGTGTGTGTGTGTGTGTGTGTGTGCATGATTTGTTCATAATGTGTGCTTGTGCATACAGTATGTGTGTGAGCAGAGCAATAGTTAAGTTGTGTGTATGTATGACTGTGGTGTGTGTGTGTGCATACGTGTGTGTGTGTATAAATGTGTGTGTGTGTGTGTGTGAGCGTTCTGGCTGGGGAGGCCTGCGGTGGTCTCCCAAACCCAAAACACATTGTGGGGGAGATTGGTTGAGATTTGGTGGTGGAGGCAGAGAGGGGGGGGGGGGGGGGGGCAGTGAGGTTACGAGGAGGTGGGGGGGTCAAGAGGTTGCACAAAGACACAACCAGAACTGGAACGTTACACCTCCAAAAACGAGTGTGTGTGTGTGTGTGTGTGTGTAGTGTGTGTGTGTGTGTGTGTGTGTGTGGTGTGAGAGAGAGAGAGAGAAAACAACCGACAACAAAACGTGTGCCTGTTAGCTTGAGAGGAAATGCAGAGTAGTGTGATCACAGATACTGTACCTACTGGAAAACAATGAATATAAAAAAAAAAGAACAGAAAAAAGAAAGAGAGACAGAAGGACTGAAGGACTGGCGCCAATGGCCTCCGCTAGGTGAACCACAGCCGCCTCTCTCTCTCTCTCCCTCTCTCTCTCTCTCTCTCCTCCTCTCTCTCTCTCTCTCTCTCTCTCTCTCTCCCTCCTCCCTCTCTCTCTCTCTCTCTCTCCCCCTCTCTCTCTCTCTCTCTCTCTCTCCCTCCCTCTCTCTCTCTCTCTCTCTCTTGATGAAAGATCTCCCTGTAACGAGCGTTGGTGACACGGGGGAAAACAGGAAAGCTTTTTGGGCCCACACTTCTAGGAGGGGGTGGGGGGGCAACAATGGTGTTGTGGCAGAGCCAGTCAGCGCTGCGCTGCTCCCCGGCTCAGGCCGCTCATTTCTGGGGAAGCGGCCGGACAAACGAGGGTCTCTCTCTCGCTCGCTGGAGCCCCGGAATCACATGACATCTCTGTCTCTCTCGCTATTGTTTGTTTGTTATTGTTGTTCTGTTGTAGGGGTCTCGTCGCCACGACGAAGACCTCTCTCTCTACTGGGTCGGTGTGTGTGTGTGTGTGTGTAAACGTTTGAGCAGAGAGAGAGAGAAAGTGTGTATGTGTGTGTGGCTCCTAATAGCAGCTAGGGGGCAGCCTAGTATGATCTCTCCGGATGGAGAAGTGGAGAGAGGTCAAGCACTGGTGTTAATCAGACTTCCCTTTCACTCAACCGCTACGCACACACACACACACACACACACACACACACACACGGAGACACCTACAAATGGCTAGGTTACATGCACACACACAATAGGCTGAGGACAGAGCTACACACTAAGGCAGCTGCCACACACACACACACACACACACACACACACACACACACACACACAAC
>NC_140236.1:2354816-2377316 GCF_949987555.1 Borostomias antarcticus
CCAAAAAGAAACACCAGCAAACAGACCTCAAGGCCTTTTGAACCGGGTTGAGTGACATCCCATTGGCTGCAAGAGCCACACCAAGAAAGCCACAAATTTAAAGTTTTGCTATGCAGTTATTGAGAACTTTTGTGTCTTGGGTTTTTGGCAGGCGGACAGGGTTTAATTGTGCCTTCGCCTCGGTCCTTATTGATCGTTTGACGGGCGGTATGGATCAGCGAGGCGGTCGCTCGCCGGCAGGACCGCGCTGAATCAGGAACGGCTGCAGGATGTGTGTGAGAAAGAGAGAGGGGGAGAGAGAGGGAGAGTGTGTGTGTGTGTGAGTAATAGTGTGCTAGCAGAGTGTGGGTACCGATGTGAGTGTGTGAGAACGAGAGAGAGGGAGAGAGAGAGAGAGAGGGAGAGAGAGAGAGGGAGAGAGAGGGAGAGAGAGAGACGGAGAGAGAGGGAGAGAAGGAGAGAGAGGGAGAGAAGGAGAGAGAGGGAGAGAGAGAGACGGAGAGAGAGGGAGAGAAGGAGAGAGAGGGAGAGAAGGAGAGAGAGGGAGAGAGAGACGGAGAGAGAGGGAGAGAAGGAGAGAGAGAGAGAGAGAGAGAGAGGGAGAGAAGAAGAGAGAGGGAGAGAGAGAGACGGAGAGAGAGAGAGAGGGAGAGAGAGAGACGGAGAGAGAGGGAGAGAGGGAGAGAGAGAGAGGGAGAGAGAGAGGTGGGTCCCCTCTCACTGACTCCCAATGCCCTGCCATCTAAAATGGTAGCTACTGTAACCATCATGTCAAACATGATCAAATGCAACAGAGTAACTCTACAAAAGCAGCACATCTAGGGAGAGAAAGAAGAGAGACAAAAACATATAAAGACCCAACAGGAGAGACTACTGAACAGACTGTCTGCTGTCTTTTCTCCTACACTCCCTCATGGCTGATATCACTTTAATCACCAAAATACTCAAATATGTGTTGCTTCACTCCAGATGACGGAGAACCTTATTTGAATAAGGATACCATATGACGGGAACAGTTTCTGTCCCAAGTCCCTTTGTCCTTATAGGGTGTAAAGGGGCTATTTTTGGATTTTCCAAAGATACGAGCGGTGGGGCAAAAACAAGCGGCGTGGTATCACCACCCCAAACATGCCTCAACAATGAGCCGACTTCAGGAACAGCGAAAGCAGTGGGCGTGGTGGCGTGATGGCGTTGGGGGGGGGGGGGGGGGGGGGGGGGGGGGGTTGAGCTCCTCAGAGCTAAATACCAGGAAGCTAGGCGGCCATCTGATAGAATATATTTATGATGACTTTAATAAGCTGAGGACTTGGAGGCCTTTGGCCAAGGCAAACATCAAGGCAGCGCTGATAGGGAACACATTGATATGGGCGGCCATTACAGACATAATCGCTCCCAGCTTAGCATTGTTTGATTCTGCATTATGCTCTTATCGACATCTTACGAGAGGGCTGTCAGGGTGAATGTGAGGAAAGCATACTGTGTGTGTGTGTGTGTGTGTGGGGGGGGGGGGGGGGGGCAGTGCAGGACAGGACAAGGGTGGGGTGAGGGGGGGGGGGGTGGTAGAGGAATGCCGAGTTCCTATTGTTCAACAACACAAAGGTAGAGAGAGACGAGAGATCTGATTGGTCTGGACACTTATCACATGGAGGGGGGGGGGAGTAAAGCTAATAGGTTGCTCAACCGCTGCAGGGATGTGGGCGGGGCCGGGGCGTGGCCAGGGCGGGGCCCGTGGCGGAACTGAAACCCTGGGTAGAGATAGAGAGAGTCCCGGGTACACATAGCAACGCAAACACCCAGAACTATTGTGTTCCCTCGGTCACGGCCACTCGTCAAACACCAGCGTGTGTTTACAGTACGAGCGGTGACCCCGTGACCCCCGTTCGTCCTGTGATTCACGGCTGAGCAAACGTCTCGGTGGAATATCACCCCGGCGATAAGCCCCGACGGCCTCATCGTCATGTCAACGGGCTGAATGATTCATACGCACCGTTATGGATACGAGACCGACGCGGTCCGCGCCTGAAACACCACACGGAACCCGACACGGAACGTGAAGTTCCACCCGTGCGTCAAATAATTGAATTCAATTCACAGGTCAACGGAACCTTGTGCGTTTGAAGTGGACAGTTAGTTTCGCTGTGAAAACGCTTACTCAGCAAACACACCTTGACAGAGGTACTTTTTATTTTTTTTAACGAGGTACAGGGGGAACAGAAATCGACATAGTGCCTTCAGTGTTAAAGAGTGAGAGAGAAGGAGAGAAAGAGGGAGAGAGAGAGAGAGAGAGAGAGAGAGCACATTTATTAAAAGGGTCATATTTTCATAGAGGTTCTATAACGCCATCAATCAACCCAGCGTCCGAGGCCTTATCCTTTTAAGCCGGCGAACTCCGTATCGACAGAGCGATACAGATAAATTATCTGTCCGGCCTCCACTTTATTGATAAGTCATTTGGGAAGATGATCAGTTATAATCATAAGTGAATAAGGTCGGGGCGATAGATCGTCTCTCTGCGGACGCCGTGACAGCCTCGCGGTCGTGGCGTAATAAATATGGCTACCTTCGCGGCCTGAGAGGATTGCCGACGCAGCATCGGCGGCCGCCAGCTGTCTCACGACATGATATATCACATCTCCCGTCTTTATTTTGATAAGGGGCGTGGCTTATCGATAACAGGAATAACCTAATGATGGCATATTCTTCCGTGACACATATTGCCTCTTAGAACAGGGGGGAGATTTAACACTTGACCTGGGGTGTATAGATCGGTTTGAGGGGTCAATATCTGGACACTTTTCATTTGTAACGGTGACTATCGTGTTTTTTTTTTAAGGGATGAGAAACGCGGTGGTGAGCGCGCCACGGGCGCGTTGTGGGAGTGTTTACATTTGGGAGCGTGCTTCAAACCGATATGGGCTTTCCGTACCGTGTTTAGACAGAGGACCCTCGTCTGCGCCACCTCGTACAGCATCCATACCAACCTCTTAATTCAAAACAGGGACCGCTTCAGATGGCGGGACGAACGTAGGAGAGACGCCATCTCTCATCGCGCCGGCGTTTTGGAAGCGAGCCACGGCGATATTGTCACGTGACGACTGACGCCCGGCGAGTAAATTGCATATTCGTTTATCAGACCCCGGCCAAATATTTACCGCGTTTGCATATTTCTGCGTAAACAGAGGGATTTGACTGTTCGTTTCTTCCTCATATCCTCATGTCCTCCACTCACACAGGGTTGACGTGTCTGTCATGTTAGCAGGCCAGAGAGAGAGGGAGGGAGAGAGAGAGAGGGAGAGAGAGAGAGAGAGAGAGAGAGGGAGAGAGAGAGAGAGAGAGATGGAGAGAGAGAGGGAGGGAGGGAGGGAGAGAGAGAGAGAGAGGGGGAGAGAGGGAGAGAGAGAGAGAGAGAGGGAGAGAGGGGGGAGAGAGAGGGGGGGAGAGGGAGAGAGGGTTGGAGAGAGAGAGAGAGAGAGAGGGAGGGAGAGAGAGAGAGGGAGAGAGAGAGAGGGAGGGAGGGAGGGAGGGAGGGAGGGAGGGAGGGAGGGAGAGAGAGAGAGAGAGAGAGAGGGAGGGAGAGAGAGAGAGAGAGAGAGAGAGGAGGAGAGAAGGGGGGGGGAGAGAGAGAGGGAGAGAGAGAGAGGGAGGGGGGAGAGAGAGAGGGAGGGAGAGAGAGAGAGAGAGAGGGAGAGAGGGAGGGAGAGAGAGAGAGGGACATTCAAAGTTTATTATATGTTTAGAGATTTTGACACTTTAAGGAAAAAACGTGTGTGTGTGTGTGTGTGTGTGTGTGTGTATGTTGAGATCTGTGGCTTTTCCACATAACGCCATAGAGGGCCGGCAGTAAGCAGCGCTGGACCCAGCCCAAACACTAAAGTGAAAGGTCTCCTGTGAGTTGCAGGCTAAGTGCATGTATATGTGGGTCGGGCCGGTACAAGCGAGGGCTTTCTTCGGGGTCCGGGGTTGACGGCGAGGTCAGGCTCCAAGGTGAGGCCTCCGAGGCCGGACAACGCCGAGTAGCTCTCTGATGAGATCTCTCCCCCCCAGATAAATAAATACCTCCGACCGTGGATTTCCTGCTCATGCACACAGTCAGGTCCGATAGGAAGGTGGGGTATATACAGTACAGTGTGTGTGTGTGTGTGTGTGTTACAGGAGTTGTAAAGGCCTGGGAATCATCCTTCGACTCCGACTTTCTGTCGAAAAAATGATTCCAATAGTCGCTGTACTCCTCCTCCTCGTCACCCACCTACCCAAGCGAGGAGGACGGAGGGACACATGTCCTCACACTGCCGTGGCTATCAGCTCCCCTTCCTGGCCCTACATTTAGTATAGATAGCCACACTCATTCTCTCAATAGTCCTTTTGTACTGACCCCTGCCTAATGTTTACCAGAGGGACTGTAAAGGAACTACAAAGTTGTCTCATCAGTTGGACATGAGTAAATGGCGTCGCGTGTTCTAAGGGCCCGTACAGCCCAGCATTTCATATAGAACAGCCTTTGTTTGAAAAACACATGCCTGTTTCTTCACAGTCTTCCTCTGGCTGTCCAACATCTCTCTCTCTCTCTCTCTCGGTCTCTCTCAGTCCGTCTGTCTCTCGCTCTCGTCCGGGGAGCATAGTTATTTAATTTGGGAATCGAGCGTAATTATACGAGATGATACATTATCTTGTGTGCGAGATTGACCAACAGACATGGCCGGGGTTCGGTTACAACGCGCTAGGTCTGCGCGCTTTGTTCTTTTCGACTGATGTATGCTCCAAGGGATAAGAGAATGCTGTGTGTGTGTGTGTGTGTGTGTGTGTGTGTGTGTGTGTGTGTGTGTGTGTGTGTGTGTGTGTGTGATGTCTTCCCTCAGGCCGGCGC
The DNA here is from genome assembly GCF_949987555.1 of Borostomias antarcticus. Lineage (NCBI taxonomy): Eukaryota > Metazoa > Chordata > Actinopteri > Stomiiformes > Stomiidae > Borostomias > Borostomias antarcticus. The sequence continues at coordinate 2,359,681 of NC_140236.1, forward strand.
GGCTCCGTCATGATGACAGAGAGAGTCGTGCAGCTGTCATGGCCGAGGCAGGGAGAGAGGGATGGCCTTGTTACTGCAGTAGTCACCCGACATGAGCCAGACCATCAACAACAGGACGGCAGGAACCATGCTTGTCTGCTGTGTGTGTGTGTGTGTGTGTGTGTGTGTCAGTGTGTGTGTGTGTCAGTGTGGAGACACCAGTATCAAGCGTTTCTGATGTGATTTCCTTTAGGTGAAGTGTGTATCATTGTCCTGTAGACTCCAATAAACCGTTACTAGAAGTCAAACTTTAGTTGACATCAAACCTTAGTCATCGTTTTTAATTTTTTTAAACTTTGCCAGATCAAACTCAAAGCCCTGTACTTCCACTCATTTCAAGTTCAATGCGAACAGAGAGAAATTACCGCTGATGATAATGGAAGCAGGAAAAGTACGTACATACATGATAAAAATACCAGCAATAATAGTTGTATGATGGCTATAATTGCACCTATAGCAATTTGTATCATTCTTAGATTGATTTTAAGATTAAAAAACTAAGAAGTGTTTGTGAATGGGTAATGGACTGGGGCTTGAGAATGTTTACGCGCTTGATTCGATCAGACTAAACAGTCATAAAAACTCCACAAGTGAAGTCACCCGCTGCTGCCAAGAGATACCATCTGGTGATAGTGAACAAAAATGGTTTACTCCACTACGGTGGCTGGTGAGGAACAAAGGCCACACTGAAGCCATGGTTTTCCCCGCGCAGGCAAAGATGCAAATGGAGGGTTGAAGCCGTCGTCAATTCCCCCACTGTCGTTTCAGCTAATTTATATGATAACGGTAATTACAAGCAGTAGGTTCTACATGGAGGGACAAACGCCCCACAAGTGTTCCAATAGTGTTCTTACTGTGCTTACTTAGCAACTTACTGATGTGCACAGAGCCAATGCAAACATACTCAACATTGCGGACATATTTTTGAGTTGATTTGAGACGCGTTACCGTGGCAACACAATATCACAACCGACTACGTTTCTCCATATCTCTCTACTAAGCAGGTCATCAGCCACATAGAAACCTACTGTCTGTCAGACGGACAGGACAGACTGTCATCAACTCATCTCCACATCCTCAAACATCGGAGGACAGAGCCCAACCGACATTTCAACTGAGCGTTTAAGATGGCCGCCGTAGTGCGTAGGAAGACGGACCGAAGCCCATGGTGGAGACGACTTGGCCGCGCCGCGCGCTCGCTGATTCCCTCCGTATGCCGCTCGGCACTGTGGGATCTCCCTGACGTCCGCTGCTGTGTGACAACAGCGTTGGCCTGTCATCCTCAATGTCCCTGCTTTCTCTCTTCTGTCCCCCTCTTTCTTTATTCCCTCTCTTTCACACTCCATCCATCCCTTCTCTCCAGAGATAGCAGCATTTATCACTGCTGAGGGCCGTCTCCAAGTCCACCGGATCAACCCCCCCCACCCCCCCACACACACACACACAATAAACGTCACGGCGAGATGATTGATGCGGCTAATGGAATTGATTGAGGTGCCGCGGTGACACAATGCGCCCGCTCGCCGCGTTCCGGAGGTTCCGCCGCCGCCGCCATCGCGCTCTCTCGGAGTGTCGGAAGGTCAGTCGGGAGGAGGCGTGAAGCGACGACGCTCGACGCGAGAGATACCGTCGCTACATCCTGGGAGGATCCCCCTCTCTCTCTCCCTCTTTATGGCTGGCCTTGGTGGGTTGTTGAGAAAGACATTAGAGAGGAGAGATAGTGAGACAGGCTACTCCCTCACACACGGAGGCCCGAGCGTCTCCCCCCCGGGATGATGAGCCGATGCGTCGTTGGCTGAGAGATTGCGTTTGAAGTCGGGCCATCATCCCTTCATGACCTAGATTGGCGATGATATGACACAAATCAATGCCAATAGCGCTATCAGAACAATCACACAGAACAAGTGAAGACATGTGGACTTTGTGGCGCAGGGAGTGTGGGTCATCCCTGGCCAGTCGCGTTACGGCCCGAGGGTATCTCCCACAATGCACCGCGGAGCGGCGTACCGTAGCGCAGCCTGTCTGAGCCGTTGAAACATGGCCACTCTCAACGGGGGCTGCTGCCATTTTGCGGTAGCCACGACCGCAACGGACCCCCCCCCCCCGCCACCTGGCTTTCGTCAAGACATCCCAGGACCCCCTTTGGTCCGCAGGTGGCATCTGCCAGATAGCTACTGACCTTCGGGCTCATCACCAATGGCTTTATTAGCGGCGGAGATAACGAGGCCTTTTTACGGCCCTGTTGGTGAGAGGGAGAGAGATTGATGTCTCCCGGCTTATCGGCAGGTCCTTATCAGGAAGAACTTTCGGACGGATATTGAAACCATTTAGGTGGGAGACCGCCGAAGTAGCCCTCCTCGTCGAAACTCTCCGTCGACTTGCTCCATCGCCACGGCTCGAGATTTTATTGTCGCCTTGCGGCGGCGTTAATATCGCCGGAGGTGTGTTTTTTTCGCCGGCTGCGTCGTCGAGATGGCGCAGATAGCGACGGATGAACTGGCGTAGTCTCTGAACCCTGGTTTATAACTGTCTGTCTCAGGATTATTTCCACCGATGATGGATCACTTTATGGGGGGAGTCAAATGGTCACGGCTAGCCCTGGAACTTTCCGTTAGTCATGTAAGTAGAGCAATCAGCGGGGAGAATGTTTGCGGAGGCCTCTGACCCTGTCTGTTGTTTTTGTATCTGTGAGACTCCGATGTGCTCGACACCCACGCTTACGCAGGTCCGGACGGCGACGGACGGCGCGCCCCGGGACGCGACGGAGGAGACGACAGGGGCGTGCGTTTTCTGAGGAGGAGTCCGTACGGGTTTTTGGAGGGGTGGGGGGGCGGGGTGTGTGTGGCGGTAACGCACGCCACCGGGAGAGAGGGAGTGAGAGAAAGGGGGGTGAGAGAGAGGGAGGGAGAGAGAGGGAGGGAGAGAGAGAGAGAGGGAGGGAGAGAGAGGGGGGTGAGAGAGAGGGAGGGAGAGAGGGGGAGGGAGAGAGAGAGGGAGGGAGAGAGAGAGAGAGGGAGGGAGAGAGAGAGAGAGGGAGAGAGAGAGGGAGGGAGAGAGAGAGAGAGGGAGAGAGAGAGGGAGGGAGAGGGAGGGAGAGAGAGAGGGATAGAGAGAGGGAGAGAGAGAGAGAGAGAGGGAGAGAGAGAGAGAAAGAGAGAGAGAGTGAGGGATAGAGAGAGAGAGAGAGAGAGAGAGGGAGAGAGAGAGAGAGAGAGGGAGGGAGAGAGAGAGAGGGAGAGAGAGAGAGGGAAAGAGAGAGGGATAGAGAGTGAGGGAGAGAGAGAGAGAGAGAGAGAGAGAGAGAGAGAACACAGTGCAAGCTTTATTCGTCTGCCCCGGTCGCGTCGTTAAGGACCGATGACACACTCCTCCAGCCCGACATTAATCTTGACCAGTGTGATTTCTAAAATAACAAGCGTGTTTTCCCCGAGGCGCGGAGGAGACAGAAGGCTCAGTCTGACCACTGCTTTCTGCGGTGGGAGAATTTTTTTTCTTTCTTTTTTCTTCTCCTCCTCCACCGTGTTAATATTGGACAGCGCCGTTGGGGGGAGGGTGGGCAGGGGTGAGGAAGCGAGAAGAGAGCAGGTATCTGTCCGGTCGGGGGGGAGGGGGGGGGGGGGGGGGCAGAGAGGGCTGTGGAGGGGAAGATACGGAGCGTGACAGAGGCAGAACGGTAGGGGGGCGCGGGGGAGGGGGGGTGTATATGGGAGGCGCGGGGTTGTAGATGTCAGAAGCCCTCGACCCCGCTCGTTCATCACGACGGAGGCGGCCCCGTCACCCCCATCTCCCACCTCGCACGTTGGCGTTGTTAACAGCGTTATCACCGGGACCCTCCCTGACCAGATAAGAGCCGTGACCGCTGATGGGCCCCTAAGTGACTGAGGGTCCGGGGGGGCAGAGAGCAAACTGAAGGAGTGTCAAGACAACTTGCTCCTGGTTAAAAAACAGGGGCAGAGAAAGACACATAAAACTCAGCCACCTTAAACTACTCAGAAAAAGAGTGTGCGCGCGTGTGTGTGTGTCTGTGTGTGTGTGTGTGTGTGTGTGTGTGTGTGTGGTGGGAGGGAGGCACAGGGGACATAGAGGAGCGCCACTAATGTTGTTTGGGTTTCGGACCCAGACAGGAATCCCACTTTATCAGGGCCTAGGGAGCAATCCACCCACTCCTGGCCGGCCCATCCCATACGAGTGTCCATTACAGGGTGATAGTGGACAGGTTTCCAACAGGGCAGCGGAGGAGAAGGGGGGCCCCGCAACAGCATGAAAAAGATGGAGGACGCAGCAAGCTGATACTGACAGACGCTTGCATGCGGCCAAAAGCAGCACCGGGGGAAGCCAGACGCATTCCTCTACGCATCTAGTCTCGCAAAATAATATCTTTTCTTTTCTACTCGCAGTTCATTCCGCTCCGTTTTTCCAATCCATCTTTATTCGGCCGTTCTGTTTCTTCAGCTTTTAAAAGGACATTTTTGTGTGTGTGTGTTGGGGGGGGGGGAGAGTGGGGGGGGGGGGGGGGGGCACGCCTCTTGATCAAGCTCCTCCCTTTCATGTTCCGTACCTACAATAGCTTCCATGTGCTGTTCATTTCTCATCCCTTCTCCCCTCTCCCTCGCCCCCTCGCTCGTTCGTGCGCTCGTCCCTTTTCCTGCGAGGGCTCCATTCCGCACGCCGAGGTCCAGCCAAGGCCAACATGTATCTGTAACGTGTTCGGCCCCGCGAGCCCCGAGAGGAGAGGAGGAGGGTGTCCGGCTACGCTGGCAGGACGGACAATGTGGGGGTTGTTGTGCTGACGAGCTGGCCGGTACACAGACGGAGTCGATCTGGACCAGAGGGCCCCCCCCCCCACCCCGCCCCCGCCTGGTGCTTCTCCTGCCGTTACCCCGCTCTCAGCCCCTCCTCAGAACCCGGCCTCAGAAACACCCCCGCCCTCTGGTTAGTTGGCATCTCCCGCTTTTATTTACCCCCCCCTCAGTCTCTTGTCCATTGGATCCGGCCGCCTCCCTCAGCCATTGTTCCCTTTGTAGAATTTACACTCTGGATTTGAGAAGTTTGGGGGCAGAAAAAAACGACTTTTGAGTGAGGGGGCACTACAGGCGCCCCTCTGACCAATCGCTAGTTCGGGTGGGCGGAGCTTGAAGCGGGGGCGATGTTGTTGACGGTGACGCTGAAACTTCCGACGGTTGCCCCGGAGTCGACCGGATGTGTCGGAGATTAGAAGTTTGTCTCACCTGCTTGCTGGCTTTGGCATTTCTCCTTCTCTGCTGCTCTCTATCCCCTCTCTCTCTCTCTCTCTTCTCTCTCTCTCTTCTCTCTCTTCTCTCTCTCTTTCTCTCTGGGGCGCTGTGTGTGTGTACGCGCGTGTGAAAAGCTTCTTTTCAAAGCACTGACACTCTGCAGATTGAGACGTCAGTTCCCTGGTCCGGCTGTGGTGAATTAGCCATTCTTCTATGGAGCTAATTGGAAATCAAAATGTTTTGCAGAGGGGCAGGGAGAGAGGGGCAGGGAGAGAGGGGCAGGGAGAGAGGGGCAGGGAGAGAGGGGCAGGGAGAGAGGAGCAGGGAGAGAGGAGCAGGGAGAGAGGGGCAGGGAGAGAGGGGTAGGGAGAGAGGGGCAGGGAGAGAGGGGCAGGGAGAGAGGGGTAGGGAGAGAGGGGCAGGGAGAGAGGGGCAGGGAGAGAGGGGCAGGGAGAGAGGGGCAGGGAGAGAGGGGCAGGGAGAGAGCAGCAGGGAGAGAGGAGCAGGGAGAGAGGGGCAGGGAGAGAGGGGTAGGGAGAGAGGGGCAGGGAGAGAGGGGCAGGGAGAGAGAAGCAGGGAGAGAGGGGCAGGGAGAGAGCAGCAGGGAGAGAGGAGCAGGGAGAGAGGGGCAGGGAGAGAGAAGCAGGGAGAGAGGGGCAGGGAGAGAGCAGCAGGGAGAGAGAAGCAGGGAGAGAGGGGCAGGGAGAGAGCAGCAGGGAGAGAGGAGCAGGGAGAGAGGGGCAGGGAGAGAGAAGCAGGGAGAGAGGGGCAGGGAGAGAGCAGCAGGGAGAGAGAAGCAGGGAGAGAGGGGCAGGGAGAGAGTAGCAGGGAGAGAGGAGCAGGGAGAGAGCAACAGGGAGAGAGAAGCAGGGAGAGAGCAACAGGGAGAGAGGGGTAGGGAGAGAGGGGCAGGGAGAGAGAAGCAGGGAGAGAGGGGCAGGGAGAGAGCAGCAGGGAGAGAGGAGGAGGGAGAGAGCAGCAGGGAGAGAGGAGGAGGGAGAGAGAGGCAGGGAGAGAGCAGCAGGGAGAGAGCAGCAGGGAGAGAGCAGCAGGGAGAGAGCAGCAGGGAGAGAGAAGCAGGGAGAGAGGAGGAGGGAGAGAGAGGCAGGGAGCAGCTGTGAAGGAATGCGGTCAGAGGAGAGGAGAGAGACGTTTTTTTTATTCACACGACTTTTATTATTCTTTGGGCAGGAATTAATCAGGATGATTTATTTGTATTATTCTTGCTATGATAGTGCAGAGGGAGTATGAATAGAATATATGTTTAGCCTTAAATATGTAGCGGAAAGAGAAGCTAGGGGCGGAAGTCTCGAGGTTTGGGCTCAAGTTTTTCCTCGTAGGGAACCCCGGTGAGACCCGTGAGTAGCAACATACGTGCGCACTCAATATTCCAGGCAAATACATCCCTATGCATAATGAACAGCCCAAAAACATTAATTACACTGCTTACATTTACATAATTCAGGGGAAAAAATATGACGAAAAAAATGGCACATATGCTAATTGACTAATTCATCATGGGGACCTTGTCGGTAAACGCTGTTCATTATTCCCTGCTTGAGCAGGTTTGAGCAAATGAAAACATTTGCATAGTTGCAGATTTACGCTATCTACGGCGAAATGGAGAGAGCGAGGCAGGGTGTGGTTAAATGAGAGCGGTAGGGGAAAACACTCTGTGTATCAAGGCCCTGGAGTATTGTGTGTGTGTGTGTGTGTGTGTGTGTGTCCGTGTGTGTGCGTGTGTGTGTGTGTTATGTTAAATCAATGCAATCTCTCAGGTGCGTTCTGGCTTGATTGAGACGAAAATGGAGTGGCACTCGCCCTGAAGAAAATGAGCGATTGCCTTGCCTTCCTGTCATAAAACATCTTGTTCTCCTGGAATTGATGATCAGCGCTGTGGTGTACATAAGATGGAGAGAGGATAAAACCGCAGCTGAATATGTACGCAGGACAAAGCAGCCCCCATAGGAACACCGTACAAAAACCATGCACAGGGGTATCAAGGTCGGGGGTTTTTACACCAAGTAGTAGATGTTCTCCGGTTGTTTGGGGGGTTTTGTGAGTGTAACCAGACCCGGCCTGCGGTCGGTTCCGGACGGTTCTACCCGTCGTTGGGGGTGAGTCTGAGGTGCTGGGAAAAAGTGCGGTACACATTCCCGCTGCATGATGCATTGTGGGTAACCGTGGAGAGACCCTCTCGGAACAGACACCGGCGCGGAACCCTCAGAGTTCCCGGAGACACCCACGACGCCGAAGGATCTCGCCGTCTTTAGAACAACGCCGGAGAAGCTCATGAATAGCTTAGTTTTTTTTTTTTTTTCTTCGCAACATCTCTAAACACTGTGAATTGGGGTTTTTATTCTCCTTAATTGGCAGCAGCAGGTTCCTCCTCGCTTTCTTCCCTCTCACTATGAATAACGCGACAAGCTTCTGATCCCGGCTTTCAGCCCCACGGCTGTTTATTTATCTGTTTCGACGACACCCGGGGGACAAAAGTGGGCGAGAATGGCCGCTGACAGCCATGTCTAATATCTCTCTCGGCCGAATCTGCCGTTTCTTCGGCCTCGGCTGTCACTTGATGTCTTTATGCGCGGCTGAGAGCGCGGCAGCTATGAAAGGGGCGGGGGCGAGCGGGGTGAGTGACCTCCCGCAGTAGGGGAGCGTTAAAACGCAGAAAGGGAGAGAGGGGAGAGAGGGGAGGGAGGGAGGGAGAACAGAAGTAGAGACGAGAGCTCCCCGTCGGGGCCCAGGCATCTCCGCTGGCAGCCTCCATCTTGGCTTCAGACGGCTTTTGTCAAGAAGGGAAAAGAGGGTCTCTTCTTCACTTTGAGGACGGGACAATGGACGTTTTGTCAGTCGGGAGGGGAGGGGGGTGTCGGGGGAGGGGGGGGGGGCGCTGGGAGAGAGAAATAAAGCCAAGGGTCCATCTTCACAAGGGGGCAGCCTTTTGGGGCAGGGCAGATGTTGAAACGAGGATGATTTATTAGGCCTAGTGTCCTTGGTGGCACTTGGCCACCGTCCCAGACTTGGAGAGTGAGAGACAGAGGAGGAGGAGGAGGAGGAGGAGGCGACGGATCAGAGACATCTTTATACCTTCTATGGGCATGGGGGCGCTCCTTGTTCCCCAACCGTCATGGTATTTTTGCTCGATTTCTCTGAGAAAAATAACTTGGTCGGGAGTCATCTACATCACTGAGCCAGACCTTGTCACCCTGCGCTAACCCCTCCACCCCTCCGCCCACCCACACACACAGACTGCCTACTATCTGACTCCCCCCCCTCTCCACCCTGCTCTTATATAAAACAACAAATTAGCAAATTAACATTCCCAACGGTCCCCGCACCCCCTCGGAGAGCTTGGAGTAGGACACCGATTCTGCCGGCCAACAAGCAGTGGAAGGGGACTCTTAACACAGCAAAGAAAGAGACCCAAAATGTGTGTGTGTGTGTGTGTGTGTGTGTGTGTGTGTGTGTGTGTGTGTGTGTGTGTGTGCGTGTCACATAGCCGAGCAGACTAGGATCCGCATGGCCAGTGGCCAGTGTGTGTTCTGTAATCGCGAGGTGTCACATGTTTTAAGTCACGGCGTGTCAGTGCTATGCGCCACCCATGAAGACCATGAGGCTATTCTCTCCCTCCCTGGCTTGTGTGTGTGTGTGTGTGTGTGTGTGTGTGTGTGTGTGTGTGTGTGTGTGAGCGTCTGGCTCTGCTCAAACACAGGAGTGGGGAGCAATAGGTGCCGCAGCAACAGACCTTCCTTTCCTGAGCAACTCTCCCCACTTCCTCAAAAAAAAAACTCTGAGAGACCCCCCCCCCCCCCCCCCCTCTCTCTCTCTCTCTCTCCATTTACCCCCCCCCCCCCGCCCACCCTCCCACCCCCAACAGCGTTTAATCTTGTGTGTTGTTAGTCCGGTGGACGTCGGGCCCTCCTCATGGACCGCGGGAGGGTTAGTTAAGGCCCGGGAAAAAGTTCTGACAGCTTTCATCAAGAACCTCCGGGGGGAAGATTGATTGGCAAGGTAATTTACTGCCCCCGTAACTGTCCCTTCCCTCCCTCCCTCCTCTCCTCCCCTCCTCCTCTCCCTCCCTCCCTCTCCTGCTCGGATCCATACCCCGGCGCCCGGAGGAGGCGAGCGCACGGACGCTGGTGTGGCTGTGACAGCGTTGGGGGGGGGGGGGCGGGGGGCAGGGGGGGTTAGGGTCGGAGGGTTGGAGTTTCGGGAGCTGATTGCGTCCGCTTTCTCGGTGACAAGAGGGTGTGTGGGGGGAGAGTGAGAGAAAGCGTATGTGTGTGTGTGTGTGGGGGGGGGGGGGGGGGGGGGGGGGGGGGGTCTACCGTCCAGACGGCAGGGTTCACAATGTGGCATGTGACTTTGGGGTTCCGGGGGGCAAGAGGCTTGACATGAATGGGAGGGGGGTCATCTATCATCTAGAGGGGGTGATTGAAAGGGGGAGGGGGGGGTGGGGGGGGTCCAGTGGGGGGGGTGGGGGTCACTCTCACTCTCCAGCCCGTCGTCCCGCTGAGACCGAGCGCTCCGCTTCCACACCACAGCCAGGCGGTGCTCACTCACTAAGCGTCCCCCCTTCCACGAGGCCCCCCGACACTTTGGTTCCGTTTATTTGCAGGACAAACACACACAGATGCTGGGGTTTGCGTGGGAGGGGGATCGGCCTTTTAAACCCCAGTCCTCCTCCTAACTACTGGCTAATCTGTGTTTCAATAAACAAATATTTCCCAGGGAATCAAACTTGGAGTTGATGGTTTTCCAAATGTGGCCGGCGCGGTGCCCACAGTACCGTAAGACGACGGTTACCGAGGTCATCTCTCGTTTCCAGGGGTGTGGTCACGGGACAACGCAGCATAGAGGTACGAGAATGAGTGAGTGAGGGGAGGGGGGAGGATGAAACTAGGCCCAGACACAGGGAGCTCTCTGAAGGTGCTGACTGTACAGCTGGGCTCAGCACGTCACTGTGTGTGTGTGTGTGTGTGTGTGTGTGTGTGTGTGTGTGAGAGAGAGAGTGGGAGTGAGTGTGTATGTGAGAAAGAGACAGACAGAGGGAGTAGTGTGAATGACAGATAGAAATGAAGATAAGGAATATTTGTGTGAGTGAGGGTGTGTTTATAGTATGTGCAGTGAGTTTTGGCGGAAGTGTGTGTGTGTGTGTGTGTGTGTGTGTGTGTGTGTGTGTGTGTGTGTGTGTGTGTGTGTGTGGTTGTGAGAGAGAGCGAGCGAGAGAGAGAGAGAGAGTGTGTGTGTGTGTGTCCGGGCTGCCATACATCAGCTACTGTTACAGCTCCCTGTAAATGAATTTCTATTTCATTTATGCAGAAAGCCCTCATCGCCACCACAGGCCTTGGCAGCTCGTCCAGATTAATGACAGCTTGCTCTCTGTTGTCTATCAGCAGACCTGCATCAGCAGAACGGAGCTGTGGACCCTGCCTACACCTCCCAGAAGACACCATCAAATGATTTCTTTCCCATGGAGAGGGTTTGGGGGGGGAGAAAGTGCTGTCCTGGTAGAATAAGTGACAGTACCCAGCCTGGAGTTACAGTAAAGGTTAATGACAAACAAGGGACAATGAGGGAGGGGGGGTTGGGGGGGGGGGAGGGGGCGGTGCACAAAGACTGGCATACAACCCCCCCCCCCCCCCCAAACTTTCTCAATGGCCTTTTTCTCATTTCTCCATGAATTATTTAAACGCCGCATCCCCTTCCAACTCCCGAGTGCTGCGCGAAAAAGAGTTTTCTCCGAGAATGAAAGACACAAGAGGGGGAAAAAAAGAGAAGGAAGAAAGAAAGAGAGAAAGAAAAATGCCTCGTCCTCTCCTCCCTCTCTTCTCCTCGGTCTCATCCCTTTCATGTCGGTGTATGGGCCTCGCCCTCTTGGCCATGTGAATGGGGTAGTGGTGGCAGTGGAGGGGCTTGGTGGTGGGGGGGGGAGTAGCGGGGGGGGGGCGGCGACAATGAGATATACTGAGGGGGTGGGGGGGGCGGGGGGGGCAGCAGAAAGAACACTGCCCTTGTTGTTAGTCGGGACGGTGGCTGACGTTGATTAATGAGAGAGAGAGAGAGCGAGAGAGAGAGAAGGAGGGAGAGAAGGAGAGAGAGAAGGGGCATGGGCAAAGAGGGGGCGGGTAGGGCAGACGGCCTCCGGAAGAGCCCCGGGTGGGAGGGGGTGGGGGCAGGGAGGGCAATACTGGGCAGGAAGAGGAACGGAGTATGATGACCTGCGGTGGCGAGAAACATGTCTGAGCTCAGCACCGGCGGAGGAGGAGGAGGAGGAGGAGGTCCTAGGGGATGAGGGCCGATGAAGGCAGGGTGCATTATGGGGCAGAAGCCAGGGTATCGCCTCCCTTCTGATCACCTGACCTGTGATCTCTCACGCCGCAATTCCGGAGTCCATCCCGTCTGAGTCGCCAGACCGAGCGCCATGTCCATCCGATACCAGAGACTTCCGAACGCATCCACCGCTCCCCCCGGAGACCGGCTAGCGCCCCGCTAACGAGCGCCAAACACCCATGAAAGCCCCACGAGAGGCTGGAGGGAGACGGCGAGGGAGAAGAGGGGGAGGGGGGGGGGGGCAAAGCCGGCGTCCCAATTTGCTCTTTCTCCAAACCGCAGCGGGCCTGGCCGGCTTCCCAGCACCCTGCGCCCGCTCTGGACGAAGCCGCTCGGTTAGCGGGCCAGCGCTCGCTAGGTCCGCGGCGCCTTCCGGCGAGAGCTACAACCGGCAGCGCCAACTTCGCGCTATAACCACCGCCTGTTCTGCGACTGGGCATAACACTGACGCGACCACAACCCTCAACACGGACCAGACGGCCGTTGGACTCTGCAGGAGATGAGGATTTTTCTTTTCTGGCCTCTTTTTAGAAAGTCGTTGCTGACTGAGCACTTCAATTGACCTTTCCTTGACCTTTCCTGTCAGGAGCCCCAAGCGTCCCTCTCACTGATCTGCCACGCCATTGTCTGGCCACTCATCTATTGGCAAGCGGCACACAAAACCCCCCCAGCCACTTCAAAACTCCCGACAATGCTCAGATTTCCTCCCAATTTGCTGGTGGAGAAAGGCAGGCTCAGGGGCCCTTTCTGTTCAATTCGGACTCAATCTGGGGCCTACTGTAGGAACCCCCCCCCCCCCACACACACACACACACACACACACCGCACCCCAGCACCCCGGCTCTATTTAGGGGCTCCTGACTTTGGCTAATGCAGGAACAATCCTACCCCCCCTCTCTATAGGACCAGGCTAAGCCCAGTACTGCTGCTGCAAACATGGCCGCTTTTTTCTCTTGCGCATGAGGACAAAAAAGGAGTGTGAGTGTGCCTCCACACACACACACACACACACACACACACACACACACACACACACACACCTCCTCTCCTCCTGTACAGATCCCCATTCATTGTAATTCCAGTGCATCACCCTCACATATTTGTATTTCCATTTCCTGTGACCGTCTGAGGCCGACCCAATCAACCACCCAACGGCCGCGGCGCCTGTCCCCTCCCTCCCTCCCTCCCTCCCCCCCAAACCTCCCCCCCTCCCTCACACACCTCTCACCCCCGGGCCCCGAGACGCCCCACCTTTCCATGTCTGAGGGCCGTTATTAAAGCAATCAAGACCTTTCCCGGGCTGGGTCAAGTGCAAGGTGCTCACACAGGGATAGGGATTTGAATTATGCAAAAGGGCTGAAGGAGAGAAGCACTTGTGTCTCAGCGGAGCTCTCTGGGCAGACAAAGCTGGATCACGCCACTGGACCAATGAGGAGCTGGATCACGCCACTGGACCAATGAGGAGCTGGATCACTGGACCAATGAGGAAAGAGGGACATGTCTTTAATGTATAGACAGAGGGTCCAGTTATTAAGTGTTCGGACCAAAAAGTCAACATGTTGAGGTTCTGATCACCCGACCGGTTGCAGCGCTGTGGCGAGTAGTGAGGGGATCAGAATGCCTAGTTGTGTGTGTGTGTGTGTGTGTGTTCAGTGTTACTTCCACCAGATCATCTTTCCCTGTCCGTTCAGCGTCCGCCGGCTCAGGATACAGAGACAGGATGGACGAGATCTATCTTATCTTGAAATGCGATTGGCTCTTAGGCAGGGGTGTGTGTTTGTGCGCGACCGTAAACAGGGTAACCGTAGAGCCGAAGCTACGTTGTGTGTGTGTGTGTGTGTGTGTGTGTGTGTGTGTGTGTGTGCAAGCGTGTGACTGCGTCTAAGTGTGTCTGACTCTCTCTCCATATGTCTGACTCAAGAGTCTGAATTTTCCAGGGAAAAAATTGGAGAGATGGGATCAAAAACTACTCAGAATTCTGTAGACGACACCCTGCAGAGAACATAATGATCCAGAATGATCCACAGACCCCCTGCTGAGCCCTGCTGCCTGCTAGTTCCGGGTGAGCTAAATGCGGATGCATTAGTCTCTAACTACTTCATGATGATATGATTATATCCTTCATCGACGCTGCCGTGATGCCAGTACGTTCTTATACACCGGTCCCTGCGCTGTGACGAACTAAGAGTCACTTAATATCATCACACACAACAGCTCTGAGATCTAACAACCTAACGCAACATGGATCGGGTCGGGGGAAAGTTCTGCGTGTAAAATAAACGCGCGGCGCAATAGCGTCTTTTGAAAATGTAGCCTTTTTTTCGCGCAAGTCGCGCGGACGCGACACGGAAGGAGCATTCACCTGGTGAGCGTCTCAGGGGGAGGAGGACACGAGGACGGGAGCGTGGCCCCCCCAGTAGCGACCCGGAGGGGAACAGAACCGCTCTGGGGGAGGCGGGAGGGTGAGCGGACTTGAAAGGGGACACTCTGCTACCTTCCCCTGACCCTTCTGTCCACAGCCACTCCGCCCGGACCAGATGGGATGGCGGGTGGGGGTGGCGGGGGGGTATTAAGTACCCGGTGTCCCGTAAGGTTGAGTCGCTGATCCGCTACCGAGAGAAAACCAACCCCCCCCGGTCTCACTGGGAGCGTTTGTTTTGATTCCTCCTCCTTTCTCACAGACAACCTGAGAGGCGATTCATCCGCGAGAGGAAATAGGGCGGCGCGTCGGTCGAACATTAGACCTGTAAGCCGCCGGCGCTTCCTCGACACGGTGGAGCAAGAGCTGGTTGCACACACATGGATCAAGCTTAGACATGGACTAAATTGTACTTTCAATGGACAATCTCCATTGAAAATTGAATTTAGTCCAGGACTAGGGTTAATCCATGTCTGCGCAAAAAAACAACTTAAAAATAAAAACTAAACTAAACAACAATACATTATCAGAAGCAGGGCTGAAAATGAACACCTGCCACCGGCCAAATGAAGGTAACATTTCCAATTGGCGAATAGATTTGGGAAGGTTATCTGAAAAAAAAATATACTTGGCCGGTATATTTTTTCATCTACAGTCCCCTTGGCAGGTGACTCGCCGTGAGCCAAAAAGTTAATTTTCACCCCCGATCAGAAGTCACCACGACCGGCCACCTGCAATGTCCTTGTAGAAGTCACCTCAGGGTGACAGGAAACAGCTATCTGCACCAGAAGAGCTTAGACCAGGACAGGGGAGAGAGACCTTAGACCAGGACAGGAGAGAGAGAGAGCTTAGACCAGGACAGGGGAGAGAGAGAGAGCTTAGACCAGGACAGGAGAGAGAGACCTTAGACCAGGACAGGGGAGAGAGAGCTTAGACCAGGACAGGGGAGAGAGACCTTAGACCAGGACAGGGGAGAGAGAGAGAGCTTAGACCAGGACAGGAGAGAGAGAGAGAGAGCTTAGACCAGGACAGGAGAGAGAGCTTAGACCAGGACAGGGGAGAGAGACCTTAGACCAGGACAGGAGAGAGAGAGCTTAGACCAGGACAGGGGAGAGAGAGCTTAGACCAGGACAGGAGAGAGAGACCTTAGACCAGGACAGGGGAGAGAGAGACCTTAGACCAGGACAGGGGAGAGAGACCTTAGACCAGGACAGGGGAGAGAGACCTTAGACCAGGACAGGGGAGAGAGAGAGCTTAGACCAGGACAGGAGAGAGAGAGCTTAGACCAGGACAGGAGAGAGAGAGCTTAGACCAGGACAGGGGAGAGAGAGAGAGAGCTTAGACCAGGACAGGGGAGAGAGAGCTCAGACCAGGACAGGGGAGAGAGAGAGAGAGCTTAGACCAGGACAGGGGAGAGAGAGAGCTTAGACCAGGACAGGGGAGAGAGAGACCTTAGACCAGGACAGGAGAGAGAGACCTTAGACCAGGACAGGAGAGAGAGAGAGAGCTTAGACCAGGACAGGAGAGAGAGACCTTAGACCAGGACAGGAGAGAGAGAGAGAGCTTAGACCAGGACAGGAGAGAGAGAGCTCAGACCAGGACAGGAGAGAGAGACCTTAGACCAGGACAGGAGAGAGAGAGCTCAGACCAGGACAGGGGAGAGAGAGAGAGAGAGAGAGAGAGCTTAGACCAGGACAGGGGAGAGAGAGCTTAGACCAGGACAGGAGAGAGAGACCTTAGACCAGGACAGGAGAGAGAGAGACCTTAGACCAGGACAGGAGAGAGAGACCTTAGACCAGGACAGGAGAGAGAGAGAGAGCTTAGACCAGGACAGGAGAGAGAGACCTTAGACCAGGACAGGGGAGAGAGACCTTAGACCAGGACAGGGGAGAGAGACCTTAGACCAGGACAGGGGAGAGAGAGAGAGACCTTAGACCAGGACAGGAGAGAGAGACCTTAGACCAGGACAGGGGAGAGAGACCTTAGACCAGGACAGGAGAGAGAGACCTTAGACCAGGACAGGGGAGAGAGACCTTAGACCAGGACAGGAGAGAGAGACCTTAGACCAGGACAGGAGAGAGAGAGCTTAGACCAGGACAGGGGAGAGAGACCTTAGACCAGGACAGGAGAGAGAGAGAGCTTAGACCAGGACAGGAGAGAGAGAGCTTAGACCAGGACAGGAGAGAGAGAGACCTTAGACCAGGACAGGAGAGAGAGACCTTAGACCAGGACAGGAGAGAGAGAGAGAGCTTAGACCAGGACAGGAGAGAGAGACCTTAGACCAGGACAGGAGAGAGAGAGAGAGCTTAGACCAGGACAGGAGAGAGAGAGACCTTAGACCAGGACAGGGGAGAGAGACCTTAGACCAGGACAGGGGAGAGAGAGAGCTTAGACCAGGACAGGGGGGAGAGAGCTTAGACCAGGACAGGGGAGAGAGACCTTAGACCAGGACAGGGGAGAGAGAGACCTTAGACCAGGACAGGAGAGAGAGAGAGACCTTAGACCAGGACAGGGGAGAGAGAGAGAGCTTAGACCAGGACAGGAGAGAGAGACCTTAGACCAGGACAGGGGAGAGAGACCTTAGACCAGGACAGGGGAGAGAGAGACCTTAGACCAGGACAGGAGAGAGAGAGAGAGACCTTAGACCAGGACAGGGGAGAGAGAGCTTAGACCAGGACAGGGGAGAGAGAGACCTTAGACCAGGACAGGAGAGAGAGAGCTTAGACCAGGACAGGGGAGAGAGAGCTTAGACCAGGACAGGAGAGAGAGAGCTTAGACCAGGACAGGGGAGAGAGACCTTAGACCAGGACAGGGGAGAGAGACCTTAGACCAGGACAGGAGAGAGAGAGAGACCTTAGACCAGGACAGGGGAGAGAGACCTTAGACCAGGACAGGGGAGAGAGAGCTTAGACCAGGACAGGAGAGAGAGAGAGAGCTTAGACCAGGACAGGAGAGAGAGACCTTAGACCAGGACAGGAGAGAGAGAGAGACCTTAGACCAGGACAGGGGAGAGAGACCTTAGACCAGGACAGGAGAGAGAGAGCACAAGGAACAAGTCATTCTACGTGAAGAGGGCGGCTTTGTAAGAGAAAAAAAAAAGACACCCTATATCCAAAATCCCTCTCTCAGGGCCATCATGTGAAGAATTCCCCCCTTTCTTCTCCTCCTCCTCCTCCTCCTCCTCCCTCCTCCTCTCCTCTCCTCTTCTTCACTGGGGCTTTTTTAATAAAGCCATCTGGGGTTGTCAGGTCTTTTCAGACGAGGACTCCCAGCCATGTGAAAAGTTAATCCCTCGTGGGCCTTCTTCTGCGTGGGGCTCATCTCCCTGGGAACGCTCCTCTGGGCTGGAGGGGGCTCGGGGGGCCGCCCCTGACCGGGCCCCGGAGGCCTGCAGGGGCCACCGGTTCTGCCGGGGCCGGACCCACTCAAAACCTCCCGCCCACCCCTCCACAAATACCCTCTTTTCTCAACCGACCGCCTGGCCTGTCATGCCTTCGTGCCCCCCCCCCCCACCCCGGACCGCCCCCCCCCCCCACCCCCCTCCCCCCGCCCGTCCTGGGGCTTTTGATGAGGTGCCCTCCCTGATGGACAGACGATGGGATTGG
>NC_140236.1:2382316-2394816 GCF_949987555.1 Borostomias antarcticus
ACCTCTGCCAAACCCCGCTCTGACCCGGCTCTGACACCTCTCACTAACACCCACACACACACACACACACACACACAGGCTGTACACACACACACACACACACAGGCCGTACACACACACACACACACACACACGCAGGCCGTACATACACACATGAGGGTGCATGCGGACACACACGCTGACAGCAACATACCCCATAGAAATCCATACGTACACACACACACACACACACACACACACACCGCTTTTTCCATGCTGCAAAACATGCGGCGAAAGCATAAAAAATAGAGCTAAAAGGAAAATGAGAGCAGCTTCATGGCTAATTCATGAAATGTGCAGCGCGGGGAGGACGAGAGGGGAGGTGGGACGGCGGCTCGCGGGCCCCGGAGTCCGCATTTCACACTGAAAGCATCAATCTAATTAACAACATAAACAGCGTTTGACAAAATGTCATCATATTCCGCCCGGCGCGGAGCAATGTCATTGTCTGCCGCGGCCCCGGGGGCTAGCAGCAGAGATGATGTGGCTATTCATCAGGAGAGCCATGAAGGATGGGATCTCGCTAGATACTGAGGGTGTGTGGGAGTAGGGGTGGGGTGGGGGTTTGGGCGGGCATTACCTGCATCTGACCACTATAGGCGGGGTGGGGGGGGGGACGTTAAATTAATGTTTAGGAGCGCGCGAGCGCGGACGCGTCGGTTCAAGCGCCGTCTGCGGTCTGAGGGAAACACAGTAATAAAGGCCGGCATTGTCGGGGTCGTGCGTTAAGAGTCTGTGGGCCGGCCTCTGCACCCGGACAAGAGACTCCATTCAAGATCAAGCAGCTCGCGTCTACGAGGTCTAAAACCAATGACCAAATAATAACATCGAAAATCCCAGGGACAATATTTATGGAGTTCCACTCCTCAAAGATGGATGACTTTCTCAGTTGGCTTCCTCCTTCAGAGCGTGCGTTTCGTCTAGGGGCCGTTAGATTAATTAACAGATGTTGGTAACGAGTTATGAACAAATGATAAGGCATCAGCGTTCTAATCAAACCTGACATTTAATTTGCTGCCTTGCTTCCTCGTTATCAATTACCATGTTCATGGGATAATTGACAAGGGTTTGGGGACACGAGAGATGCAAGGAACGTGTCTTAACACGGCTCCTGAAAATGGCTGCTCTGGCGTTTCTACGGCAACAGGGACCATATGTTTAATATTAGATGTAATCCGTTCCACCGGAGTGCTCAGAAAGCTGGGAAAATTGGATTAAATTGGCTAATAGCATGTTTAAAACCTACATAAAATGAACGTGAATGGAAGATATTACAGAGCCAGAGACTGTAACTGTGGCTTTGTGCCTCTCCAGTGTTTCACCCGTCTCCCTGTGTGTAAACTTGGGGTTTCTTTAAAACAACTGTGATTACAGGAAACCACAATGTATTGGTCAATACTGTTATTAAATACCGCACGGCCGATACTGGTTCTTTACGTTACAGCGTGGGAACGGGATGCAAATGTAAACTCTCATCTAATTTAACCCAGACGTATTCCTGTATATCTTCGAAGATTTCTAGAAAACTCAAGACGCAGATTGTACCGCTGGCACAATCTATAATACTGTATCTCACAAAGTTCACAGCGACTATCTGACACCAGGGGAAATCTTTTTCTCTTTCACTTTTCTTTTACACGTTTACTACCTGGGTTCCAAGTTAGCGGGAACCCAATTGTTAAGCTGTTTTCCGTCTTTGTCGAGTGGCCTTTAAAGGAGGTGCACTCGGAGCTCATCAGACCTCGGCTCTGATTTGATTACTAAACGACATGCTAATAACACATTTACCTGAAGAGCTCACGTGACATTCTCATCAAGATATAGAGGTCTACATGTTCTAGATATAGGGGTCTACATGTTCTAGATAAAAAGGTATATGTGTTCTAGATATAGAGGTCTACATTTTCTAGATTAAAAGGTCTATGTGTTCTAGATATAGAGGTCTACATGTTCTAGATAAAGGGGTCTACATGTTCTAGATAAAAAGGTCTATGTGTTCTAGATATAGAGGTCTACATTTTCTAGATTAAAAGGTCTATGTGTTCTAGATATAGAGGTCTACATGTTCTAGATAAAAAGGTATATGTGTTCTAGATATAGTGGTCAATGTGTTCTAGATATAGTGGTCAATGTGTTCTAGATATAGAGGTCTATGTGTTCTAGATATAGTGGTCAATGTGTTCTAGATATAGTGGTCAATGTGTTCTAGATATAGAGATCTATGTGCTCTAGATATAGGTCTACATTTTCTAGCTATAGAGGTATATGTGTTCTAGATATAGAGGTCTACATGTTCTAGATATATAGGTCTATGTGTTCTAGATATATAGGTCTATGTGTTCTAAATACAGAGGTCTATGTGTTCTAGATATAGGTCTTCATTTTCTAGCTATAGAGGTATATGTGTTCTAGATATAGAGGTCTGTGTCCTGTAGATATAGAGGTCTACATGTTCTAGATATAAAGGTATTTTTGCTATAGATATAGAGGTCTACATGTCCTATATAGAGGTCTATGTGTTCTAGATATAGAGGTCTATGTGTTCTAGATACAGAGGTCTACATGTTCTAGATATAAAGGTATTTTTGCTATAGATATAGAGGTCTACATGTCCTATATAGAGGTCTATGTGTTCTAGATATAGAGGTCTATGTGTTCTAGATACAGAGGTCTACATGTTCTAGATATAAAGGTATTTTTGCTATAGATATAGAGGTCTACATGTCCTATATAGAGGTCTATGTGTTCTAGATATAGAGGTCTATGTGTTCTAGATACAGAGGTCTATGTGTTCTAGATACAGAGGTCTACATGTTCTAGATATAGAGGTCTATGTGTTCTAGATATAGAGGTCTATGTGTTCTAGATACAGAGGTCTACATGTTCTAGATATAGAGGTCTATGTGTTCTACAGTAGATATAGAGGTCTACATATTCTAGATATAGAAGTGGTCTATGTGTTCTAGATATAGAGGTCTATGTGTTCTAGATATAGCGGTCTACATGTTCTAGATATAGAAGTGGTCTATGTGTTCTAGATATAGTTGTCAATATGTTCTAGACATGGATACAAAATACAAAAAAGTACAGAATTTCGGAATGGCCTTATGTGCCACAAGGCGCAAAGCAGATAGGTAAACACAGGTGACGCAGAATTTCGGTATACTGTGGAACGCTAATAGAGAAGTGTTGTAGATATCGAGGTCTAGACAGCAGGGTCTGAAGTCCTCAGGAAATGAACACAGGGACTGACTGACCCACTGGATCGATACATGCTCCTAACTGATAAGCCTGCATGTGTTGGGATCTACTCTCCCAGCCTTAGCGGCTATTACCACAACATCTAGGATATTGGCGGGACCACAGTCCTGCCTCAGATCACCTGTGCAATGACCTACTCCTTATCTCTCGCTCCGCCAGCCCATTCCCTTGGTGTGGCTATTGTCTCATTAAAGTCCTTGGCAGTTCCTGCCCTATCAGTTTCGTCCCCTTCGTCCTTTGGCCCAGCTTCGAGATAAAAAAGCACCTTGTTGGACAAACAGACCAGACAAGTTGCTAACTGAACGCCGTCAGCGCTAGGCGCTCGCTATCTCGGCGCATGCCCGGTATAAGAGCTCAGCAATCCGCCCCGAAACACAAAAGGTTAGCAAACAGAGCGCGAGGTGAGTGGTAGGGTCAGGACAGATAAGTGTCAGGGCGGGAACTTGCCCTCTTCTTTCTCTCTGCGCCGGGTTCGGAGAGAAGGGACGTTCGTTAGCGTTTAGCCAGCGAACAAAAGAGGGCCGTGCGCCGGCATGAAAAGCCAGCTGTCAGCCGGGGATCAAAGCACAATGAAATGTGAGGGAGAAATATGAGGTGAGCACCATGGAGAGGCGGGTATCTGTCACGTAGGACCGTGGTGGTGGAGAGAGCGCCCATCTAACCCCTTAGCATATCGCTAAGTCAACAGCACCGCAAACAGAACGGCTAACGCTCCGCACACTTTTTTTTTTTTCCCCCCCACTTCTTCACATCTTCGGATGAATGATACCGATATGGAAAAACACCCAGCAGCGCGAAAGCAAACAGAACGAGAAAAAAAAAAAAGTTTGCTCGACAACAAAGTCATCTCAAGGTCTTTGGCTTGGAGGCCTCTTTGATGCAGGGAGAGCTGGTGGGTGACAACAAGCACTTATGTAACGGGATGTGTGTGCGTGTGTGTGTGTGTGTGTGTGTGTGTGTGTGTGTGTGTGTCTGCGAGAGGCCTTAAACACAGCGAGATTCACCACAGTGCCATCTCAAATAAACAACAGGTTTCCAGACAGCGAACATCGGACATCCCATCGATCGATGCTGTCCAATCAATAGCGATTAAGTACAGTATGTAATTACAGTGTGAGATCGCCCTTCTCATTCCTCCAGAGCTAATGGCGTGGCATGGACTATGTGCTGTATCTTCACATTGGGAGAGATTTCTCTTTGACTCTTGAATGCTTTGTTGACTTTGTGAGAGTGCTTCTCACAGATAGCAAACACTTCAGCCCTGGGGACACGGCGAGGGCAAGATGACAAAAGCAAAAAGGTGTTGGAAGAGTGACAAGAGGTATGAATCAGAAGGTGACGCACCCTGTCACAAGGTTAGGAGAAGGGCAGGTAAACAGCATTAATATAGCTGTCAGGGATCGGCCCATGTTTGATTTGGGGCTTTGCAACGTTCTCTATGAGGATGGTAGATTCTCCATTTCGTTCCCATAGATCATGATGTTGAGACAAAGAGGGATATGTCTGTGAGGTCCATCAATCACGGGTAAGGGTGGATCCACTGGAATCCTGATGAATCTTCTTTAAGTCCTTTATACAGGCACACACACCTGGACACATGCTGTACCTACGCTACCAGACATGTGCACACACACACACACACACTACACACACACTACACACACACTACACACACACACACACACACCCTACATCACGCACACACACACACACTACACAGACACGTGTGCGCATGCACACACACCCAAACACACACTACACACACACACTACACACACACACCTGCCCTCCCAGCCCCCCTCTACCCACTGGGAGGTGTGTGAGCTGACAGTGGGGGGTGGGCGGGGTTGGGAGGAGTGAAGCGAAGGCTTAACCTCCTCCCTTCCCCTGTCGCCGTTCGCCCGCATGCTCCTGACAACAGCCAATCACAGCTCAGCGGGCGCTCAGATAACAGAGCCAGTCACTCGTGCCGACTCGCACCACAGCGGGACCAGAAAGATCTCTCCGACGCCCCCTCTCCCCCTGATCCAGCCAGCATGTAAGGGGTTTCCACGCAGGGGCGGGCGCTTGATTGAAATCGGCCCCCATCTCAGAGGCTCTGCGTTGTATTATGTTGTGATAAAGGGGAGTGTAATGGCTTTTAAATGGATGACTCCAGGTGTCTCTCCCATTATGGTGTTGGGGGTGCAGACGGGCTGAATGGGCCGTGGCCCGGAGCTACGCGTCCTCTAGATTGAGCTGTCCGTCTCGGGGAAATGAATCTGAGTTAACACCTCCTCCACCAGCGCCAACGCCCCAGGACAGACAAGACTGGGCTTCCTTTCTCCAACCTGGATCATTCTCATTATCCAAGAGCACCGTGCCAGGCTTCAGGGCTCCACACACACACACACACACACACACACACACACACACACACACACACACACACACACACACACACACACACACACACACACACACACACACACACACACACACACACACACACACACACACACACACACACACACACACACACACACACACACACACTCTCTCTCTCTCATCTAAGCCTATCACCCATAGAGCCCCATCCTAACACTGGTCATTAACTTTCTCCAGGCCCAATTACACAGAGACCTCATTCACACACACTTCTCCCCTCTGTGTCCATATATCATCCTGGCCTCACAAATTCGTCTAGTTTTGATATTACGAACCGGTACATCCGAGAACCGCAGGTTCTACACACCTACGGTACACCACACCCGCGTTCTAAAGGTGAGAACCGCAGGTCACACCCCTACAGTACACCACACCCGCGTTCTAAAGGTGAGAACTAGAGGTAACACACCTACGGTACACCACACCCGGGTTCTAAAGGTGAGAACCGGAGGTCACACCCCTACAGTACACCACACCCGCGTTCTAAAGGTGAGAACTGGAGGTAACACACCTACGGTACACCACTCCCGCGTTCTAAAGGTGAGAACCGGAGGTCACACCCCTACAGTACACCACACCCGTGTTCTAAAGGTGAGAACTGGAGGTAACACACCTACGGTACACCACACCCGCGTTCTAAAGGTGAGAACCGGAGGTAACACACCTACGGTACACCACTCCCGCGTTCTAAAGGTGAGAACCGTTGGTCACACCCCTACGGTACACCACACCCGCGTTCTAAAGGTGAGAACCGCAGGTCACACCCCTACGGTACACCACACCCGGGTTCTAAAGGTGAGAACCGCAGGTCACACCCCTACGGTACACCACTCCCGCGTTCTAAAGGTTAGAACCGTTGGTCACACCCCTACAGTACACCACACCCACGTTCTAAAGGTGAGAACCGCAGCCGTGCCGCTGCGTCGCTTGACCCTCCACAGAGGTCCTGGTGGGAGATGTGGGTCACGTTTGGACGATGAGGATCTGGGATCTGATCAAATATTATTTCTCATAACATGTCCACTGTTCTGTCTGGGGCTGGTGGAGGGGGGGGGGGGGGGGGGGGGCGAGGGGGGGGGCGCTGAGAGACAGAAAGAGGCCCCACCACCATCAGGCCCTATTAACAGATCCCCCCCCCGTCTGGCTGAGGCCTTATTTTCTCTCCCTCTCTCTCTCTCTCCCTCTCCCTCTCTCTCTCTCTCTCTCTCTCTCCGTTTCTCACTTTCCTCTCGTGACTCTTCTCTCCCTCCCTCCCTCCCTCTCTCTCTCTCTCTCTCTCTCTCTCTCTCCCGCCCTGTCTATTTATCTAAGACCAGAGGCTGAGGGGGAGGGGGGAGGAGGGGGGAGGAGGGGGGGAGTCGGGGGTCCTGGGGGAGTCTCGTGATGGCTATCGACGGTCAGTCTGTTATGACTATCTGTGATAAGGAGGTCTAAGAGCCCCTGAAGTGCCGCGGAACACAGACAGAGCCAGACACAACGTCTCACAGCTGAGGCCAGGCGGGATTTTCCGAGGCGACGGTCAGAGAGATGGACAGGGGCGACTCGAAACTTCCTTTTGACGCGCCCGCGGGGTTCGACACGTTTTTTTTTTTCTTCTTTCTATTTTACGTTGAAGGGCAAAGACAAAGGACACGAGAGAGGGTGACCTTTGAGATGAACAATCAGGCACACATAAGGTCACCCGGAGATTAAAAAAAGACCCAACCTGTACAAAACCGTCCGCAAGAGCAAACAGGGGTGTGGTTTCGAATGCGGCCGTCACTTGATTTAACCGGCCTTGCGGGTGGGTTATTGATACAAGATGGCTGATACGGCAGACACACATACACACGGCGCTCTCCCTGACCCTCAGTCTGGAGAACGGGCCGGGGCTATTAGGCTCTCAGTGGCTATTTCACAGACTGGACCACCTAAACAAATGTAAACAGCTTGGCGAGTTCGGGTCGTTTGGAGGTTTTGATAATGTGAGTATTGAAGGGGTTGGAGGGTGGGGGGGCGGGGGTGAGGCTAGGGTTTGGGCTGCCGAGCAGGCCTCCGTGGACAGCCCCAGTCCAAGGAACGGAGGGAGGGAGAGAGGGGGGGAGGGAGAGAGAGAGAGAGCAGTGTGTAGCTTTTGGAGGGGCGCCTCACGCACCCCTAAGGTCTAGTCATAATATGAACTTTAAAAAGGAAAACTTTCTCGGTGGCACCGTGCCACGGCCGCGTGTGCCTCGGCGCTCTAATCGGCCGCATGTTCCTCCTCTGATTGGACGAGAGGAGGAGAAAAGAGGGAACGAGAGAAAGGGGGAATGAGCGCGCAAAATACTCGGGATAATCGTTCTCGGGCCTCACACACACACACACACACACACACACAGCTGCGAAGGAGTGTTCATGTGACTCTCCAACTGCGCATTTCTGGCCACGATGCCAGCCATTGTGGGGGTCCCAGACAGTGTCCCAATAGACTATGGCTGAACCCGGCAGTAACTGAACACAGAGGTTGGCTGAAGCCTAACGCAGCTCAGCTCAACCCCGTCCAAGATGGCTGCCGCCAGAACGCGCTACACGCTCCAGTATTCGGCGATGTGATTAGCTTGAGGTCTTCATTTCTGACGTGTAATTACATATGAATGTAATATAAAACTATGTGGATGACCAACCCCCCCCCCCCCCTCCTTCGCCATCCGAAAAAAAACGAAAGTCTGAAATGAAAAGCAGGCCGGGCCCATTTGGGCTCTGATTAAGCGTGCGGTGAGGAGAGAGAAATCAGGAGTCCCTTTAATGAGCTTTACCGAAGCAACTTCAATATCCTCTAATGTCATGTTGAAATGAAAATTAATAGTTCAATACGGGTCCCGGTCTCCCGCGCCCACGCTTCTTCCATTTCCATATCGGGTGGCGTGACCAAACGAGCGCGCTGGTCTCGCTTCGGACGGACGGACGGGGGGGGCTACGGCGGCTAAAAAGCTGATACCCCCCAGTAATCAGTTGGGTTTTTCCAATGTTGGCCCAGTGATGGCGTTGTGTGGGCGTGGAGAGGGGAGGTGGTGGGGGAGGGGGGGGGGTGTTCAGAGATGAGGTCCAATCGTAGTAAGAGGTGCAAACGACATGACGCGTCTTAGCTATGGGTGTCTGGGTAAAGAGTCAAGGGGGGAATCGCCTGACTCGGTCACTTACCTTCCTCAAGGAAACGTCCTAGGACAGGGCAGCTAAGCACGCAGTAATCCTCGGCGGCTACTACTTGAGGTAACGATATTAAATGCGCACAATTTTACTTTTACCGAACGTAAACGCTATCGAATTCAACGGGCGAAGTCGGCGGCGAAAAAACGTCCCCTCGTGAAGACGAGGCGCAGCCTGCGAAAGAGGGAAGAAAGAAGAGAGACCCTACCTCCCATCCGAAGGAGCCGTCTTTGACCGCGGCGTTCTGCGGCCGCTCGAGCGGCCCGAAGCTTTCTCCCGTGGTGATGCGGCTCTTGGCCCAAATCCCCAGACCGGCGCCGGGGACCGAGGACTCGCGCAGCTCCAGGTCGCTGGGGATGGGAATGTCGTCTGGAATGTAGACGGGCACCTCGTAGGGCGAGCCCTCCTTGGGCGTGAGGTCCTCGTCGTTGCTGTTGCTGCTGTTGTTGTTGTGGTGGTGGTGGTGGTGGTGGTGGAGGAGGAGGGGGTGCGGGTGGAGGTGGGGATGCAGGTGGTTGTTGGGGTGCTGCTGGGGGGGGGACATGCCGGGGTGACCCCCCACGGGGATGGGGGACACGATGCCGTCCTCGTTGTCGTCCTCGCCGCTGTCGCCGCCACCGCCGCCGCCACACCCCGGTGGCGCCCCCGGTAGGCTGGCCTCTGTCTCGAACATGCTGTCCACTGGCTCACTGTCATCTGAGAGAGAGAGAGAGAGAGAGAGAGAGAGAGGGAGAGAGAGAGAGAGAGAGAGAGAGAGAGAAGAAAATGTTATTACGGAGTACAGAAAGTTGTGTCTGGAGTTTCATCGTGCACTCGTCACATTTATTATGAGAGCAGTATTTTGACAGAGCCCATTGTTATTTCCCTGAGTGGAAGGGCACTTGAGAGACCGCTCGCACCACAGAACCACGAGTTCAATATCCATCTCTCTCTCTTAGAACCTTAACGCCATTAACCCCTCACTAGAACCGTCTCAACAGAAGGCCGGCATGTCCCCGTCGTCACGCCACCTCCTTAGTTCCAGGTCCAAGGAGCATCCTCCCTTTCAGCTTCCTAGCTGACTCAATTCAACCGACGTTGTGAAAGACGGAAAAAAAAAACCTGAACAGGCTTCAAGGAGAGTCTAGAGCCTCGCCACAGCGTTCCCAGAAAACTTGCAAAATGTTGGGAGCCCCTGACGAGGACTGTGTGTTCCATTCAGTCACAACCACCGCCATTTCCTGCCTGGGTCATCTTACAGATAATAGGCAGAAATGACCTGGGGCTTGCCAGTCACTCGGCAGCCTAGATTAGTCACCTATGTTTATTGTCACTTTTCGGTCTGACAGTATAATTGCGTCTGCTCTACGGATTCTGCCGTCCCACGTCAACGACGGTGATGAGGACAAAGACTGGGAGCGCGAGTCTAGACACTCGCGTTGACCTAGACGTTCGACCTCTGTGTAATGTTCAGGAAGTTGGGAGATATATCTTCTATCTGCGCGGGGGGAAAGGTATCTGCTGGCGTGGACGGCAACACGCACAGTAAGGATGATGTACGACACGCGTGTGTGTGTGTGTGTGTGTGTGTGTGTGTGTACATGGACAAGACTCGGCGTCTTAAGTCGAAGCACCACTGCAGTTTTACAATCCAAACACAGGCCTGGCAATCAGGGGCTAACTAGGCCCACAATTACAGCAGGAGTGTTTCCAATCAACCCCCCCCCCCGCCCCCCCACCCCTCCGCCCCCCCCCCCCCCCCCCCCCCGCCCGCCACCCGAACCAGCCAACAACACAGCTTTAGGACCCGCAGCTAGACGAGGTCCTGGCGCAAACACAGGGAGCCATTTACTTGTTAGTGAAGTTCAAAACGCCGTGGTATTGAATCAATCTCCTTCATTTACTCTCACTGCAATGTACTGTATAATGTACCGGGACAGCCCAACTACCTTTTTCCCCCCGAGTTGTTCGTAATGAATAATGTATTTACAGTAGACTAAATGAACGAAACGCTGATAGAAGAAATCAATGTTTATGGATGGACGTTAAAATGGAAGAATTAAACGAGGTTTGATGCTGCAAAGGTTTCAGATTGCATTGAGAATGGGAGATTTTCTTCTCGAATAAAGGTTTGGGTTACCGCCGCTAAAATATGGAGAATATTATGTTGCTGTATTAACTGACATGTAGGTCTTAAATGTAAATATGACCTATGAAAGCATGTGACAGACTTTTCAGCGACTGGCAACTCGGGGCCTTCCTGAGAGATCCGGGAAAGTTCTCGTATAAAACTGACTGTAAAACGAAGGCTTTTATGACCGATTTTGCGTCATCCTGAGATTTGGAGGGAGAAGGAACGTTTTAGCCATTTTTTTTAATGATCGCAGTTTCATAGGCGCTCAGAGCCGACAAGCAATTAAGCATAGAACATGTGCGCCAGCAGTAGCTTCCACTTTTTCACAGATCAATTAAACTTTTATAACCACGACCTATCTGGTGCTTTTTTTTTTTTTTTTTTGAAGAATCAAAAGTGTTTTCAGACTTTTAAAACCTTTTTTTTTTTTTTCGCCCTTCTCGTTGGCACCTGACCCATCGAGCACAATTTGAACAAGTCGAAAGACAGGGGTTGGAAAATCTATTAAATACTGTTAGACTTTAAAAGGGCCTCGAAGCAGAAAGGCACAGATCACTACGATGAAATTGAGCAACGAGGGAGAGAGAAAAAAATTAACAGGCTTAATTCTAATGAACAAAACATCATTTGTGTAGTCTATAGGACCGAAACCGCCAGAGCGCAGCGGCCACGGCAAACACAACGTGATTTAAAGGGGACTTGCGGCCAAGAGTTAAGATCCTCCGGTCTCTTATTCATAAAACTTCACCCAAGAAAAAAAAAAGGGAAAGTTAAAATGAATCACCACAGGCAAAACCATCTTCCCTCCCTGCTTGAGACATTCAAGTAGAGGGCTTGGCCATGTTCAACCATGAAATTCACGACCCAGAAAAAGGAGAGTAGAAAAGAAAGCAGGGAATAAATGAAGGGGGCCAGAAAGAGGAGGCGGAGGCGGAGGAGGAGGAGGAGGAGGAGGAGGAGGAGGAGGAGGAGGAGGAGGAGGGGAGGAGGCTGGTTTTAACTCCAGTGTTTGGCCTTGGTCTCTGAAGACGAGGAGAGAGATGTTAGCCCTGTCTCCCGGAGGGCTCCTTTAACAAACAGCCCCGCCAGATAGTGCCTTCCTCTCTCAGTTCCTCATGTTGTTCTTTCTCTCCCAGACATTCTCCCCCCACCCCCCCCCCCCCCTCTCTCTCTCTCTCTCTCTCTTTCACGGGGAACTATTTATCCTGATTACATCAGGGGTCAATCATTAATTCGCACCTTGGGGGTCCCGGTTCTGGCCGGGCCTACAATGGGCCGCTTGTTCGCTCCGTGTTATTGCTGTGGAAAACTAGCGTGCAGCCCGGGATCCCCAGCGCCGGCGACACGGACGCATCGGATTTATTTGATGAATTGTAAATGCGTTGCTGAAACGGGCCCCCTTTGTTATTATTAGCCGTGCTAGAAAACAAAGAGACACGGGTGCGAGCGGCCTCCCTCAGGACGGTGTCAGAATCTGTCTACCAACTTAACCAGC
>NC_140236.1:2399816-2402316 GCF_949987555.1 Borostomias antarcticus
AACCAGGGAGCCAGGCACACAAAACACATTCATTTATATTAACAGGGTGAGAGAGATAGAGAGGGCTGAAATTGGTGTGTGTGTGTGTCATGTGGTGTGTGTGTGTGTGTAGTGTCTGTGTGTAATGTATGTTTGTAGTGTGTGCGCGTGTCTGTGTAGTGTGTGTGTGTGTGTGTGTGTGTGTGATGTATGGTGTGTGTATGTCTGTAGTGTGTGTGTGTGTAGTGTATAGTGTGCGCGCGTGCGTGTGTGTAGTGTGTGCGTGTGTCTGTGTAGTGTGTGTGTGTGTGTATGTCTGTAGTGTAAGTGTGTAGTGTGTGTGTGTGTGAGTAGTGTATAGTGCGCGTGTGCGCGTGTGTGTGTGTATGTCTGTAGTGTATGTGTGTAGTGTGTGTGTGTGTAGTGTGCGTGCGTGTGTGTGTGTGTGTGCACGCAGGGTGCCGAGCGCTAGCTATCTGACTGGGGGGGGAAATGATTTTCACCTCTGCCACGGGGCGCCGCCTCCCCACATACATCACCCGATTACTGGGGCCCGCGCCGCGCCGCGCTCCCAGTCATTAGCCAGTGAATTAACGGCAATCCACTGTGCTATTAATCACACTGACAAAAGTGTTAACGCCGGCACTGACCTGCTGGGGTACACTGAGAGACCAGGGGGGGGGGAGGGGGGAGGGGGGAGAGGGAGGAGGAGGGGGGGGGGGAGGTTAGTAGTAATTAGGAAGATGTAGGGGATGGATGGTTGCTCAGATGGACGGACCGACGGACGGACCGACGGACAGACAGGTGGCGAAGGAGGAGAGTGTCTGGTTAGGTGGAAATAGAGGAGGGGGAGAAAATAAAGAGAGGGAGAGAGAGAGGAGGGAGAGAGAGAGAACACAGGAAAGGAGGGAGAGAGAGAGAGAGAGAGAAAGAGAGAGAGAGAGAGAAGAATGGAGGCGAGAGGAGACAGGAGAGGAGGTAGAGAGAGAGAGAGAGAGAGAGAGAGAGAGAGAGAGAGAGAGAGAGAGAGAGAGAGAGAAGGATGGAGAGGGAGAAATAGGAGCACTTCCTGCTCTGAGGCAAACGCACCTGGAGGACTAGGACATTAGAAAAGACCACAGGGCTCTAGATATCAGCACACCTACACCCCAGAGACACACACACACACACACACACACACGCACACACACACACACACACACACACACACACACACACACACGGAGCCAGAACATATAGACAGTGACTAACACTCCATACTCCAGGGCTTAAAGCCAGAACACTTTTCATGTCAGAGAAGGGAAAATTCAGGGACAGTAAGAAAACATCTCACTCACTCACACCAAAACCAATAGCCATTATAGAAAATGGGCCCCATATTCAAAATAATCACAGTGCCAAAACACAGAAATATGTCTTCAAAATGCCGAATAAAAACAAGTGAGTAAAAAAGGAAATTTTGAAGTAAATAATGTTAGCGGTAAATATGACCATGATCTGGACAGAGGAGGTGGACAGGACCCCATGGGACATCTGCTGTGTGTGTACAGCTGTGTTTTGGGATGATAATTGGGGTCAAACTGAATGCTTACCGAGTTGAGATACAATACATGAGATGTTTCCAATTCAACGTTTTCAAGAAGAAAAATGTGAATGAATGGACTTCGGTTCTGCATCCGAGTGTGTGGATAGTAGCATCATTATGGTTCTTTGTGAGTGTATGGATAGTAGCATCATTACGGTTCTTTGTGAGTGTGTGGATAGTAGCATCATTACGGTTCTTTGTGAGTGTATGGATAGTAGCATCATTACGGTTCTTTGGGAGTGTATGGATAGTACCATAATTACGGTTCTTTGCGAGTGTGTGGATAGTAGCATCATTACGGTTCTTTGTGAGTGTGTGGATAGTAGCATCATTACGGTTCTTTGCGAGTGTATGGCTAGTAGCATCATTACGGTTCTTTGCGAGTGTGTGGATAATAGCATCATTACGGTTCTTTGCGAGTGTATGGCTAGTAGCATCATTACGGTTCTTTGCGAGTGTGTGGATAGTAGCATCATTACGGTTCTTTGCGAGTGTATGGCTAGTAGCATTATTACGGTTCTTTGCGAGTGTGTGGATAGTAGCATCATTACGGTTCTTTGCGAGTGTATGGCTAGTAGCATCATTACGGTTCTTTGCGAGTGTGTGGATAATAGCATCATTACGGTTCTTTGCGAGTGTGTGGATAGTAGCATCATTACGGTTCTTTGCGAGTGTATGGCTAGTAGCATCATTACGGTTCTTTGCGAGTGTGTGGAAACCCTCTGTATGAAGGTACTGATTATGTGGGCTGTATCGGGGAGCATCCATGTTGGACCAGGCCGTGTGATTCGGGGCTTCTGTCACAGGAAACGCAAAAAGCTGCCCCGAGCGCCCGTTCATAAATCATGCCGGGGAACTCTGTTGAGGGCGGCGTTTCTTTGGAAAATGGATCTTTTATTTCGATGGGAAAACCTGCTTAAGAGAGCAGTAAAGAGC
>NC_140236.1:2409816-2417316 GCF_949987555.1 Borostomias antarcticus
GGCTCATCAGTCTCGATATTAACCAGGAACCACAGCACAAGGACAGAGAGAGGAGGAGGAGGAGGAGGAGGAGGAGGGGATGGAGAGGAGGAGAAGGAGAGAGGGAGGAGGAGTAGGGGAAGAGGGGAATATCAACACTGTTATTCCTTTCAAACCAGAGAGCTGATGGTCTCCCTCGCTGTGCTCATGATTAGACGGCGTTGAGTCTAGATATTTACTGCGGGTTTTAAACCGTCAGGGGCGCTCGGCTGTGGATGGGGTTTCAGGGACCCTTTTGTGAGACCCCCGGTCACTGACACCGGTCAGCCGGGGCTTCTGGGTAACGAGGGGGGCGGCCCTCACATGTCCGCCGGGGGTGAGAGGTCAACCTCGGGCTGTCGGGCAGATGGACGGATGAGGGAAGGGAGAGACAGGGGAAAGGGGGGGATGAACGATGGGCCCAGTTAGGGGGCCAGGCGGGGATTATAGATGACCCTTTAGGGGTGGTGGGACAGGGGGCCTTACGAAACCACGTGACCGGGGAGGGGACTTCAAAACCTCCAAGAAGAGCCAAGAATAAGAACCATGGCTTCCAATCAGCTTCCCAAGGAGTCTCTACAAACCGTCCATCTAGTGATCAAAACATCAGAACATTTGCTGTGTGAGAAAATGGCAGTTGTGTATTGATCCAGTGGTGGAGTGGAGGATGAATGACTAGATGACTTTATTAATAGTGACTTGGGATGCTGGAGAGACGACCTGTTCAAATACACCGTCGGATGCCTGACTGATCATGTGACTTACTGTGACATCATAAAAGAGAGATCGTAGAGATTTTATTTCTCGTGTTCTCCAAGTGAAAGATTTGTCCCCGTCACAGCGCTGTTAAAACGCCCGACAGTTCAGCGACTGGTCTGAGAGATCACACACACACACACACACACACACACACACACACACACACACACACACACACACACACACAGTTCCGCTACACTTCCACAAAACTTTGACAAAAGACGCAGGCAGCACCAACATAGATGCATCTCGAGACCCCGTTCCTGACGCCCCAAAGACACGCAGCTCAGAACACTAACCCAGCACCGGCATCGGACCCTTACCATAACCCCCCCAACCACCACCGCCCTCTCCAAACCCCAAACACACTCTCAAACCCCAAACACACTCTCAAACTCCAAACACACTCTCAAACTCCAAACACTCTCAAACCCCAAACACACTCTCAAACCCCAAACACACTCTCAAACTCCAAACACACTCTCAAACTCCAAACACACTCTCAAACTCCAAACACACTCTCAAACTCCAAACACACTCTCAAACCCCAAACACACTCTCAAACTCCAAACACACTCTCAAACTCCAAACACACTCTCAAACCCCAAACACACTCGCAAACCCCAAACACACTCTCAAACTCCAAACACACTCTCAAACCCCAAACACACTCTCAAAACCCCAAACACACTCTCAAAACCCCAAACACACTCTCAAACCCCAAACACACTCTCAAACTCCAAACACACTCTCAAACTCCAAACACACTCTCAAACCCCAAACACACTCTCAAACTCCAAACACACTCTCAAACTCCAAACACACTCTCAAACTCCAAACACACTCTCAAACCCCAAACACACTCTCAAACCCCAAACACACTCTCAAACTCCAAACACACTCTCAAACTCCAAACACACTCTCAAACTCCAAACACACTCTCAAACTCCAAACACACTCTCAAACCCCAAACACACTCTCAAACCCCAAACTCACCAAGAGCAGACATTACTATCTCATGAGTCTCCTAGAGCATGCTGGTCCAACTGGAAGCTCCCGGACTCCATAAGCCCTGGTTATCAATTAACCATGTGTGTGTGTGTGTGTGTGTGTGTGTGTGTGTGTGTGTGTGTGTGTGTGTGCGTGCGTGCGTGTGTATACAGTATGTGTCTGTGTGTGTTCGTGTGTGTGTGTGTGTGTTTATGTGTGTGTTTGTGTGTGTGTGTATATGTGTGTATGTGTTTATATGTGTGTATATGTGTGTGTATGTGAGTGTGAGTGTGTGTGTGTTCTGGAGGGCCGGAGCGGCCCGTCCTATCTGCCGCCGCGATGCGCTAACGTGAAAGAATGCGAGCGTCGGAGATAGCCGGGGTGCGGCGAGACGACGGGCTGAAGCGAAGGTCGCCGCGGAGGTCAAGCGCGTCGCTGACGGCACTCTTGGGAAAGTGCAAATAACTTCACACTCCCCGATAAACGGGACGGTCCGCGCTGCTATTTTTAACGGCGGCCGCACACCGGCATCGGTTCAGAGCGCATATTTACACAGCCACTAAAATAATGTCACTGTCCCTTTTTTTTGGGCTTTCTCTGATTCCCACTTTCTTGTTGGGGGTCCCCCCCTCCTCCCTAGAGGTCTCTCTCAGCCCCCCCCCCTCCTCCCTAGAGGTCTCTCTCAGCCCCCCCCCCCTCCCCCAGAGGTCTCTCCAGGTCCCTGTCCCGTCTCTCCCAGGCACAAACACGAGGCCGAGGCTTTGTATGTGTGATCTCTACTCTGCTCGCTGAAGACTGGAAGAGACTGGGACTGGGACTGGGACTGGGACTGGGACTGGGACTGGGACTGGGACTGGGGGACTGGGACTGGGACTGGGACTGGGACTGGGGACTGGCCAGCATTCCTTTGATAGGATGATACTGATGTTGAGGGGGGGGGGCGGGGTGAAGGGGGGTATTGGGACTAAATCTGTTCCATATGACACACCCTCACATGGCCCTCTCTGGGCACCCAGACCTCTCTCTCTCTCTCTCTCTCTCTCTCTCTCTCTCCCTCTCTCTCTCTCTCTCTCTCTCTCTCTCCATGGGCGGGCCAGCGAGGGGGGTTCAGAGACACAACAAGCGGTCAGTGATGACAGGGGCCAGGCCTTGTCCCACACCCGGGCCCCGGTGGCTCGTTATCTCTGGGTCTTTTGTGCACGCAGACCCCCCCTCCCCTGGTCCATCTCTCTCTCTCCCTCTCTCTCTCCCTCTCTCTCTCTCTCACACACACACACACACACTGGGGCGGCATCGTCCTCGTAACCCGACACCACAACAGTCCATTAGACGACCATTTGCCTCCGCCTCCTCAGTGAAAGCCTCTCAGATTGTCTCCGTTGACCTTTCGCGGGGGAGGGCGGGGGCGCGTCTCCGGTGGGGGACAGGTTGCTAGGCGGGGGGGGGGGGGGGCTCCGGGATGGAGGGAGCACCCTGTGGGACAGTCGCAGAAGGAGGAGGAAGAGGAGGAGGAGAAGGAAGAGGGTTTGTAAATTTCCCTCCACCCCGATGATGTCGTTCTATACTTTCACCTCCACTGTCTCACTCTGCACCACTGGAGCTGGCCTCCGTGGGTGGGCGCAACTTCTCCTTCTCTCTCTCCCTCCTTCTCTCTCTCCCTCCTTCTCTCTCTCTCTCTCTTCCCCTCCTCTGGTATTTTTTGGTCAAGAGCTGCGCTAGCTAGCGAGCCCCACTAGCCTGCGCTGGCTGTGCTGGGCTGGGGGGTCTAATCCCCCGGCTAATTCCCCGGGCTGATTGGGTTTACTGGCTTGGGATCAGTGGTGTCCCCTCGTCCCGCACACCGAGGGCTCACCCCCCCCCCCGACCCCTCAACCCCCCCAGACCGCCACCACCACAGCTCCTCGTCAGGGGGGGAAACAAAAGACCGGCCTGTTTCGCCCCGGCAACCGACACTCACTCAAGAAGCTTAGGGACATTTTTCTCATTTTTGAACAGCTAATATCTTGCAAAAGTTGTCTAATCTCTTTACGTTTAAGTTGAGATTTGTGTGAGCGCCCCCCCCCCCCCCCCCCCCACGCCACCCCACCCCCTCCACCGATGCTTATTGCTTGACTGTTATCCAGCCCATTTTAATTAGGTCAGCGCTCCTCTGATGAGGGATATGGAAGAGGGGGGGGGGGGCGGGGTCCAACTATGGAATTCTGGGTGTTCCGATGTGTCAGCATTCGGGCCTAGTGGACAGACGGGCTAAACCGGCGCGAGGGGCCCCATTTAGGGAATATCACACTGGACCAGAGGGGTGTGCCTTTGTGGTCTAGACCTGAGCCACAAGTGTGAAATGAAACGTTCCAGAATACTCCGCCGTGTCAAAAAGCTGGGAGAGCGGCCGTGCGGGAAGGGAAATCGAAACGGTAGCCGGGTAGCGAGCTTTTTTTGAATTCGGCGTGTATAATGTATCTCTCCCGCATGTCATTCAAGCTTGGCGTATTTTTATTGGGCGACTACTACTGTACTTGGATCTGTGTGCGATAAAAATAATTTACACCTCAAACACACCTGACACAACACACCTGACACACACACACACACACACACACAAACCGTACGGACAGACCACAAACTCAGTCAACCACAGTGGCCTAAGGGTGCACTGTATGTCCTAAAAAAACTGCCTAATCGCATAATTGCATACACTAAATTGCAATAGCGCAGGGGAGGGTGTTGCATCATGGGAGCTCGGGGGTTTAAGAGCCCTTGAGTGACAGTTTGCTTGTCTCCTTACTTACTGTTGTAAGAGGATACAGACACTAGACACCGCGCCAGACAATGCACTCGGGCGTAGGGTGCAAGTACATACTAATTTCCTCATTGAAGGACGAGAGAGGTTTGGGTTACAGGAAGCTAACCTGAGAATGCAGTCGACTCGCTTCGTTCAAACGGGAGGCCGACTGAGTTCTCAGTCCCCTTCACTGAGGATAGGGACTAACGAGAGCCTGGTCAGAGCTGGATGAGATGCCTCTACCGCGCTCAGAGTGCGCTTGGTTTGGCCGAAACGTCTTCCAGAAACACGGTCAAATGGCGCCGTTGCGTGCTAACAACTGGCGCGGTTTGTGGGTCTATCCACTGGAGCTAATGAGTCAATCAGTCTACCAGTCCAGAGAGGAGGCTGTGTGTGTGTGTGTGTGTGTGTGTGTGTGTGTGTGTGTGTGTGTGTGTGTGTGTGTGTGTGTGTCTGGGTCTATGATGTTACCCAGCACCCCCTGACTAACAGCGAGCTCTTTAGTGAGCAGCACAGAAACATTCATCATCATCAGGGGCAGCAGGAAGGAGAGGAGTTGGCCCTGGGATGGTGTTGACCTCCGACCTCTGACCCCGCAGGGGAGCCCTCTGGAAAGATGCACGGGCTCTGGTTCCTTCTGCCGCGCCCGTGTGTGTGTGTGTGTGTGCGTGTGTGTGTGCTGCCAGTCTGAGTCAGCCAGAGTGTGCTGGCACTGAGCGGAGCTACACAAAGAGAGCTGATTGGAAACAGCAGGTGAGCGCCGCTAACGAGCACGAGTCAATATGCAGAGAGGGGGGAGAGAGGGGGGAAGAAAGAAGGAAGATGGAGGGAATGAAAGAGAGGAGGGAGAGAGAGAGAGAGAGAGAGAGAGAGAGAGAGAGAGGTGTTAGAAGCAGAGTTCGCCTGCTCGGTGCATTTGCTTTGCAAATGGCTGGACCTCTGTCATCAAAGAGAGGGGGAGAGAGCTACAAGGTCAAGTGTTGCCCTTTTTTGCCCTTTGCCCTTTATTTCTGTCACAGTCTCATCAGCACAAACCACCCCCCCCCCCCCACCCCTCCCGCTCCAGATATCTGGCCCGCGGTAACGTGACTGACCGCGGTCCGCATGCCGACCTGAGCTCCTGCGAGGCTCGACTGGAGAAGGAGAAGTCTAGACGTTTACTGGGGATTTGAAAAAGCTTTGTCCGCTTTAAGACAGATCCTGCATAGCCAGAGAAAAGCCCGGACCTCGTCTGACCTGATCAGAGAGCACATGACGCCAACGCACACACACACACACACACACACACACACACGTAACTCATCTACATACGGCCAGGTTCACAACGAGCACATATTTCACCGCTGACATTTTAGACTTGTGGAGCCATTTTGCCTTTTAGCTAGACGACCTTTCGTATTGATCGTGACCTCTGGGACGCGGGCGGCCGACGGCGGGCGGGGAGGCGGAGAACAGGCGGTTGTTGTTATTGTTGTTTGCATCAGGATGTAAACGTTGATATGCATTGAGGCTCCTACCCACAATGCACTGCATGGGAGGCTTTTGAGCGTCACATTTACATAAAACACAAGGTAGAAACAAAAAAAAAACCCTGTTCTTTCATCGCAACTCGACCTGTTTGATTTCCGATTTGTCAGCGCAACATTATTAATTAAATTAACCCGCCGACATCGCTATGACTCAACACAAATATGCAATGTTCTTTCCTTCCAAGAATAGACGCCGGCGTTCTGAAAGCCTCGGCAGTTCCTGGCACACCGCGCTCGTAGACATTCTCCAGCCTTTGCTTCATGCTTTTGGACCGGGCCGGGCCTGCTCCGTGCCCTGTGTGCTGCCTTGGAGATGCTAAATAAGAAAGCATTCGGGTTATTTATGGGCTCAAATATGTTCACCCCGACGGAGTGGGCCAACCAGAGGCATGGCGAGAGAGGGCTGCTGGAGCCGGAGGGGCTTTTTTGGAGCGGCTCGTCTGCTGCTCGTCCAGCGAGCGCGGCGGAGATGTTGACGTTTTTTGCGTTGCTAATTGCGATGCTCGTTATCCTTGTTAATAAACGAGCTATGTGATGAGAGATAGATGGTGGGGTTTCTGGGAAAACACACAAACAAGATCCACGGTGCTCTGCGTTTTTCGGAGGTCTGGCATGGAAAATCCCGTGCTTGATTGTGCGTCTGTGTGTGTGTGTGTGTGTGTGTGTGTGTGCATGTACATCAGTGGGCTGTCAGATGAAGGCCCTTGCCTTTTACACATGGAGAGGCCTGATCAGCTGCTCTGATTACAGACCAGAGCATCATTAACAAGGCTGTTATTAACGAGGCTGTTAATTGGCTGTTGATTGGCGCGAGGGGCAACACTGGCAGGCTGTCTCATTGTGAGACTGGTCTTGTTCATTTGGGTGAAAGGGGAAGCCCTGCCTTTAATGACCTGACTGAGTTAAGAGTTCAGTATGAAGGATGTGGAGGGAGGGAGAGAGAGAGAGGGAGAGAGGGAGAGAGAGAGAGACAGAGAGGGGGAGAGAGAGAGGGAGAAAGAGAGAAAGAGAGAGAGAGAGACCTTTCTACCTGTTGATTTGGTTTGGCTCCCATTCCACACGCTGCTCCAAAGCCACAGTGTAACCACCGGTCAACTCAATGCTCCAGTGCAATAAAGGACTCTCACTTTGCTAATACGTCTTGCACATACGCAAATTTTCTGTAACAACTAATAACTTTGCGACTAAATAAAACAAAACTAAATGACAGTCTTCCCTCTCACCTGATCAGCAACCCCCTCCAGGCCACACCCCTCCCCACCGTCCTCCATTTTGAAAGCTTCCTCCACCCAGCTCCCATGTCTCCCTGACTGGGTGGACGTTCGCTAGTCTGTAAATAAACACTCCCTGGCTCTGTGTTTTCCTACCACAGCTACAGGAGTGATAAGAGCGCTAGGGGGCTTTAGCGTGTTAGCTAACCCGCAG
>NC_140236.1:2422316-2427316 GCF_949987555.1 Borostomias antarcticus
GGCCTTCAACACTGGAGTAGGGCTGGGTTTGAAAAATCGATTCATCGATTCTGAATCAAATGATTCAGAATCGATTCATGAATCCCAAAATCGATCTTTTATTTAATGACTGAATGAATAAATGAAGGTATGAATAGTTCATTAATTCATTCAATGATTCATTCATTCATATTTGGAAATCAGTATTGATACCCAGCCCTAGTATTGATGTGTTGCATAACTTGGCAGTCATGTAATTAAGGTTACAGCTAAAAAAACAAAACAGGTTTTAGTAACACTAACCGAATCGATATTGAATCGAATCGAATCGCGATAATCGATTCTGAACCTTGTGAATCGGAATCGAATTGATTCTTGAAATTGGACTCGATACCCAGCCCTACACTGGAGGCGATGTGAGACTTTGCTCCGTGACACTCCCCTCCATGACACTTACATTATACAGTAATACATTATAATACTGTACATGGCTGGTCAAGGTACATGCACATACTGTACAGCACTTGCCCAATAGGTGATGTGTTCCCTCAAAGGGGCGGGGCTTGGATATTGACACAGGAACTG
Organism: Borostomias antarcticus; assembly: GCF_949987555.1. NCBI lineage: Eukaryota > Metazoa > Chordata > Actinopteri > Stomiiformes > Stomiidae > Borostomias > Borostomias antarcticus. Next base: position 2,422,881 of record NC_140236.1, read on the forward strand.
TGAATCAAAGACGAAGGAAAAAAGAGACGCGTCTTTGGGAAGAGAGTTTAGACGTTTCCGTTTTGTTCTTTTTTCGTACAAACATCCCTTCGATCTCTGATGTGTGTGTGAGATATGTGTGTGTGTGTGTGTGATATGTGTGTGTGTGTAAGATAGGTGTGTGAGATGTGTGTGTGAGAGATGTGTGTGTGTGTGTGTGTGAGAGAGATATGTGTGTGTGTGTGTGTGTGTGTGTGTGTGTGTGTGTGTGTATTAGAGATATGTGTGTGTGTGAGAGAGAGAGATGTGTGTGTGAGATATGTGTGTGTGTGTGTGCGTGCGTGTGTGTCCGTGTGTGTGTGAGAGAGAGATAGGTGTGTGAGATGTGTGTGTGAGAGATATGTGTGTGTGTGTGTGTGTGTGAGAGAGAGATATGTGTGTGTGTGTGTGTGTGTGTGTGTGTGTGTATTAGAGATATGTGTGTGTGTGAGAGAGAGAGATGTGTGTGTGAGATATGTGTGTGTGTGTGCGTGCGTGTGTGTCCGTGTGTGTGTGAGAGAGAGATATGTGTGTGAGTGTGTGCTGTGTGTGTGTGTGTGTCCGTGTGTGTGTGCGAGCGTGAGGTGTGCTAGCGAGCTATGTGTGTCCTATCATCCATCTTCCTCCTCCTGTCCTCCCCTGTTTGCTCAGCGGGCTCCTCTGTTTACTCGCGCCTCTGCCAAGGCCAAGGTGGAGAGGAGCGACGCTCCGAACCCTCTCTCCGCCTCCCTGACTCCGCCTCCCTGACACCCGTCTCCCGACCACGGCGCCGGCGGCCATTGTGCGGAAACGGGCGGAGGCTTGTCGAGGTGAGGCGAAGGGCACGTCGGGAGAATAAAAAAAACGAAGCGATACAGTGACTGTATGTTATCGGCCCGGCGAAACCTGACCACTCGGGATTATCTTTGTCCGAAGCGGAGCCGCCTGGACGATACGCGCTCAGACTGATGTGGTCAGCGCTCACGACGCTCGTTCTGAAGACGCTGTTTGCTCTCTGGGTGTATTCTGGTGTGAGTCTGTTAGAGCAGGTGTGATTGGATGATGCAACGGACGATAAACAAGGGCCAGGGTGTGTTTGTGTGTTCGGTGGCGAGGAAGTGGACGACTGAGGACTCGAGATGTGTCGAGCTGGCAGAGAGACCTAGTCTCTCTCTTTCTGTCTCTCTCTCTGTCTGTCTCTCTCTCTGGATATGGGATAAACATGCCTGACTTTAGAAATAAAAGTATATTTGAAATATAAAAAAAAAAAATCTGTCTCTCACTCTGTCTCTCTCTCTCTCTGTCTCTCTCTCACTCTGTCTCTCTCTCTCTCTGTCTCTCACTCTCTCTCTCTCTCTCTCTAACCTTGCGTCACCTGTCTCTCCTCGGGGGAAGAGAGCCTGGTTTCACCATCCCATTCAGATCCTGTCTAGAGCTGAATCCGGTACTTTAGATCTTGTTTGGATCTGGTTTGGTATCAGGTTGGATCCGGTTTGTGGCTATATAACATGGACAGGCACGTACCAAACTACATATCCCAAGATGCACTTGAAGAAACCTGCCGGATCGTCCGGATACATCTTTCATCTCTACATCTCTGTAAAGTGCATTGTGTTGGCTCATTGTATGAAATGCTCTATGCACAAATAAAGTTTGATTTGATTTGAATCAGAGGTTTAATTGACTATTTTTTGGGGCGCATCCGGCTATACATCCATGGATCCGGCAAAGCAACCTCACCTTAGACCAGATCTAAAAAAGCAAAGTGAACGGCACCAGACTAGTCTACCTCTCTCTCCCTCTCTCTCTCTCTCTCTCTCTCTCTCTCTCTCTCTCTCTCTCTCTCTCTCTCCCCTCCATTTCCCTTTCTCAATCCCTGGTTCTCGTCACAGATGTCCGTTATTCCCCGACGGGACGCCGGATGCGGCGACGCCCGCCACGCCGCCTCGACTCCGACGACCTCGGAGGTGCGGACGCCGACTCCTCGAGGGCGCTCGATAAAGAGCGAGAGGGGGGAGACATTTCAGTTCATAAACCACAGAGGTCAGAGGTCGCCCCGATGTCAAGTAGGCTGTTGAATGAGATGCAGAGTGTTCAGTGGATAAGAGAGGGGCTTAGCGTCAGAGGGAGGGATTTGGGGGGGGGGGGGAGTGGCGGGGGGGTGTGGTCGGGGGTCTATAGTCTAGTGCTGGCGTCTCCTTTCTCCACGCTACCCGCGGAGTCCATCAGCAGAGTGGAAATGCTTCTCCTGTCGGCCCTATTGTCCGGCCGTCTGAAAAGAGCTTGTCTTCAATTAGCCTGATAAGAGAGTGGGGGCCAGGAAGGAGGGGAGGGGGGAGGAGGGCGGGGCGGGGGGGGGGGGGGGCGGGAGGGGCCCGAAGCCGCGGGGATCACCTGGGTAGTCTCTAATCGCTTTGATGCTATTGGACGATCCCGAGGAGCGCGCCATTGTCTTTGCCCCCTGTGCTCGGTGCGAGCGGTGGGATGTCCCACTCACGAGGATGTGTCTCCGGCCTTTGAGCACGGAAGAATAGCAGTGAGGAGGAGGAGGAGGAGGAGGAGGAGGGGGGGGGGGACCAATTTGAGGAACTGAATTTGTGGAGAGAAAGAAGAAGGGAGGGTTGTGTGTGGGGGGGGGGGGAGTTTTTTTATGAAGTCTTTTCCATTAACTTCCCACCTCGATAAGATCTTAATCACAAGCCCTCAAATTATCCGCCTTGACATTTAGCGACTACCGTCACGGCTCCTCGGAGCGCCGAGGACCTGGGGGCCCCTGGGGGGCCCGGACGCACCCCTGTTCTCTTTCCCACCTCCTCCTTCTCCTCCTCCTCCTCCTCCTCCTCCTACTCCTCCTCCTTCTCCTCCTCTCCTGGCTGCTGAATGGGAGTAGATTTTGAGCGCATGATTTATCTCACGGGGCAAATTCCCATTGTGGCGGACGGGGCACCTTTGGATGTGTTGTTTTCCTCCAAAAACGTGAGGGGGGGGGGGAGAGAGAGAGGGAGGGGAGAGAGAAAGAGAGAGAGAAAGATAGAGCGAGAGAGGGAGAGAGAGAGAGGGAGAGACATAGGGTTAGAGTAAATGGGGTTGAGAGAGAGAGGGAGAGAGAAGGAGAGAGAGAGAGACATAGGGTTAGAGTAGATGGGGGTGAGAGGAGAGAGGGAGAGAGGGAGAAAGAGAGAGAGAAAGAGAGAGAAAGAGAGAGAGAGAAAGAGAGAGAGAAGGAGAGAGAGAAAGAGAGAGAGAGAAGGAGAGAGAGAGAAGGAGAGAGGGAGAGAGACAGAAGGAGAGAGAGAAAGAGAGAGAGAAGGAGAAAGGTATCCCCGGGTTGTCTGGTCTGCTGATTGCGTCCTGCGGGGGCGGGCCTGAGTGAAAGGCCGGTCGGCGGGTCGCCCTGACGCGGCGCTGGGGCTCTATTGACGGAGGGGGCGAAGAAGCAGATTAGGAGGAGAGAGCTGATCTGAGCTGAGCTGAGCAGGGCTGCGCCGGGCCCTGGGGGGGGGCGGGGCTAGGACGGGGGGCGGGCGAGCTAAGAAGGGGCCTGACAGAGCGCCGTTCTCCGGCCTTGACAAAGGCGTGAATACCTGCCAGGATCAAGCCCCTGGGTGACTAGTCCTGTTACCCCGATTCTTCCACTTTAGTTCCCCCCCAAAAAAAGAGGGGAGAGGACAACAACAAAAAAACCTTCTGCTGCGGTTAAACCTTCGACTGGTGTCACCGTTCCGAGGCGCCGGCTGTTTACATTTGAATAGGCCGCCCTCAATACCGCCACGCCTTCCGATCCGAGCTGTCCCTGTTCAGAAAACACGCAGCGCTACGACAGATAGATAAAACCGCATGAGATCGGCCGCCACCACAGAGAGATTCTCAGGGTGGAGGAACGCGTGTGAACGTGAACTTTCGTAGAGTTCGGCCCCCGCTAACATCCACATGATACTGTCTGTCTGCCTGTCTGTCTGTCTGTCTGTCTGTCTGTCTGTCTGTCTGTCTGTCTGTCTGTCTGTCTGTCTGTCTGTCTGTCTGTCTGTCTGTCCTATCTGTCTGTCTGTCTGTCCTATCTGTCTGTCTGTCTGTCTGTCTGTCTGTCCTATCTGTCTGTCTATCTGTCTGTCTGTCTGTCTCCCAGAGGCGTTATCAACAGGTGGCACACGCAGGTGAAGGTCGGGGGGCTGTCACAGCTGCGGTCTGTCACACACACACACGCACACACACACACAGACACGCACACACACACACACACATACGGCAACACTTAAAACACAGTAGGAAAACAAACACGAGCGCAAAACACGCGCGTACGCACCAACAATTCACCCCCGCTTGCAACGCTACTTTTTTCTAGATGCCGCGACCTCACGTCACGCGCAAACACGTCTCCGCCTCAAAGCACTGTGATTGGCCAGACGAACCACGGCTCCTAGACGAAACGGAAGCCGTCG
>NC_140236.1:2428583-2431083 GCF_949987555.1 Borostomias antarcticus
AGAAAGAGAGAGAGAGAGAGGAAGAGAGAGAGAGAGAGAGAGAGAGAGAGAGACAGGGAGTTGATTCTGCTAACATGGCAAGGGCAGGGGCCCATCTGTAAGTGTTTAGCCTGATGGAGTCCATCGTTATTTCAACCAGCCTCCTAACATGGTAGCACGGGCGGCAGAAGGGGGGGGGGATCTGATGTCATGAGCAGCAGACAGATGAGGAAGGACATTCGCCAGAGGAGGCGAGGGTACCTCATTGTGGAAGAATTTCCCCTTCAGACGAGGTGTTTGGTGTCTGTCATTATGAGGGGAGCGATCCTGGATCGTGAGGGGGAAACCGACTGGATTCTGGAACAACGGGGAATCCAAGCGTCTCCTAGCGGGAGCGAACGGCCCGATGTGTCTGAGAGCTATCTTCATTTAGGAACAGCGCCGAAGGTCGACGGACGCCAGCGCTGGTTGTGCCGGGGGAAACGCCCCCCCCCCCCGCCGCCCGCGGTAACTAGGCCGCCGCCGGGCTGCTGGCTGATTGGACGGGGGGGCTCGCGCTAGGCCCGGCAACCCAGCCCCCCCCCCTCCCCCTGTGTGAGGAGCGCAGACGTATCCACAACAGATCGCTCCCTTTCTCCCTTTCTCCCCGAGGATGAACTTTGACCCCGCACACCCAAACACAAACGTAGACTTTTTGTGCCACCCCCCCCTCCCCCACCCCGAACCCCCTCACACCTCCCCTTCTTGGCGTCCTCACTTCCTCTCTGGTGAGACCCACCCCCCCCCTCCGCCTCCTCCACCATCCGGCCCCTGGTGGATGGCACGGCCCCGCGCCAGGGTACGAGGGGACCGGGGGGGGAAGCTCATCCCTCATTCGTCATTCGGTCTCATTGTGCCCCCCCCCACCCCCCGACACACACACACACACACACACACCACCCCTTCTGTTTCGTGTTAATTAATTTAATCCTGTAAGCAGGTGTAAGCCTTCTCGTTAAGAGAGCCAAGTCAGATTGGCGGGGAGCAGAGTTCAGTCTGGGTATCCTGCTCGGGACGGGAGGGGGAGGGGCATGGGGGGGGGGGCTGATTGTGAAAAAGGGGGCATCACGTCAAAGTGGGCATAAACAACAAACAGGGAATCGGCCCCGACGGCAAAGCGGAAAATCCTGTTTAAGATCAGGGCCAGCCGGGGGGTGGGGGCGCTTGTTTTCACTTCCTCTGAAAGGAATCATCAATATCTCTCTCTCTTTGGGAGTCTCTCTCAGAGATAGCAGAATGGAGAGACTGAATGGGAGGAAGAGAAAGGGAAGAAAAATGGGGGACCCTGGCTTTTTTTGTTCTTTGCCAAGCAGAGCAGAGAAACTATAGGGCCAGACTCTGCACAACTCCCTCTCTCCACCACACCAACCACCCCCCCCTCCTCCTCCTCCTCCTCCTCCTCCTCCTCTTTCTTCTCTCTTTCTTCGGCCGGTTCTTTCTCCTGGGGACGAGGAGGCCGGGTGTGAATGCGGCAGAGGGCAGCGCGGGGACCCGTCCAAGTCCCTCGGTGTGAAGGAGCAGGATTTGGCAACGCCGGGACGGTCGCTTGGACAGGAGATAAAGTGATGCGGCAAAAGCTCCGGGGGGTGTGGGGGGGGGTGACGGAGGGGGGGGGGCGAGCGAGCGGGCGGGCGGGCGCTCGCGCCGTGCCAAGGTCCCCGGTGGCTTTTTCCGGAGTGCGACCCCCCCCCCCCACTCCACTCCCCCCTCCTCCCCCGAGAGCTGTCGCTCGCCATGTCGGTAGCCGGCTGTAAAAGCGAGAGTAGGACGGTATTCTTCTCTCCCGGCCTCAATACCAGACCTGCAGTCAATCAAGTTGTGTCCTCTGTCCCCCTGCCCCTGTCCCCTTCACAACCTCCCCAAAATGCACATCCTACCGCAAAAAAAGAGTCCAGTCGCTCTCCCTATTCTCTCTCTCCCTATTCTCTCTCTCTCTCCCTCTATTCTCTCTCTCTCCCTCTATTCTCTCTCTCTCCCCCTATTCTCTCTCTCTCTCTCTCTCTCTCGCCTCCCTTGTTGCTTTTTTTTATTATTTATTCCGGAGGGTGTCAGAGACAGAAGTTCAACCAAATACATTCCTTTCTAGCTTGTAGCGCAACAAGCTATTGAGTGGAGATAAGCCCCTTTTAGAGAGGAAGGAGAATTTAATTCAGGTTTGAGTGACAGCAGGAAGATTTATCCCCTGGGCGGACAATGCCTCCTTTTCGGGGGCTTTAATCTCCTCGGGACAATAGCCTGTTTTTCCTCCCTCGTCCTGTGCTTTTCCCACGATGCTCGCTGATTAGCGCAGGGCCCAGATTGGACGGAGGCCATTATCTCTCGTTTTCGCCCCGTGAATCGTCTGCATTTGTTGTCAAGGATGGAGAAAAAGGGGGAGAGAAGAAAGAGGACAGAGAGAGAGAGAGAGAGATCGGGAGAGGAGGGTAAAGGGGAAATGAGAGAGAGAGAGAGAGAGAGGGAGAGAGAGAGAGAGAGAGAGAGA
>NC_140236.1:2438583-2561083 GCF_949987555.1 Borostomias antarcticus
CAGCTTACATTCTGCAGTGGTCACCTCTAACAGAACTATGAGCTCATCCTCGAGTACACACACACACACACACACACACACACACACACACACACACACACACACACACACACACACACACACACACACACAGGTGTTCCGATTATATCATACCTTGGAGGAAGCCTGGGAAAACAAATATGCTCTTCTGCTCATAAACCACACATGAAGTGTCAAATGCAGACCAGGTGCTAACTAAAATAATATTTAACTTTTTGATTTATGCCTCTGATGAATATTATAAAAACTAACAGTGTTCTTGCCTTGCTGGAACCCGTGATATTTCTGGTCAAATGACTCCATTCAAACCTCATAACATACACATACATTTATTCAACTGAAAAATGTCATGAAACATTTGAAAATGGGCCCAAAGTAAATTTAGGTTTTCCCATATCAGCTGTTAACAGAGTAAGCAGAGAGGAATTCCATCTTTTGCTAAAAAAGAGTTTTAAAGGTACAGTACCAGGAACTGCCCCCCCCCTCCCCCCCACCCCCCTCATCCCCCCGATCGCCCCCGTTTCGGAGTCTAATGAGTTGGTCGGCGGTCTGAATTAATGTGCTAAATAATGGATGAGAATGGAGCAAGGACGACTCCGAGGGGGTAACTCAAGAGTCCTCCTCCCCAGGGAACGGGCGCCCTTTCCACACTCATCTCAATGACCTGCTACTGTACGCGCGCACACACACACACACACACACACACACACACACACACACCAAACCACCCACACACACCACACATTAAGGAGCATGCGCACTCTCACACGAAAATACTCTGAGAAAAGTTTTGGAGATGTTTCCGAGGCGCTGGAGCAGGAGCCACGAGTTCCAGTAGGCCGCGACGAGGCGACACCGTGGGGGGCGCAAACCGCCCCTCTCGCTCACGACGAGGGAGACCAACAGACCCCGCTGGCGCTCTCTGGAAGTGGACGCGTCACCCCAAAAACCAATAAGCTTTTTAAACAGGCACCTGCGGCACTGAAAACAAATAAGTAGTATTTGTTTTCGTTCCCGCACCCCTGAAACACTTGACTCTGAGGATGGCCCGCGCACAGCCAGCAAAAACAATTCTATTTATCCACTTTCATCGTGCTTTCATTTTTTTCCCCGTCGCTCTCTCTGCAGCTACTTAACGCTGCCTTCATCATTCAAACACTCTCGCTCTCGCTGTCGGCGAGGAGAAGATCGTCTGTTTGACCAGCTGCATGCCCCGACTGAGACGACTCTGCCCTCTGCCCTCGGACACACACACACACACACACACGCACGCGCACACACACACGCACACACACACGCGCACGAGCAATGTGTAATGGAACTATTTTTCGCTACCTCTGTGACATGTAGTGAATATCCTTTAGGAGATGCATCGATCGTCTGGATATAGCACTGAAAGAGGGCATGGAGCCATCATCCTACAAGATGACTTTTGAGTGAATTGTACCTTTAAATCATCGCTTTCTACAGTGACACTGAATCTAATTTGAGGGTGTGTGAAGTGTTCTCTCTCTCTCTCTCTCTCCTCTCTCTCCCCCTCTCTCTCTCTCCCCCCTCTCTCTCTCTCTCCCCCTCTCTCTCTCTCCCCCTCTCTCTCTCTCTCCCCCTCTCTCTCTCTCCCCCTCTCTCTCTCTCCCTCTCTCTCTCTCGTAGTTGACAGCGTGGCGCGCCCGGGCGCCCCGGCGAGATGAAAGAGGAGAGGAGCCACTTTGGGAGCGCGCGGCTACCGTCACTGTCATGGACACCCCTCTGGCCCTGCGCCAGGCCGCCGGCGCTGTCCCCTGGTACACCTGACACTGCCTGCAGGAGCGCCGGGCGGCTATCTCGCCATCTGACCTCTCAGACGCACCGCGGCGCCGCCATCAAAGAGCGCCGTCGCCGCCGTGCCGTCCCGCGAACCATAGCGCCCCCTCTCCGGCTACAACGGGAACTAGATGACTAAGGGCGTGCGACTATGCTTTGATATGGCGTCGGGAGTGAGCGAGGCCGTTCGAAGCGCTGGCGCGCTCCGTGTCTTTCAGAGGCTAAGAGGTCAGAGGTCAGGCAGTGGTCAATGTAAAGACCTGGAAAGTTTTCCAGCAGCCGTCTAAACCATTGATCACTCAGGGGTGACGTTATTATCTAGTTACATTCAAGATGTCAGTACCGCTCCCCAGCATCAGATAAGAGAGAGAGAGACACCGAGAGAGAGAGAGACTGAGAGAGAGAGAGAGAGAGAGAGAGAAAGAGAGAGAAAGAGTCAAGGGGGAAAGACTGAAAGAGAGAGAGATAAAAAAAAGAGAGAAGTACAGAAGGAGAAAGACAAAGCGAGAGAGAGAGGGAGAGAGAGAGAGAGAGAGAGAGAGGGGTGAGACCGTTGTGTGATATTGGTTTCAAAGGTAGGGAGCGCTGGGCCCAGGTTCGAGGACAGGGTCCCCCGTCCCCATGGCTCTGTGTAGCTTTAACCCCCCCGTCCGCCCCCCCCCGGCCGACCCAGATGGCGGGCGAAGGCCTCCGCGGCCCGGGAACGACAGGAAGCTGTAAAACGAGCGGCCTTTCTTACGAGGATCAGAGACGAGAGGACGCGACGCGCCGTTTTCAAAGCCCGCCGCCGCCGAGCTCAAGGTGTGCGTTACAACCGCAGACACAAGGGACACACACACACACACAGACTGGCATTCTTCTCTCCGATAGGCCAATATCCTCCCCAAAGGGATACACAAACACACACACACACACACATACCTGTTCCCTGTGCCACCCCCCCCCCCACCTCCAGATCCACTTAAAAGGGCTCGTATCAATTGTCAGCAGCCATGTTTAGTTGTTTAGGCCCCTTTTACCTCCTGATGAGGACCAGACCGTGGAACATTCTCCTGCCATTAGACACAGAGCACGTCGCTTCTAGTATCTCGTCACTGGAACAACCTCCCGCCCGACGGGCCACAAATACGGCGCGTAAAGATCGCCTGCCACGCCATTACCGGGTAGAGGGAGAGACGGAGAGGCAGAGAGGAGAGAAGAAAGAGAGAGAGGGGATGGGGGGGGGGAGGGAAGGCAAGCCTGCTGATAATTTCCCGCCCTGAGCGAGGTAATCTATGGGGTAGATTAAGGTAAAGGAGTTATTCTGGACTATTTTATTACGAGGCGCTTTAGGCGCTGGAAGAAGGGGCTTTATTGGTTCTGGAGCAGCGCGCCATACAATACAAGACAAACATTTGCTGTTATTCCAGGAAACCCATCTCAGATGTGCAGCGGAGGCTCGCGTTTTGCACGGAGGAACTTGGCATCAAAGCCCCCCGAGTCTCTGAAAACAAAAATCTTCCCTCTTTTTCCGCGCTTCCTGCCCCGAGCCGTGTCCGGTGGATAAATAGAGAGGTGTCAAACGAGAGGACAGGAATCCGCACACCACGTTTTAATGAAAAGAGGCCTGGAGGAGCTGCTGGCGGCCATGCTGCTTTCACTGAGAGAGAGAGAGAGAGAGAGAGAGAGAGAGAGGGTAGGAGAGAGAGAGAGGGGGAGAGAGAGAGAGGGAGGGAGTAGGAGAGAGAGAGAGGGAGGGAGAGAGTAGGAGAGAGAGAGAGAGTAGGAGAGAGAGGGAGAGAGAGAGTAGGAGAGAGAGAGAGAGGGAGAGAGTAGGAGAGAGAGAGTAGGAGAGAGAGAGAGAGAGAGAGAGAGAGAACAGAGAGTAAGGGAAGTTCATGTGATCTGTCCTGAGGGGTGAGAGGTCGCAGGCCAAACTGAGGATAGGATACAGACGCTAATGTTTGCATGTCATTCAATTTCCCTGAGCGTGGCTTCTCTCCAGCGCTGGGGGGGAAACCGCCCAGTAGGGACAGGTGATGCTCGTTAGACAACAACATGACCGACTGTACAGCAGAGGTGGGACATCTGTTCTTTATGGGTCCGTTCTAACTGAAACTGGCAAAAAGGTTCTAGAAGTGAACATATCCACGACCATATTTGTCAGCTGGTCATTTGCCGACCAGGCGTTTATTATAATCGTGCGTTTCAGAACTGTCGGAGAAAAGAGCAGTAAAGTCTGTGAATGGCTCCTTGGAGAAGCCCGTAAAGATGACCCCCCCCCCCTCCGCAGGACTCCCTTGAGTCCCGGGTGTCATCACCTCTCTACGCCTCGCAGGAACGCTCGTCGCTCTCCGACGGCGTTGAAAAACAAGATGTCTCTGTTCGTGTGTTTTCACTTTGGATGCCTAGACGTGTTTTTATTGCAGTGCGGAAGACGAGGGAAAGAGAATTTTGCAAGGCCAGCATTGCGCTGAAAACATAAAATAAAATAACGCAAAACAGCTCGGGTGGAACCCCCCCCCCCCCCCCCCCCGGTCTGACGGACAGCTCGGTCCCCGAGTCCAAACATTTGTTTCGAATAACGTCTTCCCAATTAAAACTTTTAATTGACATCTCCCGAAAACCTCAGGAACTTTAGTTGAACGGTCAGCCAGTCGAAGGATGAGAAAAACCACAGAAGTTGCCGTTTTGACCACTCATAAAACACAATTGCTTTCCCTTTTTTCTAGGAAAGAAAGGATGTGGGTTGACTTGATGAGTGAGAGAGAGAGACAGAGAGAGAGAGAGAGAGAGAGAGAGAGAGAGGGTGAGAGAGAGAGAGAGAGCGAGGGAGAGAGAGAGAGAGAGAGAGCGAGGGAGAGAGAGCGAGAGAGAGCGAGGGAGAGAGAGCGAGGGAGAGAGAGAGAGAGAGAGAGAGAGCGAGGGAGAGAGAGAGCGAGGGAGAGACTAGCTATAGGAGGTCTCTCCTCACAGGAAACTAGAGCAAATCTTCGAACGCCCTGCGTTTTCTCTCTCGACTGCTAGAAGCCTACCAAGTAAGGGCACTGGCCTCCCAATCACACACCAGCAGCCTCCACACTAGCTTTTTATCCACTGATCGCAGCCCAAATTAACTGAAGTCCATCTCATGCCAGCCTCTGCCCACAGCACAGATCATAAAAGCTCCTGACTGAATGATGCAACGCTGCAGTAATATCCTCGTGACCATGATAGGCCCTGAGGTCCAGACAGTGGAGAGGATGAAGAAATTGAGTTACTACGGGCCATGACATCAGGCTGCCGGTGTGTCGTAGCAGTACAGGAACGTTAGCGGGGAGTGGGCAGCTGTGGCGGGAATGAAGGGATTTGATTGGCTGGTGGGTTGTGACAAGGGAAAGTGCTTCCTGTGCCCAAATGTGCCAGGAGAGTCTGGCCCATGACGAGCCAGGGATGAAATAAAAACGAGATATCTTTCCTAGAATTCCTACATCTCTTCCTGGATTCAGCCATGATTCCATTCCCATCATAACAAAGATTAACGGCATTCTGGGAAAACCAAACAAAAGCACATTTCCATAGCTCCCAACCAAAGAGAGGGCCGCGTCCAATCACGGGATACCGAGTGGCTCGTCCAATCACGGGATACCGAGTGGCTCGTCCAATCACTGGATACCGAGCGGCTCGGCCGCACGCAGGGGCGACGGAGACGGATGAGCGGTGCGTTGTGGGTAGTAGACATCTGTCTGTTTGTTTGTGAGCCGAGTTAATGATTATCTGTCTCTCTATGGTTGTGCTTCTGCTCTGCTATCAGCGAGGCGCTGAGCTAGCCAGGCACCGGGCTGCACTAGAGGCCTCTCTGATGGGGGGTGGAGGGGGGGGGCAGTTCCTGGCCTTGGGGACGCCCAGGTGATGGCACCGCCGTGTCGAGGTCCTAACTGAGCCCTTTGTTTTCCCCTGCGGACGGCCACCATGTTTCTCTCCTCCTATCCCCCACGCTAAAATGGAGCGTTGAACTGGCACGCTGCGCCAAGCTTTATTGATTTTGCCTTTTAATAGGGCTGTCTATAATAGAACGCAAACAAGAGGGTGAATTACATGATTTTGTGTGTGCGCGTGTGTGTGTGTGCTGCGCCTGTGTGTCCGTGTAAGCGTGTGTGTGTGTGCGCGTGTGTGCTGCGCCTGTGTGCGTGTGTAAGCGTGTGTGTGTGTGTAAGCTAATTTTATGGAATTCACCGCAAATTGATTTACTTGGAACACCCCAGCAGTGCAGTTCCAGACGCACGGTATGATTCCCTTCACAGTGAAGGAGCGCCATTAGCTGCCTTTAAACATGCTCTACAGGGGCGCCCCGGTAGCTCACCGGGTAAGGCGCGCCCCATATGAAGGCTAGTCCTTCGCGTGGCGGACCCGGGTTTGATTCCCGGCTCGGGTCCTGTGCCGCATGTCCTCCCCTCTCTCTCTCTCCCATGTTTCCTGTCTCTCTCAAACTGTCCTGTCCCATTAAAGCTGAAAAGCCCTAAAAAAATATATCTTTAAACATGCTCTACAGCCTTTATCAGTCATCAGGACTGCAGGGCCGGACCGTCTCCATTGTTCTTGTTCATCAGAAATAAGGTTCTGTTCTGAGACCCGAGTCATCTGGTAACGTTTGGAGCTGAGGAGAAGCGAAGCCCAAATTCCCACCTGTGTGTTTTTCAAATAGTTTTTGCGAAAATCCTTTCCGACGCACGGGGCTGGACTGCGTCAAAGGCGTTCGCACTTTCTATCAAACGCGATTTGACGCAGGTCTAGGATGAATTAGGGACGAGGAGAGGGGGGGGGGGGGTGGGGGTGGGGTAGCTACCGCTCTCCCAGCGTTGTTGGGGCGAGTTGCAACGGGGTGGAGCGGGTCCAGTGAACCGAACGAGTGGAGGAGCGGAGTCGTCAACACTCTTCCTCTGTGTATTCTTTTCCCACAATGCCATGTTCTGTCTGTCGGGGTGGGGGGGGGGGGGGGCGTCGGTGAGAGGGGGAGGGGGGTTAGGGGGGGGCTTCCTCGGGAGACCCTGCAGAATTCAGACGGTATGGTAATGGACTTGAGATTCATACTTTACCAACCGCCACCACCCCCCCCCCCCACACACACCCCCCCCCCCTTCCCAAACGCCTACTCCCCCGTCACCCCCAACCCCTGCTATCCGCACACCCTGTCTTCCTCATCTCCCTTTTCAACAAGAGCAGTTTGTCAGGGTCAGAAAGCAATTTAAAACCCCTATTAATGAGAGAGAGAGAGAGAGAGAGAGAGAGAGAGAGAGAGAGAGAGAGAGGAAATAAGAGGTGGGTGGAGGGGTGGGGGGGTGTGGGGGTGGAGAGAGAGGTTGGCGGGGTGGCAGGGTGTCAGCCATCAAAGCCCGTGGAGCAAAGAAGGCCAGGTGGTTGTGGGAATGCACTCCTTTCCAGGGCCCGGGTTGCTGTGGACTCTGGGCCGTAATTAGCAGGCTGGAGTAGGGGCCCCCCGGGGCCGCAGGGATAGCCCCTCGGAGAGGCTGCGATTTGCACTTCTACGGGGGCCGCCGGCCGGGAGCCACAAAGAGGAGGAAAAGGGAAACTATGGCATCTTTTATCAGGAGAGGACAAAGACGCCGCATCGTTTCAAAGGGTCTGGAGAGAGAGAGAGAGATGGAGAGAGAGAGAGAGAGATGGAGAGAGAGAGAGAGAGATGGAGAGTCCAGCCAGCGTTCCAGAGGAGGAAAAAAAAGGAAAAAGAGAAAGAAATAACGGCAGAGAGAGAGAGAGAGAGAGAGAGAGAGAGAGAGAAAGACAAGAGAGTGGAGGATGCCAGCGTGTGGGTTGCGAGAGTCGGGCGGGTGGGTTTCGGTCACGTCGTGACCCACCGAGTCCGCTGAGACATCAGGAATCCACTAGTGCTCCTCCCACCACACACACACACACACACACACACACACACACACACACACACACACACTAAGAGTAACTACCTTGTATTCTAACTCATATGTTCACTGAGAATCAAAATCAACTGTGACATGACTCTCACAAGTGGCACTTAAAAAACATTGGTACATGGAACTTGTGACACAAGGAGTCATGCAAAAACCTCATTGAAACTTCCTGCACAAGACGACCCAAAATGGCCGCCTACCTTTGACATTATCACCACATCTAAAGAGGTTTGACCTTCTACCAGCCAGGAAAGTGGAGGTCGCTGACATTACTTTTTACCTATTACCTTTAGAGTTCTGTACGGGGGGTAATGAATGCCTGGCTTTGAGCGCGGCCCCCCCACTGAGGTGCAGCCTATCGGCCGAGCCGCTTCGGGGTTCAAAGGTCAGATGGGTCACGTGATAACGCTCCCCGGTCCCGTAGGCCTCAGACGAGGCCTGAGACCCATGAGTTCAGTGTCTCTCTGTTTCCCCCTATCTACCCCTCTTTCTTTCTCTCTCTCTCTCTCGACTTGCCAACCCTCTCTCTCTTTCTCTCTCGTCACAAAATGCCATTTGTAGTCCGTCACTCAGTAGCGACGGGCTTGGCCTGGCGCTGGCGCTGAAAGCTCCATTCACACACCCTCTCACCCTGGGATGTTTTTGCAATTCAATATTTTCACACGCAGCCTCATCGTTACTTTGGAACCGGACACTGGGCAGGATGAGGATGGGGAGGGGGGGGGGGGGTTGTGGGGGTGGGGGGGCAGCACAGAGGCATCACAGTGTCGGACTGGCCGAGGGGACTAATGGCCCATCTTGAAATGTTTTACTGAAAAGCCCCCTCCTCCCCCTGACACCCACACCCAGGCAGACACAGAAACATATTCTCACGTGGACACACACACACACACGCACACACACACACACACACACACACTCACCCCACTCATCACAAATAATCTGACTCCAGGTTAACGAGGATGGCTCTTATTTCCATTAAAAGACACAGTATACCGCCCAGAGGACTCGCAGTTGACGAAACGCATTAAGTGTGATGTGCGTAAAATATTCGGTTTCTCCGTCTATTTCAGGGGTAACGTGATGTCAGCGGGCGGCCATCGGACAAGCCCGCCGGAGACCGTGAAACGTCCAATCACAGCCGTCGACTTTACACAGCGAGAAGGGGGGGGGGGCGGGCGTGAGGGGAGGAGATGCGCCATGTTGGAAGTCTTCGGGGCGCCGGCCCCCCCCTCCTCCACCCAGGGCTCAGGGCCCAGGCCTAATGATTTGTTTAGCATGCTGACGCTAAAGTGGATGAGGAAAATAGAGGTTGAGGTCTGTTATATATTTTTCTAGTGAGGCAGTGAGTTAATGAAATTAAACCAATAGTAGCCCTCTCTCTCTCGGGAGCGGCATAATCAACGTGCCACTAGTTTAATTTTTTGTTAAAATAAATGGCAGCTGGCGAGATGGGTTAATTGTGTTGCAAACATTGGGGGGGGTGGGGGGGGGGGGTGCGTAGCATTGATATAATGAAGCCAATTTTCATGGACAGGAGTGCTTGAAGAGGCAGTCAAATAAGCAGACCATTCATCTAGGGACTGGTACCCCCCCTCCCCCTCCCTATCCACCCCCCCACCCCCACCGCCCCCCTCCCTCCTCCTCCCCCTCAGTCCATCATACTTTCTTTCAAAGAAAGTTAGCGCAGTATTAAACAAACAGAGCCTGGCGCGTCCATGCCTGGCGAAGGCATTGGACAACGATGACTCAATTACTGTGAATCTCCTCGACACCCCCCCCCCTCCCCCCCGCTCAAACCCCCCCCTCCCCACCGCCACAGCAAATTTGTCCAAACCGCAGAGCTATAGAGGCTGACAGTGTAATCGCGACCGTCCCGTCCAACATGAAAGAGGGGCTTTATCGTGGCAAATCAAAGAACCTGATCTCAGAGCAGCTCAGCAGAGAGGGGGGGGGGGGTCTGCGGAGAGAAATGTCTCGTCCGAATCCACCCCCCCCCCCTCCACACTCCCCCTCCCTCCCCCAACCCCCTCGAGAGGCAGACGGATCGGGCTAATCCGCTCTAATGAGACACTACATGCCCATCTTTGTGCTAATGACAACACAGGGGCGGTCGAGGGAGAGAGATAGCCAGAGAGAGGGAGCCAAGGCTTTGAACAGGCCCGTCTGTGTGTAGGAGAGGACGACGACCTTCAGAACTTAAAAGCAGCGCCGCGGCCGAGCTCATCTCCTGAGGGGGCATTTGTCTCCTTATCATGTGAACCGGATGGAACGCCGGGGTCTTCCCTCAAACACCCCCCCGGCTGGCACCGAGGCAGCGGGCCGGGGCGGCGTGATTAGACGGCGGACAGGGGAAACGGGGCGGAGCCAGGGGGGGGCGTGGCGTGCGAGCGCGTACGCAGGAAGAGATCAAAGCCAGTGTGAGTTACTGGGCTTTGTGGGTCCGGCGTTCTCTCCGTGCCTCGTACTCGCTGGTCGTGTTCCAGGCGTCTCGACCTTGCGGGGGAAAGCTCAGTGAAAGTGAGCGGGGGTCCAGGTATCCTTGACCGATGGCCGCTCCTGGAGAGACGCTAGGCTAGCGCTAGGCTAGCACAGCCATACCCCACCATGCATGGGCCCAGACTGAGGAGAGGAGGAGCGGTAGCAAGAGAGAACAAGCAGGAGGGGGGTGAGAGAGAGAGAGAAAGAAAGGTATGAGTGAGTGATGTGGCAAGAGCAATAGAAAGAGGGAAAGAGAAAAGTAGTGAAAGAAAGAGAGAGAGAGAGAGAGAGAGAGAGAGAGATGGAGAGTGCTAATACCAAACAAACCAAGATTATACCCAGATAAGACTAGTCACAATGTGAAGCAATCCCTGGGATATTAGGTTTCAGGGAATCATGAGTGCAGCTAATACGCGTTAATTAGCTACTCCACACACACACACACACACACACACACACCAACACACCACGTGTTTTGCAAACAAACAGATCATCCAGCAGTGTGTGTGTGTGTGTGTGGGGGGGGTGGGGTAATCTCACATACACACAGAGAGATAATAATTAAGTCTGAGTTGTCACAGGGGAAAGAACTGTGACTCAAAGCCGTTTTTTCCCCCAACGGTAGCGGAGCTAGCGGGCCAGCTCCTGACCGGCCGGCGAGGAGTCCAAACAGACTCCTCCGGACGCAGTGCCGGTTCCGTAACTCGATAAGCGCCACGAGGTCGACCCCCGAAATGCCTCTAACTGCAATGTAATGGCTTTCCTTCTTGCCCCTCTACGCCCGATGCATTCCACTCGGTAGTATGGAGCCTGGCTAAATTTATCCACCTCATCTTCGGCTAAAGATGAGGGACGAGGAGGGGCGATGGAAAGCAGGACTCGCCCAGAGAGAAAACACACAGATATCCTGGGCTCCCTCAGGCATGTGCATTCCACCCACGAAACGCAGGGAGATTGCTGCACTTTTACAAATAAGGCGTGCGATGTCTCAGTGACCGGCTGAGAAGGCAGGATGATGTCATGTAGATAACACGCGTGTGTGTGTGTGTGTGTGTGTGTGTGTGTGTGTGTGTGTGTGTGTGTGTGTGTGTGTGTGTGAGGCAGGTATCAATGCAGGGGATGATATGGAGATGGACCAACCCATATACTGAGCTAATATTTGCTTCCACGACTGACTGAACCAAGCATTGTAGCAGGGCAGTCTGTATCCACTTTGCTTACAGCCCGTATTCATGTGCTGGACACAGGTGCATAAGTTTGCAGGCAGGGTGTGTGTGTGTGTGTGTGTTTCTGCCTGGCTACCATGCCATGTCTAAATTGAGTTGTAATGAGGCCTCCTTTCATATTGTGACAGATCTGGGCAAGGTTGAAGCCCAGAGCACTGGCTAAACCTCCCGGAACTAAATTGTGGATCAAAAAAGGTCAAATGGGCACACACACACGCACACACACACGCAATGCACACACATGCACACACTGTACACCGCCAGTGCCAACTCCAGCTGGCTAGACGATATTTACACTCAACCTTTCCACTCAACCTTTCCCCCGAAGATTGGTGTAAATTTATAAGCTGTGTGTGTATGTGTGTGTTCGTGTGTGTGTCCGTGCATGTTTCTGTATTTGCACTTGTGCACGACTATGAGATAGTGAAGGACAGACCACTGAAATATGGAAAACGCTGAAAATCTCAGTCAATTTCCTTTGCATCTCATCTAGGCCAATGAGTCCCTACAGTAACTCCCAGAAGCAAGGCTTTCTGGGAGTCACTATGACATCAGCGTCGCTAGTCCACTGGCTCTCCCAGACTCGGCCTGGCACAGGTCAGTGGGAGACAGAAACAATCAGTCCTCGAGAATAATCGACCACGCAACCTCAGGTTAACGCATATGACAATCAAATATAGCATCGTTATGATACTACTGCGCTGTGGATCTATTTATGTGAGTCAAGAAACTGACACTATGAAACGATTGTACATATCATTCATATGTTCTGTCTCTGATAGAAAATTAAAATAAATAAACAATTGTTATAGGCAGCCAATGACGCTGTAACAGGTTTGTCTGCTGTTGGTTCTGTATCCAGGTTATTCAAGTAAGGTTTTTATTTGCCCTATACCTGAGCAGAGGGTTAGGGCTGCAGCCATTTTAGCAGTGAAGCCTCGGGTCTTCAATGGGGCCCTGAGCGTTTTGCCAGAAATTTAACATAGCTCCCATTGTTGCTTTACAATGTTATGGGTTGGGTTTTATTGGTTCTGTCAAAACATCATAGACTGTACAACAACACTTGGGTTCATGACACAATACATCTAAAGAAGACTACCGTGGATAAATCAGTGCTATTAAGCTATCAACAGAGAGCGATCA
Organism: Borostomias antarcticus; assembly: GCF_949987555.1. NCBI lineage: Eukaryota > Metazoa > Chordata > Actinopteri > Stomiiformes > Stomiidae > Borostomias > Borostomias antarcticus. The sequence continues at coordinate 2,451,179 of NC_140236.1, forward strand.
GAATATGGTCAGCCTCGCATAGCAACGGAGAGAGAGAGAGAGGAGGGAGGGAGATATTTGAAAATGCGTAGTCGAGCTGACTTTGCGTGAAAATGCGTGTTACGTGTTATTTCACGATGGTTGAGACGTTGGAGACTTCGGTATCTCTACACAAGGGCCTTGAGAACATTAGCCTACATCATTAGGCCCACATTAGATAGTCTTAGACTATATCTGAGCATGATTTCTCTTCTCGTCAAGAACAATGTCTTAAACATATAATAGCCTACGTTTCTCCTGCTGACTTTGACCACCAAAGAATCGTTAAAACGGTTGGTCCAAAAAATAAACGGTCGTTTTGATATCAGATAGCCTATCAGGGCTGGGCACGCGCCATCTACTTTTCTAATATCGTCCTCGCGGCAGTGATAGAGTATCCTATTGGCTGGATTTAAAACCATGTCGGATACCTCTGCGCAGGTACACCGAAGTTACAGATTATGGGGTTGATGGGGTAATTTAGGCCCTCGAACATTATCTTCAGGCATCACTTTTGTTTTGTAGCCCTCACTTCGGTAGCGGTTGCGGGAAGGCTACAAGCTTGGAGGTGTGTCGCGCGCTCGTGTGTGTGTCTGTGTGTGTGTGTGTGTGTGTGTGCGTGTGTGTGTGTGTGTGTGTGTGTGTGTGTGTGTGTGTGTGCGTGTGTTAATGTTTGTTTGTGTGCGTGTGTGTAATGTTTGTATGCGTGTGAAAGTTAAGCACAGGCCTATGTAATCGTCCCGCTTCCTGACACATCTCCTACTACATTCAATTTGCTAAAAGATCAAATTTAGTTCCACACCAATAGCCTGGAAACTGAATAAAAACATTGAGCCTTAACTGGAAGTAACGGTCTAAGTTCAATGAAACTATACCCACCCACTCTTGCAGACACAAAGAAAATGTGGTTCACCTATAATACGTTTTCATGCCCCGGTTAAGGGCATAATTGGGACTTAAAAAGATGGCCTACAGGTTCCTTACACAAAGAGCGGAGGTACCCCATCGACATACGCTATAAGTTGTGAATTTCTGAGCATCAGCTAATTTACACACCTTTTTAAATAAGAAGCAATTAGCCAACTATTTCACCTGTAAAACCCCAAAGGATAAAACACGTATGCTAGGCTATATGGCACATTTTAGTCTAGGTCTAAACAATTTTAGAAACCTTTCAAATATAATTGTATTCGGAATAGCCTAATTATAATATACCAGCCTAAAATATTCTCCACTTGCTTTACAGTAGCCTAAGCATGAATGAAACTAGAAAAAGCCATAGATATTTTTCTTCAACTTATAAGAAGAAAGAAATAATAGGCCTAATAATAATAATGATAAGAATAATAATAATAATGATAATAATAATAATAGCCTAATAATAATAATAATAATAAACACTAATAATAAAATGTGATGAACTAATAGCCCACCTGCAATAGCCTGGTCTAGCCTACCTGTCAAAACTAAACAAGCCAAACAAACCAACATTCATCTAAATTACAGACCACCGCTACACACGTAACGTGCAAACAAAAGTGTTAGCAAATACCACCACCGTCACTGGATTTATTGATCAATGCCATGTTTATCCATTTCGACAAGTCTTAGAAATGCATAGAGGGGCAGTTCTGCGTCCCGAATCCCTGTGGATTTGAGCCTTCTAGAACAGGCAAGCCTGCATGCGTCTTCCCAAGTCCCTAAACCATGTCATGCCCTTTTCGATTTAATCACTAGCCTATACGAAATCTACCGAAATAAAGCAAAGTAGCCTACCCCCTATGCGTTTTGGGAATGGTTGATTCGTTTTCAAAAGCGGAGAATTTCGACTGTCAGTGGTTTGGATATAAGAGGCATAGGCTTATTCTCTGAACAAGCAGCCTAAAGGCCCAAGTTCAACATCATGGAGCCTGGTTTGAATGCCAATGCCAGACACATCATAAAATGTCAATTGCGAACTCTCAGTTTTCTGTGTGCAATATAAGCCTATTCCTTCTTAAACACACGGAGAGTGGGTCTCGATGAGTCCTCTGGCCATTCAGACTCCGTTGTGAGAGGTCCACAAAGCCAGGCATCTCTGTTCATTATCACTCGGATCAACAGGCATAATCGGGGCTATTTAGAGATCAAGGTCTGTTTTAGTTATAGGGTAAAACATAATTTTCCAAATTGCACCAAACCATTTCATCTAGGCAGCTTATATGCTACTATTTGCAGAGACCTATCAAAAGCCCGTGTAGGCCATGGCACTGACAATAGGCCTAAACATACAATAACTGACCAATACATAAGCCTACAAGTACAATGACAGTAAACGCAGCTTATTATTGTTTATTGCTGGTTCAAAACATGTAGAATAACAAAACTGTAAAAATGTCACTGCTATAACAATGGAGTCAGTATTAATACAGTAGGCCTGTAATTATATTGGTAGAATAAAATATGTAGCCTAGAAAATGGAGGTAGAACATCACAGCAGGTCTACACGTTCAGTAAGTAGACATGGATTGTTTAATTAATGTCAACGTGAACAGCCCTACGTGTTGATAACAAAAGTGAACTTATTTCATCTATGACGAAATTTATTGCAGATAAATTAAGGTCATAAACAATGTGTTTCAGAGGCCCATAAAGTTACAATCACATAATGTCCAGTCATTGTTTTCCTCCTAATATGCATCAATATTCGTTCATACTAATGGACAAAATTAATCACTGTGACTTCCTCTGAATGCATAATAAACGTCCAGAGTAAATCCCATTTGTAGCCTCCTTACTGCTGCGTGCAGGCTTATCGAAACTCACCTTGAAATAGGCTAGATTATAAAGCATATCGAACACAAAATTGCATTGAGGAACCACAATACAGGTGACACACTTTCAACCATTAACTCAATCAGTCCGTATAGTGTAGGCTACCTTTGTTCGAATTGCAGGAAATACACGCATAAGCCCAAATAATCAACCAAAAAGTACTTGCACGCATGCATGTGTAGCTATGCATAATGTACAAAAAGGTTGCAAATATGAAACTATAACAAAGCATGAGACCATACGAAGGCCTATACCTATAACCAAAGTGCCTAAGATCACAAAAATGAATACATGAATTTTCCGTGTGACGCCAGCAACAGTCCACAAAGTAGCAGGGTACTTTCTTGCACAAGAAGCATTATTGATTGCCATTCCCTGAAGGAGGAACAAAACCAGCAGTTCAACGGCCAAGGGAAAAAAAGACTTCGTGGATGCAATGCTGCGTCTTCCAAAGAAACACAAGCTAGGATAGAATTCTGCAGAAAAACATTCCAAATTCTTTCAAATTGTACATCTTAACGTCCCCGCTTGTCGGTGAATGAGGTTGAGCGCGCAACTCTGACTCAATTCTGAACTCCCTTCGTTTCCATGAGCAGTGCTACAGCGCCCACTATTTCAAAAGCCAGGAATATTATTTCACAAGACTTGGAACGACTCAATAAAAAAAAGTTACTATCCCTTTCGACAACTTTTTGCTAACTCTCGGGTAACAATTCCACGCAGATTCTAACCTCCAAGAACAGACAACAGCAAAACTACAACATCGATGCAAGTTGTTTGGCAATGTTTTTTTTCATACTCCATCTTTTATAGGGAAAACGACCAGCGGTGTTCCTCATCACACATGAAAGTTCAGACTTTGGGAACAAGAGAACCAAAGGCTGCTACTGCGAAAAGACATGGACTATGATATATTCTATCGTTACAGTTCACGAGAAGAGAGAAAAGTTATCTACGAGGACAAATATCGTCCCGCTAAGGATATGATACATGACAATGACACTTTGGTGATAAGCACGCTAGTTCGAGCGGTGGGAAGCGTAAGAAGGGAAGAAAGACCTACTTTTGGCCAGTTTTCTCGCCCTCGCCTTGGATCTCATCTTGTCGGCTTGTAGATTCCTCTCGTCCTCCGCGAGCCCAGAAGCAGCAACAACACTATCTTCATCTCACGAGCATTGTCAGTTTGGACACCTTCGCACATGCGCACAGGCCATTCAATCTGACACCCTCGTCGGGGCCAAAAAACTTTCCAATGTATTCATCATCATCACTTTTTGTCCTATCGTCTCTCCTTTAGATCACTTATCTCTTCCCCTCCTCCTCCCTCTCCGCACCATCTCGGACCCCCCCCCTCCCCTCTAATACCCCCCCTTTACCACCGCCATAGCCACCACCACCTTATTTGCTACCCCTTTAAGAGCAATAACTTATTTTTCTCAAACCTGCGGGATCCGGTCTAGCTATGGACACAGCATGCCCGGTACGTGGGGTCAAGGGCGCATCCCTCTATGGCAAGGTGATTGTTATCAAATACAATTTTATTGATAGGCTAATGAAAAAGTACGTTTTAGGCTAATGTAAAATTAGGCTATATAGGCCAAAGAAACATACGATTATAACTTAGCCTATATTATAATAACTATTAGCCTATTATTGTTGTTCGTAGGCTGATTGTTGTACTTTTTTTTATTATTATGATGGTTATGCTATTGTTATTAGTATAATATCAGATATAGACTAACTGCTGTCTATTTCATTTTGAGAGTCTGTTCCCTCCTCTTAACTTATCGCTCCTCTTCGTTTACAGATCACTCCATAAGATCATGCTTACTTTACAAAGGCTATAGCAGGCAATGTTACAGTTGGTGCAACTGACGTCTCGTCGTGTGTGCGAGTGTGTATGAGTGTGTGTGCGTTGCCAAAGTGTACTGTAATTCCCGAGGTTATTTTTAACTTAATTAATTCCGATGCGTAAGTGGCAGAAGACTCAGATGCAGTTGTAGCCTACTGCTGATATGACCCTTTCTGTATGCAAATACAGCGTTTCATACGCTGCCCTCCGGACAAGCACACGAGCGGCAGCTGTTGACGCATGCTGGAGCCTAAACTCTCACCAGACGAGGGGGTAGAGAGGGGGGAAGGACCCGCGCCGGTTCCTTTCGATGCATTGCAGTTTATTTCACGTGCGTTCAAATTTTAGCTACAACCTTTCGATATTTTAGCCTGTCCAAGTCTACCCACGGGAACGACGCCCCCAATTCAACAGCAATGCCTGAGAACATCCAGCGCCATCGTGACACGTCGGGGCCAGGTATACGGTGAGCAGGAATAGGGTCTGAGTTTCTAATGTGAGTATGACTTTCCCCGTACACCTGTTTAGCTCTCGCATTCGTGGTATTCGAACCCTCCGTAGTTTGATAGGCTAGATCTGCATGCACGAGAGGCAATGCTATAGTTTGTAAATGCTTCACAGATACAGTGGATTATCGAGCAGCTGAACACTGCAGTGTTTTTTTGGGGTATAAATTATGAAATAGGCCTAGGCTATCTATGGGAGAAAAATCATTGCCTGCTCTATGTGCAAGAGAAAATCATCCCTCAACGCCTTGGACCTATTGCAGGAGGGATTTCTGTGCTGACAACTATAGGACAGATTAACATTTCCAGGTCAAGCTAATTGCAGGGAATTCAAAGGCTGTGGATATAAAGAACATATCCTTATTGGCCTATTTAATTATGCATTTATAAGATATATCATATTTTACACTTTACGCCTTTTACTGTAATAGGCTATTTATATTTTTATACAATAATAATAATGATTTGTAGCCATTAGCCCTATATAGTAGGTCTATTGCATATTATATTGCCATTAGGTATCATTATTATTGTTGTTGTTGTGTATATGTAGCCTATTATTATTACTATGATTATTATTATTACTATATTATTATTAGTCTATTATTATTGATAATTGCGGCATCAAGCCTGTAGGGTGCATTTGTAGGCCCATGTTCCCGCCAACAACACGCGCTGTTGACTGAGAAAACAGATCATTTACAATTTGACCGAAACGCTTTGAAGATATCGCCTTGGCCTACAGGTTCTATGTAACCTACAAAAGAATAGCACAGGATGCTGTGATTAGGTCTTTATGATATTGATGTGAGAACAGACGTAGGCCTAGTCGACCTGTCGGTCAATGACAGTCGTCTTGTTTCCGATTTGTAAACGTGAGTGAAGGTGCCTGCGCAGATGTCTATTAAACGACTGTGGTGATGGACCCGCTCAGATGTTGAATTAAACTCCCGTGGGACACCGGGAGGGATCAAAGACCCGGCCCTCGACGCGACCCTGACATCAAACAATTAGCACTTTTAATCAGAATAGGAGGACATATAAAAGATCATATTTATCAATTAGTGTAATTGTATTACCATTATTATTATTATTATTATTATTATTATTATCTTATTTTTTTCTTTTCTTTTTTACCAGTGCATGACACAGCTCCTTCACGTAAAACCGTAATTGGTCAGTCAGTTGATAACGTTTTCTTTCAATAAGCAATGTGCAGTAGACTTGAGCTAACCATGCATTTAAAAAATAGCCTACATTACCGTATTATAAGATATGCATTTCCCCAGAAATAAAATTAAGTTAAAACGTTTCATTCAAGTTGACAATTAACCTGAAATTAATACCTATGGTTATGTTATTAGTAGGCTAGGTGTGTCTGTAGGCTACACCAAAATCTTGTCGCCCACAGGTGAGAAGTCTATTAGTGTCATTAGGCTATTCAGAAGTCATAGCCTAGTATTTGATTGAATGTTGTCTGGTACGACATTGATATCTTCCATGTGCTTTGTTTAAATTGTTTAAATCGATATAGATTGCGTGTCCTACATCAAAATTGAAGTGCAAAGAAAAGATAAAAGCAAGAACTAGCTAGTGAGGCGTAGCCTACACTAGTTTCAAGAATGTTTTCGTCAATCCTCCAAAACATCTAAACATGCACCGAGAACTTTTCATGCACAAATTATTTCACATGGTGCAACACCTTTTTAAAGAGCAATTAACTGTGATTATGGTTGTAAAGAAACGTGTGGCTCTTCAGCAGTCCCTCATTGGGGAATTGTTTTCTGCGTCATTTAAACGTCTGCCTTTTACAAGCTCGTGGAAACGTGACGGTTGTGTAACCCCGCATTTTGGAGTATTTTCTTTCCAGATTGTTGCCATTTTCCTGTGGTTTTAACCCAGGAAGGGAGGGGTGCTGGCCCAGTCCCCGGAAGAGAGGTGTAGTTCCACTGTAACCCAGGCCACAGCAATATCCGTTTTTGGCATATTAATTAAAGCTAAAGGATGGTTCTCCATGCATGTCCGCCATTGTCCGGTAGAGTAACTGCAATAAATACAGACAAGAATTCATTTTCAGTTGTAAAGTTATATAATAGATCACGAGTTATGCTTTTAGACTGTAACCCTAGGGCATCTCTATATTCAGAAAAAAAGCTCATATTAATATGGCTTATAGATTCTGACAGGCTATAGATCATGTGTAGCCATATTCATCCATTAAAACTCTTCCATTCGATTTGGATAATTTTGTCTTGTTCATCATACAACGTGTTATTCTAACAACATGTATTATCTGCAAGCGCTTATTGATTACTGGAACAAACCAAAAACGACGGCATTTTAAATATTGATAAGAGGCTTAACTGCTGAAGGGCCGGACAAAGCAAAGCATCCGCCATCTTTAGGCCTATGGTAAAACAAATATTTTTAAATATATGATTATTATAATTGTTATTATTGTTATTATGATGATGATGATGATTATTACTATTATTATTATTATTATATAACTTTGCTAATTTGGAGAATGGCATAACAACAACAATAATAGTAATAATAATAATAATATAATTGTAGCCTATATACCGTCTATTATTTCCATCAGGCCTAGTTATTGCCATCATTAATAGTAGGCTATTATGGTTATTATGATTAAGATGATGATGATGATTATTATTATTGTTGTTGTTGTGGTGATAATGGTTATGACTATAGCTGTGGTTGTGTTTATCATGATTATTATCATTATATTATTCGTGTTATTATTGGTATTAATATGATCATCGTCATCTTCATTTTGGCCTATTATTACGCATAATTACTATCATCATTAGTAGTAGTAGCGGTAGTAGTAGTGGTAGCGGTAGCCTGTAGGCCTAGTAGTGGTACAGTAGGTGATATATTAGGAGGGGGGGGAGGTGACAATTATCATCACCGTCATCAGTCCAGGCCCGAGGCTTTACTCGTATAGTTCCAGTTTCAGCCCATCATCGCTTAGTTGAATGCTTCAGAGAAATTAGAGCAAGAGCAGGTCTCACGCGTGACGCAGCAGGCACAGAACTAACAATACATGGGATTGGTGTGGTCTGTGGTCCATGTGCAGCTTTCCCTGCACAGCCTGAAACCGAAGCTTTATCCACGGTGGAAAATGGCCCTGGATTATGCGTTACGCACAGATAACATCGCCGCACATTAGATATGTGAAATCAAACACCTCAGACGCCAGATTGTGGACAGGGTAGTGAGGAGACATCAAAAGGTGGACTGGCTTTGTAAATTATATGAGCATTGTAAATTTTCTAACTGTAATTCTGCCACAGTCGATGTAATGCGAGAGTAAACATGGTAACTGCAGGGGTGGTGGACCTGCTGCAGCTCGCTAGCATTCTCTCTCTCTCTCTCTCTCTCTCCCTCCCTCTCTCTGTCTCACTCACACACACACACACACACACACACACACACACACACACACGCACACAACTGCCTCCCCTCTCTCGCTCTGGGTCGCCTTCCCTCTCTACCCTATCCCGTCTCACATAGCCAACACACAGGCACACGCACACGCACACACGCACGTACGCACACTTTCCTCCGAGACACCGCTACGGCGGCTCGGTGGCCTGCACAACACAACAGTGACCGTCAATGGACTAGAAGCCATTTCAACAACAACAAAAAAACAAAAAAGAAATCTTGTAAAGGGTGGTTGTAAATTGTTGGTCAATACAATCACTCAATTGAATTTACCAAGTAGAGAATTACGACAAGCCTATTAACCTAAACAATCAATTAGAAATTTCCTTTTTCCAAAGTTGGCAAAGACCTCCAAAAGTGAGGCGAGCAGAGCACTCCGGCAGGGCCTTCTGGCAGACGCGACCTCGGGCTCTCTCTCTTTTGTACACCGGCTAATGAAGTCCCAGAAGCGGTCACAGCGAAGTTGCCTTGGTAATTATTAGCCATTAATTGGGTTCAAGGCCTTGGGTGTCTATGGGAAATGGGAAATCTGACCGCTAATCCGAGAGACTTCTTTGGGTCGTTTATTGTTGTTAACACGCCGCCAGAGACTAGCAGGCGCTGCGCCATACTGATATGAAGGATCTAGCGAGGTGCAGAGGGAGCCTACTGCACTAACTTACTCCTCTCACTGGCAGGTACACTATTATTACCTCACTTACATTTTGGTTTGAGGTCAATGGTTCCATAATATGGAGTTCTGGAATAGCAATTATAAGTAGGTCTATATAGGCCTACCTAGGCTAATATAGGCTATCATTCAGAATTCTGTGCAAAAGATAGTGGGTGATAGCGCGTGATTTCAATAACGCATCTACAGTGCACACGTATGTCTATGATCAGTGAGTTAGAAGCTACGCTAAGTGTTGTGACAGGTTATTTCAGCATTCTCTTCCAAATGAATGCGTTGTCTCATCCAAACCTGAAACATGAACTCCAAATGCAATGTGCTTATTGAGCCAAATTATTTTCGATAGTGCAGTTCATTGTATTTTCTTTGATTGACATGACCAAAGATAAACCAGCTGCTTATCTGTGATTTACATTTTCAGTCAGATCATTTGATCATCGAATTCTTACAGTTGTGACGCACTGAGAAAAAGAATGTAGGCCTACGTGTTATTATTGAATTAGTATATAGGCCTGTTGAAAAACGAAGTTCAAGACTTAGTTTGAGCAATTCCATTCAATCATGGCTCAATATATTTTCTGCATATTTTTTTACCTCCTCACAAAACTGAAAGATCAATAGCCTACCATCCAATATAATGGCGACCCGTTAATTAAGTTAAGCATATCTAACGCTTACGCCTGTTATACGCCTGTACATTTTTTCTTGCATGGTCCACTGTTCTTTTCTGTTAAGCCTACCTGTTTCTTGTAGCCTACATAAAGACAAAATAAAGATAATTGATTATCATTGTCACAAACCTATTTCGCAGGCCTGTTGCTGTTTCTATAGACAGTTAGGCCCATCATAGCTAATGAGCTGGGAAAATGATCATATCACATTTTTTCTAGTTCTAAATTCTGATCATAGGCCTGTAACACCATCCCTAATTCATAACATTGAAGATATTTTAGCGAGAAATGTACACCCGTATTATTACATCATCATTAGTTGTTGTTGTTTTAATTAATGTGTTGTTAATGTTCCCATCCATATCCCTAAAGATCAAAGGAGCGAAGAGCCGGTAGGACCCAGCCAAACAAATGCACATCGAAGCAGTGCCGGGGGCTAAAGCGAAAATTACCCCAATGTAGAAATGACCTTAATATGATGTAATCAATCAAGCTGTCTACAGGGACACTGGGAATCACAATGTTAATCTTTCACACTACTAGGGGGCGGCAGAGTGGGGGCGATACAGCGTCATATTTTACAACAAAGCATCATTATTGACTGAAACGTCATAGCGCGCTCTTTATCGTCACAATGTTAAAATCTTCTGATATACATGGTTTTAGAAAAAGAACATTGCCCATATTAATCATGATTAATGACTAATATTATCACTAACGTTACTATTACTTTTAATGTTATTACAATATGTATAATCATAATACTATTGTTATTAGGCTGTATGGTAAGTGAAAGTTAGAAAATGCTAAGTGTTTGTGTTTGGGTCTACAGCACCACTTCCCGCAACAGTAATCAACATCCCAAATCCAACACCTCTGTTGATCTCTTAGTTATCCAGTTGATAATATGGTCATGATAGCTATGCAGAACGTCTGAATAGTGAGACTCCTTCCTTGATGCTCATGTATTCTCACGGAATGCTCATGTATTCTCACGGAATGCTCATGTATTCTCACAGAATGCTCATGTATTCTCACGGAATGCTCATGTATTCTCACGGAATGCTCATTTATTCTCACAGAATGCTCATGTATTCTCACGGAATGCTCATGTATTCTCACAGAATGCTCATGTATTCTCACGGAATGCTCATGTATTCTCACGGAATGCTCATGTATTCTCACGGAATGCTCATGTATTCTCACAGAATGCTCATGTATTCTCACCTGGAACGAAGCTCTTCTCGTCAGGTATGTAGATGCATGTTGCTCAATCAGACAATGACTACAGACACACACAGTTACCCAAGCACAAGCATCAACACTCTCCTTACTTGAGGGACCCTCAAGCATAGCTGGATCTCTATTAATTCATCAATCAATTAACCAATTAACAAAATCGATGTTGTTTTCAATGTTTAAGTACACATATTATGGAGCAGTTTTATAGCTAGGACCTATCTATGACACAACGTATTGTATGACTATCCTCTGTATGGGTTATTTCACTCACATTGCATTGTTTCCATTGTTTGTTTTTTCAATATCAATAAAGTTGTGGTTGTTCATGAGAATATATCGGAGTGGTTTATTTTTTAGCCTGGTTTCTCTCATACAACAGGCACTGCACAACTGCTAACTGGTTTTGTATTTTATTATTATATGCTTATTATTTATTATATACTTTCAGTGCCAAGTCCAGCGCACGCACACACACGCACAAACACAAACACACACAGGATAATGGGGCTAGCTCTCAGCCAAACAAATCCCAATCCATCTCCTCCAGTTGAAAGAGAGGGGAATCTTCCTACGTCGGGAGCCAGCTGCACAGTTACGGCGTTGGCTTACCGTCACGCTGAGAACAAATAACGACCAAATGAACACTCCACAACCCAACGAAGAGTAATAAACACATTTGGTGCTGAAGAGCAAACATGGCTACGAGTTGCAAACAAACACGGAAGCCGGTGCCATTTTCCATCTCTGCAGCCATTATGTCTCCATTCCCCCCCGGCAGCCTGGAGACTCGGGCAGCGGACGTCTTATTTACCTGTTTATGTTTCAGATGCGTGTGTGTGTGTGTGGGGGGGGGGGGGGGGCGTTCATTAAGAAACAGTCTGTCTGCAGAGAGAGAGAGGGAGAGAGAGAGAGGAGAGGGAGAGAGAAGGAGAGAGGGAGAGAGGAGAGAGGGAGAGAGAGGGAGAGAGGAGAGGGAGAGAGAAGGAGAGAGGGAGAGAGGAGAGAGGGAGAGAGAGGGAGAGAGGAGAGAGGGAGAGAAGGAGAGAGGGAGGGAGAGAGAAGGAGAGAGAGAGGAGAGAGAGAGAGAGGAGAGAGAGAGAAGGAGAGGTAGTGGTGGTGTGGTACCAGGCTGACAGGATGATTAATAGGGGCACTGGGCCGAGGGCCCCGGCGACACATCAAAAACAACAGAGCTTCCCAGGGCTCACCGCCACATCCTGGGAAGGGGCCTCCGCCGCAAATGAAGCTGGGGGTTGGGGAGGGACATGGCCGACCGTTAATGAAGTCCTACCTCTCTCTCTCTCTCTCCCTCTCGCTCGCGCGCTTTCTAGGGTACAGGCCAGGAGTTATCTCCTTAATTAGAGTGCTTGCTCACTGCCTGAGCGTGCGTGTGTGTGTGTGTGTGTGTGGGGGGGGGGGGGGTGGTCAGTGTATGAGAAGTTTAGATGGAGTAAGATTTTTTTTTTTTTTTCACATGAATGCAAGTGTTGAAAGACTGCCCTCCTGTGTCAGTCGCATAATATGCAATACAGTGGTTACTCTTGCCCTCTGCCTTAATTGAACCTTTCTTCGATACACACATTCCCGTTATTGACGTGATTTACCACCGGACCACAGGGCTTCTGGGAGACGCAGTCCAGAGAGAACACACACTGGAACACAAGAACCAAGCCGGCGTTAGCGTGTGACAGAGAGAGAAACCTTGAAACAAAGTGTGTGTGTTTGTGGAGAGGGGATGGGGGGGGGGGGGGGTGAAAGCACGACTGTGTGTGTGCGTCTGTGTGTGTGTGTGTGTTAGTGTGCATATGTAAGACAATGGAACAGTCCGGGGGCTCTCGAGCACACACGTGCGTGCGTGTGTGTTTAGATCTCACTGACGGAGGCCTGGTTTGATGAAACGCCATGCACCAGAGAGAGCCCTGGAAATTAACAGGTTGTCATCTTCCTCCCCTCTCCTGCTCCGTGGGGGCAGACGTTAAATCCCCAAGCATGCTTAACAATTCCATTACCCCTCGGAACACCCACGGTATCCGTTTGAAGCCGGCCCGTATTAGAGAGGGTTTATTGACATGCGCTTCAAATTGCTACCACTTGTCTCACTCTTCTTCTTCTTCCCTTTGGAGCAATAACAAACCCACATTTCAAACAGAGAAGCAGAGCTTCGGGTTTCTTAAAGCCTTTTACTGTTTGTTGAGACAAAAGGGTTGCAGGGAGTGTGTGTGTAGTTCGGTTGAAGAGGCAGACTGGACGCATGTTAATTGCTCATCACTGCTGGGGTTTTATTGACCTGTGTGTTTTTTTTTGTTAGCCTGCATTTTATGAATATGCTCATGTGGGAACCAAATTAATCATTGTAAAAAATAAAATAAAAGTTTAAAAAAAGTTGTCCGGTGACAGAGGATGTGGCTACTGGTGCCCTAATAAAATGTGACACTCGCATTTAATTGTGATCTGGTTGTCCTTTATTTCATTTCATGAGCCAATATATGTCATACAACGACATTTGCCATGTGCTTAAACTAGATGAGTTGTCATTCTATTTTGGAGTTTTTTTCCCGGAGTGCACATGCTGAGAATAACGTCTGGCAGTAAAACACATGTCACGACACTAACTTCTGATGTTGTCAGTGAGGGCACGGCTACCGTGGGACAGACAATTATAGATCGTCAGCTGGTGCACTTATCGCAGTGGAAGACTACACCCCTACGGACACCTCGCCGTCTAGGGCACCGTGTAGTTTTGGGCTTTGAGTCAAACTTCTCGTACCTAGTATGATGCCTTTCTTTGAGCGCTGAGAGTGAGAGAGAGAAAGTGTGTGTGTGTGTGTGTGTGTGTGTGTGTGCTCAGAGCAATCAAGGTTGAGAGACGAGTGTTAATGCGAAGCCATTAGTCATCATCCACACAGGAAAATAACAAACTAACGGCAGCTAGGAGATCTGTTTCCTCGTATTCACAAGCGGGCGTTCTCAGAACCAGGTCTGCCCGTACTGGGAAGTGCTGGACTTTCCTATATACAAACTGAAAGGCTGAATTGAAAGAAAAAAAAAAAAAATCACCTTGAGTCTTTCTTCCATCATGTTCAAGTCGCTGTATCAAGAGCGAAGAATGGGGAACGAGAGGCACGCAAAATAAGAATCAATTTGTGTGTGTGTGTGTGTGTGTCTCGCTCTCTGCCACCGGGGTGAGCTTATCCAGAAGATCTGCTCTGCTTCAAGACGCCGCACCAGGCCGGCTCCCAGAGAGAGAGGCCTGATAGGAATACTGTGTGTGTGTGTGTGTGTGTGTGTGTGTGGGCAGCCCCCCCCCCCCCCCCTTCCCTGACATGTCATACCCACCCACCCTTGCGCTCCCTCGCCACGGTCCAAAGTACTCCGATAAAATCCTATTGGCTGTTATGATTATTGCCAGTGACAAATGTAGCGGCGAACATTCCACGGGTTCTGTTCTGGTAGGGTGGGAGGGGGTGGTTGTTCTGGTAAGGTGGGAGGGGGTGGTTGTTCTGGTAGGGTGGGAGGGGGTGAATGTTCTGGTAGGGTGGGAGGGGGGGATTGTTCTGGTAAGTCGGGAGGGGGTGAATGTTCTGGTAGGGTGGGAGGGGGTGGTTGTTCTGGTAGGGTGGGAGGGGGTGAATGTTCTGGTAGGGTGGGAGGGGGGGATTGTTCTGGTAGGGCGGAGGGGGGGTGGTTGTTCTGTTGGGCGGGAGGGGGTGGTTGTTCTGGTAAGGTGGGAGGGGGTGGTTGTTCTGGTAGGGTGGGAGGGGGTGGTTGTTCTGGTAGGGTGGGAGGGGGTGATTGTTCTGTTGGACGGGAGGGGGTGAATGTTCTGGTAGGGTGGGAGGGGGGGATTGTTCTGGTAGGGTGGGAGGGGGTGGTTGTTCTGTTGGGCGGGAGGGGGTGGTTGTTCTGGTAGGGTGGGAGGGGGTGGTTGTTCTGGTAGGGTGGGAGGGGGTGGTTGTTCTGGTAGGGTGGGAGGGGGTGATTGTTCTGTTGGACGGGAGGGGGTGAATGTTCTGGTAGGGTGGGAGGGGGTGGTTGTTCTGGTAGGGTGGGAGGGGGTTGTTGTTCTGGTACGGTGGGAGGGGGTGATTGGTTTGTCAGCCTGGATCTGGCGCGCCAGGCGGGAGGCGACATGCTCGTTCGGCCCGGGTAAGACACAGAGAGACGGAGGCTTGCAGAGAAAGAAGTGAGGCTGCAAAGTCAAAAGAACAGACCTTTCAGCAAAATAAGCCCATCTATTTACCCGGCTGCTTTTTCCTCGACACGGCACTGGTTGGCTTTAATTAAAATGTACTCTTTTTTTTTTTAATAAAAGAGAGAGAGAGGGAGGTGCTTTTTTTTTCAGGATTCTCTTTCTCACATGGCGGGCGCCAAACACCGAAACCGCCGGATCATTCTCTTGGGGGCCGAACGGCGCGAGAAGAATAGGCCGCATAAAGCCAGTAATTAAAATTCCTGCCACCTTTTTTGACTGCGTCTCCACAACAGCGTCTTTAATCTTCCGCTCGGGACTCGGGACAAGCAGGGCTTGCCAAACGCCGAGAGGGGGGAGGGGGGGGGTCTATTGCGGCATCTGAAACTGGCGCGCCTCCCTCAACGCGTCCAAACAGCCGAACCAGACGGGACAGGGGGACACGCTGGAGAGGAGCCCTGGCCCCGAGACGAAGCCCCTTCCAGGGGGGGGAGTCGCTGGGTTCGTCCCCTGGAGACGCGGAGGTGACTGCTGCTGAGAAGCAGAGCAGACGAGCTCCAGAGATGCCAGTTCTTTTTACGGCTTCCTCAGTGTTGCTGTAAAGTGGACCACACACGCTGATGGTGCAGATAGACCCTTCAGTCTGTCTGTGTAGCTCACTGAGGGGGGGGGGGGCGTGGAGGGGGGGGGGGGCAGATAGGCCCTTCAGTCTGTCTGTGTAGCTCACTGAGGGGGGGGCCGTGGAGGGGGGGGGGGGGCGGGTTGTGCCGATAGGCCCTTCACTCTGTCTGTGTAGCTCACTGAGGGGGGGGGGGGGGGTTGTGCAGTGAAGCCTTCAGGTCTTGGGCTCTTCTGGCCCCTGGTATCGGTGGCGATGGGGGGGGGGGGGGGGGCGTGTCTGTTCACAGACCGGCCGCCAGGCCAGGCCACAAGTGAACAGACACAGGGTCCTGTCTGTCCTACTCCGTGTGTGTGTGTGTGTGTGTGTGTGTGTGTGTGTGTGAGGGAGAGAGAGAGCCCGCGGGCCCCCCAGCTCTGGGTCTAAATCACCTGCTGACAGACGGGCTGTGAGCCTCTCCTGTGGTTCCGTGGGGATGCGGCACAGAGGGGCGAGCGAGGCGCCCCATCCCCCGAGGATCCCTCCCTGGTCCAGGATCACATCCTACCAGAGCTCCTTCCTCCCCTTCGCCACCCCCCCCACCCTTCTCCTCCTCCTCCTCCTCTCTCTCTCTCTCTTTGTGCCCCGATGCTCTGCGGTAGGTCAGGTGCTGATACGGATAGGGGAGGGAGAGGGAAGGTGAAAGGGGAAACTTTTATTATGACCATTGTTTCAACCCCAGTGATTCCCTAGGCCAGCTCCGATGTCCTGTCTTTTCAACATACCTGAGCTCTAACCTCCGCCCCCCCCAGCCCCCCCCCGCCGCGTCTTTTTCGCCACAAATCCCCCCTCCCTCCCTCCGCCACTCCCCCTACTTTCACTCCCCTCCACCCCTCTCTACCTTTCCTCTCAGTGGGCTCCTCCGGGCCTCACAATAAGGAGAGAAAGGAGGGAGAGAGGGAGGGAGAGGGGGAGAGAGAGAGGGAGAGAGAGAGAGGGAGGGGAGAGAGAGAGAGAGCTGGTTGGCTCTGGTTCTGAGTGGCTGGGACCAGAGTGCACCTGGATGGGCAGGCCTCCTGACCACGCTGTGAGGGCCTATTGTGCCGCATGTCAGCGGCTCGGTCCTTTAATGGACCCGTATATCATCGTCGTGATTACGGCAGATGACTGGGACCAGCGGGGGGGGGTGGGGGGAGGACAGGGGAGGGGTGGGATGGTGGTGGTGGTGTGGGTTGGGGGCGGGGGGGGGACAGAGGCTTAAATGCAGGACCCCCAAATCCCCCATCGGTTGAAATCCTAGCACTTAACCCCGGCGATGGCATTGTGTGCTGCTGTCCTGGGGATTTTTTTTTTTTGTCCGATTCCTTTTTAATGGAGTCTTCAGTCCCTCTCCTCCCACTCTCTCTCTCTTTCTCTCTCTCACTCTCTCTTTCTCTCTCTCTCCTCTTTTTCTATTCGCTCTGCGGATTCTTTAGTATGAGGTGGATTTTCCTCCACCACTCTCAGTACATAACTTTCCCCGAAGCAGGAGAGGTCGAGGCGAGTCGACCTGTCCTTTCTGCCGCCGCGCGTTCTACACGACCGAGGCACGGCGTGATTATACATCCCCACACTCCACTACGACCAGGAGAAACTAGCCCACAGATCGCAGTAAAAACCGCAGCGCAAGAGGAACGTGACTTTGCACCCCGTCCGAACGTCACTTACATGCCGCTGCTTACCTAGCGGTACGCGCTGGAACCCGAACCTGTCTGGACCTGAACCAACGACCTCCAAACCGCACAGTGGAGACTACAGTATATTACCTGGAGGTGGGTCCTTGGCTGTGCTGGGGAGCTCTGCCAACGCTGGGCCAGGAGGAGGAGGGTGGCCACCCCTGAGGCCAGGAGGAGGAGGGTGGCCACCCCTGAGGCCAGGAGGAGGAGGGTGGCCACCCCTGAGACCAGGAGGAGGAGGGTGGCCACCCCTGAGGCCAGGAGGAGGAGGGTGGCCACCCCTGAGACCAGGCGTCCCAGTCCTGACTGCAGATCCCTGCAGACTCAAGCTGTGTTCGGAATCGCTCCCTATTCACTATATAGTGCACTATATAGGGCGTCAGCCATTTTGTTTGTAGTGTCCGAATTCTCCACGGAATTTTCGTTCCCTATATAGTCCACTATTTATTACCCACAATTCACCTTGATTTGCAGGGAACAGTGCATGTACCCTACATTTTCTCCGTTTCCTAGGTAGTTCACTACATGGTGAACCCCATATAGGGAATAGGGAGTGAGGGAACGAGGGAGCGATTCCGAACACAGCTTCAGATAATCACACGGCCAATAGAAAGCCCGCCGCCGCATCTTCATCGAGCTAAAATGGCCAGAAAACCGTCTTGAAAGTTGTGACCCCGCGCATCGCTAACGGGTATAATTTGTCACGCAACGCTGAATATGTGACTATGGCTACCGGTGTGTCGTGTGATTCCTAACAAGCGCTTCTTTGAGAGGGGCAGTGCACCACAACAGTGGAGTGCGTGTGTGTGAGGCGGTTGGTTTGTGAACTGTATGCTTTTTACTCCTCTCAATAAAAATGTTGGGTAAAAAAAATAATTAAAAAAAATGGCGTCGTCGTGGTGAAGGCGGTGCCATGCCTTCCCTACCAGCTCCACACGCTGGTGGACTCACAGAAGAACAGCCCGACTCTCCCTACTTCTCTCTCCCCCACACACACACACACACACACACACACACACACACACACACACAGACACTAACTCACACACACTAACTCACACACACTCATAACCGCCCCTCCCCTCCGACCTACCACACCACATATTTTACCTGATCTCTTTTAAATGATAGGAGTTGTCCAAAAAAGACATAAACCTGCTCTATAGATGTGAGACTAGATCAAAGGTGAAGTCTCTTCTACTTGTCTCTGTTATGTTCCCAGGGATGAAAGGGGTGTCAGTTATTTCATGGACATACGCCACGTAATTGAGTATGTGTTGTAAGAACTTTGCTGGGCATTGCTCAAATGAGTAGGAGATCATTTCCTCTGTAATTAGCTGCCTGCCGACCCACACACACAAATCAGTGCTCCAGGACACGTGTGTGTGTTCTGCCTGTCGACAAGAGTGAGGAGGATTGCTTGTAATTGAAGTGTGTGTGTGTGTGTGTGTGTGTGAGTGTGTGTCTTTATCTGGAAAAAAGTGTCTGAGAAAAAAAGCAGCCTGGATTAAGTCGTTCCTAATGGGGTGAAAAGCATGTGTCTAAAAGTGTGGTATCCTTCTAGCAGCCAGACATGCCATTCAAGACGGCACTCTAGCCTGCTCACTCTTCAATTTTATTTTTTATTTTTCTATTTACTATCATAATATACCAACAAAATCATCTTCCTCAGTATCGAGCAAACCACAAATGGCAGGCAATCTTTCTTTGGCTCCGTGTATAATTATTTCCACTGTCCAGGGATGGGTCCAGCCTTAAAATAAATAAACATCTTCATTCATCTACAGAAATCAAAGCAAACCACTGATTTACGCCCAATAACCAGTCAAGTTGTGTGAAGACTGCAAGGCTCACATCATGAAGATGTGACAGTGGATTGCGTGCTGCATTGTCATTGCAAGGGAAGACAAGCCCCCCCCCCCCAAAAAAAAACACATCCTTGCGTGTCCAAGGTGAGTGATGGGGGTTATTAGGTGAGGCCCAGGCCCAGCCCTCCCCCCCCCCCCCCCACCTTCCGGCCAGGTCTCCCCTGTCTCAGAGCAGACCTGGGCAGGACCACGTCAGGGCCTGGACGATTTAGTGAGTGCGAGCGCACGTTGTAATATTGGTCCCTACACCGGGCTGGCTGCGCAGCATTCAGACTAGCTAATTAACCCCCCGGGAAGGGGGGGGGCGGTGGGCGGGGGTGTAGAGGTGGGTGTAGAGGTTCTGGAGGGAAATAAAAAAAAAATATAATCCCTATGTTGCTCGGCCCGGCGTACTCTTTTAAAAAGCTGCGTCGTTTCGGGCAGAAAAAAAAACAGACTGTGTCAGTGTCCTTTGGCCCCTCGGTGTGTCAGATGAGAACCGGTTAATGTGTCAGTAATTGGACGACAGGGCGGTATTTTTAGACGCTTTATAAATATCCCCACGCATGTTCCGTCGGCTGGGGGCGAGGGGGACACCCCTCTTCGCACACCCTAAAAATAAAATTTCCATCCATCTTAAAATAAAATTTAAAATAAAATAAATAAATAAAAACGGAGAGAAAGGTGACAAGAGTGGGTGTGGATGTGCCCCTTCGCTGTCTGCGGGGGTCATTACGGTCGTTTGGGTTGCCAGCCGCTGTGGACGGACAGGATTAGGTGAGAGCTGTGGATGACATCATCCGGGTATGGGTGCTCAGTACTGGCTCATAAAGTTTTCTTGTTTTTTAAAGAGCCAGGCGTTTCGTGCATCTGCAGGCAGGGTGCCAGGGACGGGGCCTGGGGGGGCGCGGGGCGGGGGGTGGGGGGGTGGAGAGGGGAGTCATTAGTGGGGGTTTTATTGGAGCTTTGCGTTGGAACCCCCGATACATGGGCGCAGACACACAGGAAAACAGGCCTCAGACATCAGCATGCTGCAGGTTTTTGATTGCTCCCAGACCCTCGGTGTAAGTGTGTGTGTGTGTGCGCGCGTTAGTGTGTGTGTGTGTGGTGTGGTGTGTGTGTTTTCTCTGATAAAACACAGAGATATTCTATAGTCGCGGGGGCCAGGCTGGGAGCTGTCCGATGACGTTTGCGCTGCGCTCTCGTAAAATGCATCATGGCAAAGTGAACATTCCTCTCCATTCAGAACCCAGAGCGCCTGCCCCAGAACCCCCCACCCCCCAACCCCCCTCCGACCACCCCCACCCCCCTCCCCCTCCCCCCGCCCCCCCCCGAATCTCCCAGAGTATGGAACACGACAGAGAGGATATCCAGCGGTCGCAGATACAAATCCCTCTCACTCACTTCGCTCGTAATGGCTGCTCCTTAGATTAAAGCTCAGACGGCGCTTTCCTAACTCATTGTTTCACTCCGTGTAAAATGAAATCAACCACGTCTTCGGGTTAAGCGTCGCTAGCTTTTCGGTCCCAGCGTAACAAAGACGTTTCCATTTGAAGGACTTGCATTACTGCGACACTTGACCTTTTGAAACGTGTCTTAAAGAATAACAATTCCACCTCACGCTCGACTTTAACTGTCGTCAATTACCCCTGACGTTTTTTTTTTTTTAGGTCCCATATTTTGCGGAGTGTTCCTTTAACGGCCCCGCGGTGTCTTGTACACGGACCAGGGCGACAGTAGGGACAGTCCGTTTCCTGTCTTGTGAGCAGGTCCACAGGAAATCCACCGGCCCGGTGTCCTACGCCTCGCGCCACCGACAGTAAAGGAACGCCATCGTGACGACTGCTCTCAGGGTTTCTGACCCCCGGGGCTGCGGTTCAACTGGCTTCAGGGCCCATAAAACACGCCAGTCAGTCAGGACAAAAAAGCCCTTAGATATTGGTCAGTAGACCTCAAAGATGGTCAAGCAGTGAGATGACCGTGAAAGAGGAAAGTACAAAGTACTGTGTGTTCGCCATGTTGGTTGGACGTTCATGTCAAAACCTACTATAGATCCACAGAGATTCAATACAGCTACTCCGAAAAGCATTTAAGCGTTTATGGTACATGGTACCTTAAATACAATGTACTTACTATATCTTGTACATATGACAAATAAATGCATACTTGAACATTTTAAGTTTGAATTTGAAATTTGAAGAAAATTTGAAGAGAATGTGAAAACTTGAAGTCATAATTCCTTATTAATGGACAGGTCAAAGCTATTACTCATTTCAACACGGTTGAACGATTATTGTCACTTTGTTGACATCGGTGTTCAAAGCGTTGATATCACGGCCCATTTCAACATACTCAAGGTGGTAAAGAACAGAGTTCTCCTTAAGTACAGCATAATGACACCATTAACTCACATACTGAGATTGGACCGCCAAAAGAACCATGGCCCCCGAGCACTTTTTTAGTGTTAAATGCACTTGTTATCAATTGAGGGAAACACATTAATGCCTATTAGTCCTTTTAACAGTGCAAACAGGGCCAGTGCAATGTAAATACTGGGGTTTATGACTTCCCCTACTTGAACAGAGCATCTGTTTGATTGAGGCAGCTAATGGGGCTGCTAATTAAGGATTCTAAAATGACATTTTAAGCTCTGTGCTCAACCTTTTGAGATAAAGACAGGGCCAACGTGAAGGTTACCTCTGAGAGAGTTGAGCATCCATGCTGGATAATGGACAGTGGAGTCACACCCCGGACATCCTGCATATAAACTTCTCAGGACAAACACGATTAAGAAGCCATTAGACTATTAATACCGTCGGGTTTTCAGTTTTTTTTTAAATAAAATCTATTTACAATGTGTCAGTGTTCCGTGTGTCTATCTTGGGGACAAACGTGTTTTTCCTTAAATGGTAAACAGAGCCTTATCTAAAGGGACAGGTTAAAGGGACAACTCCTGCCTGTAATGCAGCAGTATCAGCTCTTACGGGGGCTATTGTACCCTTTTGTGATACTTGATGGATACAATGATCCTCTATTTTGATAAGACATGGTAATTAAGAGCCATTTCCATTACAACTGCAGTTCTGATGAATGCTGTTAATATGTGTTTGTAAAGGAGCTTTGATCTTTTTCATTGGGTAATGTACCTTGGGCTTGAAGCAAAAATATGATTTATTAGGGAAAATCAGTATTATCTATTTTGTAAAAAGAAAATGTGTCTAAGGCAATCAGTATAATTCCTAGGATAAAACAACTTTAATTGTTTTAATATAAAAAAAGGTTATTTTTGTCCATTAAAGGCAATATAAGAGAGAAAAAGATTAGAAGTCATCTCAGCAATAGCTGAACAACCATCTAAAAACAGGAGATGTGTTCACCACCGTATCCAGACTGACATATCTCACAAAAACAACACTATTCTTTTCCAAAATTGCAATAGCATTAAGCAATTTCAGACAGATTCTATCTCAAGCTCAGTCAAGTCTTTGGTCACAGATGGCCGGCTCAATCTGTGACATTGTCCGGGTGTGTACTTTACCCATGAGTCACCAGGGGGAGCGCACCAAATAAGTCATGACTCCAATCCGCTGAGAGGGAGAGACACGCAGTGTTTGTGTGCATGTGTGTGTGTGTGTGCGTGCCCAAATGTCTGTCCGTGTACAGAACATGTGTGTGTGTGTACTAAGTAATGAATCGGAACCACTGAAGAGAGGGAGAGAGACTGTGTTTGTGTGTGTGTGTGTGTGTGTGTGTGTGTGCGTAAACGTCTGTTTTGCGTGTGTGTGTGTGTCATGCCCGGAGGGTGAGAACAGAAACACTGCTAGTATTTATTCATAGAGTCGTTCCCTCCAACAAGGAGAAGGCGGGGTAAAAAAAAACACCATTTCAAAAAGTGCTACACTCGGCAGAAACACTGCGTCGGTAATAAATCAGGTGACCAGTCTCTCCCCAGCACACCCCCCGACCCGACCCCCCACCATCTCCTCTGCCCATGTTAATCCCATAAACGTTATTACAATTCAGCCCATTGGTAACAGCCAGGGCTACTCTGTCAGATGTTTACACTAGCCTAGCGATGCTAGCAGCGGCTAGCGCTAAACAAAGATCGGTAATCTGTCAAAATTAAGGACGCGCCGTACACATTCTAATTAGCCCCTGAACCGTTTTATTATTATTTAGCTCACGGATCATTACGAAGCGTAAACCTAAAATTAACCTCTGATTAGGGCAACTGCGCAAAAGCTAGAGCGTTGCCATGGCGTAATGTATCATTAACACTCACTCGTCCCAGACGCACGACGGTTCATTTATCAAACAGATATTTCAACATAAAATTCCTGATTGATCTTTTTTTATGTTCATTGTTATTTGTTATTATTAGACAAATCTGTCATATGAATCAAGATTTCATTGGTTGACATAATTCACCTGCATATAAAGGAAGGCATTACAACACACAGGCCTACTGTATTTACATTTACAAGCTCACATTCCCACACAAAATATCCACTCCGACTCCAAAAAAGCAAGAATATTGTTTAAATTGTTCAAAACCCCACATAGGAATCTGGAAACGGCGAACACCCACACGCACAAACATGACAGAAGTGTCTGTGTGTCATTACTGTACACAAACCCCATTATAAATGCCATTCAGACATCTGTGTCCCCCATTGCATTTGACTGAAGCGATAAATAACAACTCGCTGATAACATTTACAGTACTGGGCAGGCAAGACCCAGCAGCTGTACTTCATTGTGGCAAAACACAAACGCAATGTGTTGAAGTGTGTGAAGAACTATCACACTGTCTTCATGTTCTGAAGGGTGCAGTAATCATGTTTCGGGTCTGAAGAGAGAGAGGGAGACGCTTCCGCGGACTGCCATGTCAAGCGCAGAATGTCTTGTGGAACTTCCTGACAATAAAGTACACTAACAGTATAATACAATACGGTAATAATACGATACGACAGCAACAGAATCACAGACTATTCATTGTGCATGATTCACAGTTTGAATGTTCAGGCCAACGTACAGTCAAACTCAAATGCTACAAAGTGTGGAGGTCACCAGTCTCATTGATATCTTCATATATATATATATATCCATCAAAACATGATAGAAGCATCCATTTACCAAACATATAATTTCACCCCTTCAATATAATTTTGCACACCCTGGAACAGGCCGACAGAGCGCTCCCGAACACTGACACACTCTGCTTCCTGTACGGCTAAGATAACTCCTCTTTCATTTTTTGCTTTTTGCTTTATTCTGGGTCGTTATTAGTGGCATACCTTCCCCTCTAAACAAAAAAAAAATCCCCAAATCTTTCCTGAGATTATTCTAAATCTCCAGGATATTTCTGAGATTATATTAATGGCCAGAAATAACGCGTAACAGAAAGCATGAAACAAATTTTCCAATGGGGAAAAAAGCTTGAGGGGGGAAATCTCTTCTCTAAATATTGCTCATGACATCACATCACTGATGCCTTCATGACCTCATCATTATACATCATTGTGTTCAGGCGCCTGGGAGCCATTCCATGTTGGTGAAATACTCGGTACTTCAGGTTCAGCATTGGGATTATGAAGTTATCAATGGCGGCATATGGCCCAAGAGAAAAATGTGTGTGTGTGTGTGTCTGTCTGGGAGAAGTGTGTGTGTGTGTATACGCGTGTCTGTCTGAATGTGTGTCTGTGTTTGTGTGTTTGCGTTGTGTGCATGTGTGTCTGTGTCCGTGTCTGTATGTGTGCATCTGTGTGTGTGTGTGTGTGTATGTGTGCATTATGTGGGCACGTGTTTGTGTGTGTTTGTGTGTGTGTGTGTATATGAGAGCTGTTTTTCGCGAGAGGAGAGATCTTTGCGTGAGTGTCTCTAATTGGCAGCAGAGGGGAGTCTGTGAGCTGACATCTGCAGCTGATTTTTGGTGATAATAAATCAGGTTTGTTTCTCAACTGGCGCTCTTCCACCCAGCTCTCACTCTCCCTCCTCTCTCTCTCTCTCCCTCCCTCCTCTCTCCCTCTCTCTCCTCTCTCCCTCTCTTCCTCTGCCCAACGGAAACCCAAGGACTAGCTAGATGGAGGTCTGGAACGCTCTGGACCCCCTTTCGCTTTTTGGGTGGCCGGACAACTTGAGCTGTGAAAGGAGCTTCCTGGCCAAACGGGAGAGAGGAAGAGACAGAGAGGGAGGGGGGGGCGGGGGCGGGGGCGGGGGGGAGTGCAAGACCTGCTCTGTGATCGTCAGTGAGTGGAGGTGGACGGAGACAAACGTGCAAACAACAGCTGAGGCCGGGCGACTGTCTCTGTCTCTTCCTGCCATGGAAGACAAGGACAGCTCATCCTAATGGTCTTTGTAGCCCCCTTTCCATCTGGCCGCACTACAAAGGGATCCCTCGCTAGGATCTGATAGTGAGAAAGCACAGGAACCGCCGAGAACAGAGGATGAGCCCGGAACCGGAACGTAGAACGTAGAACGAACGCACGGCATGTTGTACGGGGGTTGGGAGGGGGGTGTGGGGGGAGGGAGGGGGCGTACAAGGTGTAACTACGTTCCAGCGCAGTTATTTTAACATCAGAGAGACAGGAACACGTGTAGAGCTGATGTCTTGGAAGCTTCTTCCTGCTTCCTCCTCCCCAGCTGCCCGGGGAAGGCTGAGGCGCTGGTGAACAGCCGAGCCATCAGAACGCCAGCGGTACGAGGCCCGCGAGTCGCCAGAATTCACATGAGGAACCGATGGCGCGAGCATGTGTACTCTGCGTTTGTCTGTCTGTGTGTGTGTGTGTGTGTGTGTGTGTGTGTGTGTCTCAGTGTACTAAGAGAGCGCAGTAAGCAGGATCTGGGGTTGATTGGTGGAGATCAAAGCGGGAAACGGACATGCGTGCCTCTGGATGTGGAGAAGGAGCAGGTTCACCCATCGGAGCGTTTCTCATCCCGTCGCTAACTTTCGTCGCGCTTTATTCCGGTCGTCTCGTTTTTATCGTTAACCTGCAAACGTTCGACTGCGGATCGGAAACCAGCGAGACCAAAAAACCGTGATGGGAGTATGAGCGATCGCTCACCGAACGGCGGTTACCTCAAGAATCCCAACGAAGCGAGGCAGTCGGTTGGTACGCGGCGAAAGAGAAAACGACGCAAAGTTCTCTCTGTAACAGAAGCTTCGCCTCAGTAACAGGTCTATAATCAGCTCTCTCCCATGGCTGGAGCCCAGAGAATGCTCACTGGCAGCAGAGACCCTCCTAGCCTTAGGGGGGCAGTAAACATGGGGCCTGGGCTTGTCAACACGGCTGTGTGTGTTTAGACAACAGCCCTAACCACGGCTCAGCTCTGCTCATCACGATCGTGTTATGGCTACGATATAGGGTTACATGATTGATCTGAACAGTGTTTAGGGTTTGAGGGGAAGGCCGCACATGATTTCTTATTACGGTACGAAGAACTGAAATGCATAAAGGGTGGTTTAAAAATCGGCACTGAGTGACAATTGGGAGTTGAATGTTTGTAGGGCGTGTGGTGACCATGCCTGCATTTGGGGAAGTGTTTATTAGATGACAAACAAATTGTGGTGGATATAACATAAGAAAGATGTGAGAAACTGGGAAGGGTATTGACCGAATAGATAATCGCTTGTAGCCTGTAACGCTGCAATAGAGAAAAATAAAAATCTGAAAGTGTGTGTGCTTTGGCCTCGCCTCGGCCTTCGTTCCCATCCGACGCTTCCACACTGCTGACCAACACCATGTGCAAACCAAAAGCACCAGGTACCCCAAACATTTTTTCCTTTATGAATCTCACATAAGAGAACATGTTTAAAAATATATGGTCTAGTCCGGTGTATCATGAAAGTATATGGAGCGTTACCCATACCGCACATATGGCCCGTGCCAGATTTTTATTGCAGGTTTACAACTCGGTGGTGGAATAACAGCAGCTTCTTTGCTGAGGTGGAGGAGGGCTGGTGAGTCAGACGAGGGAGAGAGAGAGAGAGAGAGAGAGAGAGGGGTCTGGGGACTTGGACTGGGCACTAGGACTGGGTTCTGGAGACTTGGACTGGGGACTAGGGCTGGGGACTAGGGCTGGGTTCTGGGGACTAGGACTGGGGACTGGGGGACTAGGACTGGGTTCTGGGTATAGGACTGGGGACAAGGGCTGGGGGTCTAGGACTGGATTCTGGGGACTAGGACTGGGAACTGGAAGACTAGGACTGGAGACTGGGGGACTAGGACTGAGGACTAGGGCTGGGTTCTGGGGACTAGGACTGGGTTCTGGGGACTAGGACTGAGGACTAGGGCTGGGTTCTGGGGACTAGGACTGGGGACTAGGGCTGGGTTCTGGGGACTAGGACTGAGGACTAGGGCTGGGTTCTGGGGACTAGGACTGGGTTCTGGGGACTAGGACTGGGGACTAGGGCTGGGTGCTTGGGACCAGGACTGGGGTCTTTGGACTAGGGCTGGGTTCTGGGGACTATAGGGCTGGGTTCTGGGAACTATAGGGCTGGGGACTAGGGCTGGAGCCTGGGCACTAGGTCCTGGGACTAGGGCTAGGCACCAGAGGAGGCTAGAGGAAGAGGTTGTGTCAGATCTAATAGAGGAACACACGGCAATTAATACACCATGGGATTGTTTTTGAGTTCTCCGTTACTGGGAAACCTCACCCATCATCCAGTAGGTAGGCAGCCCCCTGGCTATAAAAATAACTAATCTAGCTATAACACTAATAACTTGTGTTACAAAGCAATCAATACATGCAAAAAGTCTCCATTAACTTGACACTACAGGAGCCACATCTTGATCATCTAACACAGATGATCATTCAGAGAACTAAATCAATTCAGAGGCACGGGAAAGGGGATCAATTCCCAGGAGGCAATGTTTTAACATGACACCACTGGGCGACCGTGCATAATCTGCGTTTGAACCGAAAACGGCCAGAGACCTCTCTAATGTGACCACTTCAAGAGCTCCCCCAAAAGCCGCCCTAAGCTTTGGTCAGTGCCTATTCCTGGGGTTATGGGGACTCTCTGCCTTATCCTCTCTCCTCCCCTCCCCATAGAACACTCCCTGAGAAAAGCCCCCCCCCCCAAAAGTCAACCCCCAACCTCCAGATCCAGGTGTTTTCCTCATTAGGGCCTCTTGCCATTAGTGCCACCGTGGTTCGTCGTTACTTAACGGTTATAACGCCGGCCATCGGGCTCTGATCACACCTCCGAGGCTGTATAGGGAGGGGGTGGCAAGAGAGAGGGGGCGTGTGGGGGGGGGGGAGGCATGCGCGAGGGGGCTCGCGGAACACGCCCGCTTTGTTCTCTGGGGGCTCCGGTTACCCCGCCCCCCCCCCGGCCTGAGTGTCATTCAATACTGCAACTGTAAATTTTACATTAAGCGTGTGAATTCACAGATGCCCATGTCACAGCGGTGTCATAAAGAGAATTTACTCAAGTCGGACTAAAGCACAGTCTTAACTCTTTAGTCCCCTGAGGGGGTGAAATTAAAGCAATTAATTCTAAAACTGCTCAAAATGGTGGTATGTTGACACATTTAGGGAACACACCTGGTCCAATTTACTTCATCAATAACAATAGCTGGTGTAATTAGATTTTCTTACATTTTCTATATTATGAAAGAATTGATATTTGGCCTTGGCTTACAACTCGTTAAATGTTTAATGGTCTGTGAATGTGAATAATAACTAAGGGCAAAAAACTAAGAGAGTGAGAATGACCTTATACTGTTGTTCACACAAATAGCACAGCAGTGATGTGCACACGCACACGAACACAAGGATGCGAGGCTGAAATACTGTACAACTCAACGGCTTTGCCAAACAGTCTTCCAACATAACCGCAAGCTTGTGGTGGACGATAAAATTGGCAACGACTTTCAAAAGGTTGTAATTATGTGATGAATAGATTAGGGAACAAGCTAGGGAATCTACCTAGTTTATTTACACTCTTGTACATTTGGATTTGTGTATCTATTGTTTTTTTAATATAGTCTCTGTTGTCCTCTGCTGCTGCAATCCCCCCTACTTCTACTAATACCAGCCTAAACTTTTTTTTGTTCCCAGCTTAAAACTTTTTCAGACACAACCAAACACGGATGTCTCCACGTCTCTGTTACTTGTCCAACCGCGGGGTCATGTCCACCTGTTGTCCTCGCCCAACGCCATCCGTGCTATAACCCCGTCCAAAAATACTGACCAGGAATTCAGACGAGCAGAGAGACAACTATGCCTGACAACTGCGTGCCTAAAAAGACCGCAGCACATCCAATGAGCGCCGGGGTGCGGTCTGCTTTGTTTAAGAACCTAATGAACACAGTGACCAGGAGCCGTGTTTAAGAACCTAATGAGCACAGTGACCAGGAGCCGTGTTTAAGAACCTAATGAACACAGTGACCAGGAGCCGTGTTTAAGAACCTAATGAGCACAGTGACCAGGAGCCGTGTTTAGGAACCTAATGAGCACAGTGACCAGGAGCCGTGTTTAAGAACCTAATGAACACAGTGACCAGGAGCCGTGTTTAAGAACCTAATGAGCACAGTGACCAGGAGCCGTGTTTAGGAACCTAATGAGCACAGTGACTAGGAGCCGTGTTTAAGAACCTAATGAACACAGAGACCAGGAGCCGTGTTTAAGAACCTAATGAGCACAGTGACTAGGAGCCGTGTTTAAGAACCTAATGAACACAGTGACCAGGAGCCGTGTTTAAGAACCTAATGAGCACAGTGACTAGGAGCCATGCCAGCTGTACTCTACCATGACATAGTTATCCCTCACAGAATTATTTTTTAACCGAAAATAACTACCCCCCATAAAACATTAAAAAAACAAAATAATAACAACAACAACAATGTAAAAACACTCTCCCGCAGTGAGACAAGAGAGAGCGGCATGGTGGTTATTGTGATGAAGATACTCAAAGGTAACCTGACACAGAGAATTCTTACCGCCTGCCACTCAAAGGGGCTGAATATGACTAATTCATACATTTCCTTAGTCTCTCAAGTTCATTTGGCAAAGGCTCAATAAATCCACCGATGGTCACAGTTACCCTGTAAGAGTATTCCCTCGGTCTGAAACGAGGGGAGCCAACGGTACTAAGACTGGTGGCTTGTAAAATGAGCTGGGAACTTTAATTGATCTAAAAGAATTTAATGTGGCGTAGTGAATCGCAGCAGACAGCTTGGATTTATCTCGCAGGCCTGCAGAAAGAACATAATATTGCCGAGGTTTTTTATAGCAGAGAGAAAGAGAATTTTAATTATGGCCACAAAAATGATTTACCTTGTGTTGACTTAAATTACAGCACTATAACTAAATAAAGTCCCGTTTTAATTCTTCTGCTCCATCAATGTGTGTTAAAGAGAGGCACATGAGACCACATCTCTTTACAGGACAATGATAAGCCTCCAAACCCAAATCTTGGAAATGTAAAGCTACTTTAATATGAATTCCACTTATTAATTGTAATAATAACACAATTAAATAAAAAAGGATTTGCATGTTTCTATACATCGTTTGACAAAAATCATTATCAATGCAAAGAAACCTTCATAAACTTGCTCAGAAGCGGGCTTGAATATGGAGTATGGGATTTAATCCAACCACCGTCAAAGGGCTGCGCAATGTGTTACAGATTTCTACATGGAGCCCAGATCACCACGCGGCCACAGGGCAAAGGATTCTGCACAATCGTACAGGATGTGTAGCGGCCAAGTTAAACAACTGCTCAGATCTAATGTCTCTTGTACCCATTAGCGATGGAGCAATACAAGAGGGACACATGCAGATAGAGTATTTTATACTCCCTTTTTAATCCATCTCAAAACACACGCAAATCTTCTATTCATGATAAAAAATAATAATAAATATCAACATGTAGCTGTTCGTTGTTGCCCTGAAGACAGTTATTTAATCATTATTATTTTCTCTCCATTTTGTCCTATTTATTGCACTTTATAACAGACCAAGATCTCAATTCACCTTCACCGGGGGTCACCAGAATTAACCATTTCATTGCCATTATACGTAGGCGTTGCCGTAGGGGGGCTTCCAAACTCATACCTGCGTGGGTGGCCTTTAAACCCTAGAGCCGGCCCTGCGTTAGATTGATGCTGCTTAGGCCTGGTCAGCATCAGCTGGGTCCTTACAGCAACAGTGACCGCCTCGTCGTCGTCAGTCTAGGAGGGAGAGAAATAGTAGACCGTTTCCCCAGACCTGTCTACATTACAGAGACGACCAACCAGAGGTGGGGAGAGAGAGAAAATGTATGACTGTCATAAAAACAAGTCTCCTCTCCCAAACAGAAATATTACACACAGGATTACCTGTTGCAGTCATTTTCAGACAAGCTCAAGCCACAGTGGGAGCAGAGCGCCAGTTAAAGTAGCCTGTCCAGACCACACCTAGCCCTGGTCATCCATCTGGCTGTCCGGGCACAATTTACAGCCAGGCCAAATCGGGCCTTATTTATTACCTTTACTGGCCCTCGGTGGAGGGTATTGTTCACTCGTGTTTTTGTTAGAGGGGAGACCTTCACCTGCAAGGGTCTCCCATCAACACAACTCCAACTAAGGGGGAAATATGTCACGTCTCCCTTAGAGTTTCTAGCGTTGTACATGGGACAGGGAGTTTATCTTGACCATGTGACCAGACAAGGAACTACTGAAGACACCCTTCAGCCTGTAGATTTTAACTACAGTCAAGGCATAGGTTTATCTATAGTTTACAGCTACTATATGAACCATACTTTGTCCATTCTTATAACTACTACAGTATATGAACCATTCTTTGTCCATTCTGATAACTACTATATGAACCATTCTTTGTCCATGTCAGGTTGCATGGTAGAGAAAAATGCAGATCTAGGCCCCTACATTTTTTGCTTTTGGGCATAACAGTTGTACACCAACTTACATAATATTCTTCCAAGAGTATCTTTACTGTAATGGAAGAGGTTGTGTGTGTATCTGCATCACGATTACCTTTAGAACCCTGCACTGTATGAAGTTGATATGCGGCAGGTGTAGGGATGTAACGATATAACGATAAATCGTGATAAATTTTGATAAAAATTTATCGTGATGAAATTATCATTAAAACCGTTTGATTTCCGCGCTTCGAAAAACTCACTGTAAATACTGTCCAGCATCAACCAAAGTTAGCACCAGTCTCCAAGATGCACTATTTTAATGTTTATGCAAAAAAAGTGCATAGTGCTAATTTTATTTGTGGTTTTCAATATGAAACTTGGTGAAATGATTTCAGTGTGTCTATCAGTAGTTTTAGAAAATGTTCAGCACATTTTACAATACAGCGATAATACTGATAACCATGATGATAATTTCGGTCACTTTAATCGTGATATGAATTTTTCATGCCGTTACATCTCTAGGCAGGTGTAGTTGGCAGTGCCGTAGGCTCCATCGGTTTTATTATGCTTGTGGTGAAATATTTCAAATTCATATGACAACAATCAGAGGACATGGAATACAGACCTGCAATTGCGTTTAAATTTGGCTATATGTAAATCTTAAAGCTAATCTACACCTTGAGGTCAAGCTGGCTAGTATAGAAATATTAGGTTTTCAGAGCCCAGGCTAGTTTATTTGCAAAATGTACAGTAACCCACCTCAGTGTACAGTGTGTGTGTCCCAAGTGTATTTATGTTTGTTTGTGTTAGTGGGTCTGTGTGGTATTTCTGTTATCATTTAGCTAACCAGATAACGTTAGCTAGCCTAAGCTAACGTGTTATCTTAGTATAATGCCACAAACTGTGTCCGTCTCTCTGGGGCGTGGTTGTCTGGAGAACCGGGCGACGTGTGACGTTGACATTAAGGAAGGTGTGCTCAGGAAGCTGTTTGGATGAGCAGGTAATGCGGGTGCTGTGCCAGTAAAAAGTAGTTCCAAGCGGAAGGATACACTCCGATCCAGTGATACAGTCAACCTCATATAAACCAAGGTGTGAACATGTGACTTACAATGCTCCCTCACCTAGGGTAACCACATTTTCAAAACCCAAAACCGGGACTCTTAAGTGTACCTCATGTTCACGCACGTGCACATGTACGCACGTATGCGTGCAGCTGTCAATCAATAATTAATAATCT
This sequence comes from Borostomias antarcticus, assembly GCF_949987555.1. Taxonomy (NCBI): domain Eukaryota; kingdom Metazoa; phylum Chordata; class Actinopteri; order Stomiiformes; family Stomiidae; genus Borostomias; species Borostomias antarcticus. The sequence goes on from NC_140236.1 coordinate 2,484,883, forward strand.
CAATGGATTATGAATTATTATTATACTTATGAATCAATGATTACAGCATTTATGCTACACAGGCAGGAACGAAGTGCTCATTCTGTTGCAACACATTCATTTTCAGGGTTCAACTGATCGTAATAGGAAAATACAATTTTGTCTATGGCCAACCCGCTCTTGTCTTGTGCATAGGCCAATGTGTGTCAATCAATGTGGTTGTCAAGGCTGTTGCTATGACACTTGTGGTTCTGCCTGACAGAATCTTATAGCATTGCATTCAGTCAGACAGAGCCACAAGTATCATAGCAACAGCCTTGACAACCACACTGACTGACACACATACCGACAAATCAGTGTTTAGTTCAGACACGTGGTGCATTGAATATGCTTTTGATTGGGTGATGTAATCAGCCTGACAGTGTGATTTCTCTCACTGATGTCATAGTAAATGTCATGTTTGAATATGTAAGGTACGAAAGCTTGACAGGCGTAGCAACAGTAACCAAGGGGGCGGGGCACAGCAAAGGGTGAGCTGCCATTTTGTTTCTTTTTTATTCAATAGCTGAAAGGTTTGAAAATGAAATGAAAAATGAATAGCTTTTCGAAAATTCAGATCCAGAGTCTAGAGCCAGGGTCTGAAACCGGGACAGGTTGGTAGTGAATGTGGAAAACCGGGACATTTAAGTGTTTACAGATATCTTCCAGGACTCAGGGCACCCAGCTTGAAACCAGGACAATCCCGTAAAGAAAGGTCAAAATACCTAACAAACAATATGTTTGATGTATGAACATTAGAACCGAATGTGGTAGTTATGCTGTTTGTCCTTCCACTGGATAACAAATGGGGTGTAGGTTTACAGGGAAGATGCAAGCTAAGCTAGCTAGCTACAGAGCTTGAAGATAGCCCTATCTTCTCATTAGCAATGTTACAGAGACAAAGCATTATACCACCATCATAGACCGCATGTAATGGCAAGGGTCTTGGTGAATTAAGTCTCAAGTCTCTTAAAGGGGCCATGACATGCCATCAAAAATGCATTTTCATACAACAATGCATGACTATTTGCACTGTGTTCAATATTTGCTTTTTAAACAAGACACTGTCTGTCTCAAGTCTCTTAAAGGGGCCATGCCATCCAAAATTCATTTATGTACCCCATTACACTCGCACTTCACCCCATTGCTAAGGGTTAGCGGGCCCCCGAACGCGCACCTGCACTAGTCCCTTAAGCAACATTCACATTCCTTTGAACTCAAGTTGGAGGACTACTTATTTTAAACAGTCTGTTAGGTTTCTTGATGGCGGGATCCTCCCTCTTTCATTCTTTCCTTTGCCCAATCAAGCTGAACAGCAGAAGTAAAGATGTGCAATTGAATTAACATATTTCGGTCTTTAAAAGAAAGAGCACACGGACATCAAAAGACAAGCGAGAGGGTAAAATCAACGGAGCGTGTCAGACACTGGCTTCCAACCAGGTCCCACTGCTTGTTTAAGATGCACGTGTTGGAATGACTGACCAGATCACAACAACAAGAGTGAGCGATAGATAAGCAACAGTATAGAGCTGAGAGACGAAGGCGCCCTGGGGGTCTTTGTCATCAGAGGGTCTACGGTACACACAAAAATAACGAAAGTGGGGATTACACTGTTGCAAATCCCTGAGAGGTTGAGAAAGGCCAGATACTCAACGCTGCACAGAAACCGCCAAAGCCCTTTTTCTGTCTGAGTGTGGCTTGGATTTGGCCTTGTTGCTAACCCTCCCGGTGAAGAGAGGAAAGAGAGCCAGGGCATCTGAGTGAAAGATGTTTGGCCGGCCGATCCGCTTTGGATGCTTGTCAATTAGCCAGGCCGATTTTATCAGACGCCACAGGTGAAACACTCCAACGTGTGCACTCGGTGACCTCTCGTTCAGAGCACAGAGGTAATTCTGTATAATGAGGCTTGGGGTGGGAGGGGGACTGGTTTGGGGGGGGGGGGAGAAGAGAGGGATGAGAGAGAAAGAAGGGTTATGAACCCTTAGCGCCCTGGCCAAATGGGACTGCTGTCAGCTCCACCTGAGGAACACCTTCTCTTCCTGGTCAAATCACTAGCACATGCTGCCCGGGGGGCGACACACACACAACCGGCATCTCGCTCGCTTCAGCCGAGCTAGCCGAGACCGAGAGAGCCCTAGCTTTGTCTGGTCCAATCAGAACCGGGGAATGAGGATGGACATCAGCTAAGGACAACAGCTGGACACTCTTTAATGTGTGCGTCATTAAAGCATGTTGTTTTAACATCATTTGCTGGCTTATCCTCTGAGAAAGTGTGCACTGCTTTAAACTAGGGATGCACCTATTGCAAAATTACCGATGCCGATGTTTAAAATAACAATCCGGCCGATGGCCGATGCCGATGGCCGATGCCGATGTTTACTTTATTTTATTTTTTATTCCCATTTTTTGTGCCAGGGAAACAAAGAAATGAAGTGTTTGGTTCCAAAACGCAGATTTTTATTTCACTTTAAGTGGAAAGCAAACTACACATGCATTTGCAGCGTTAAGTCACGGATCTTCTCTGAATCTGCAGCTGGGTAGGCTACGTTTTGCACAAAAAAAAAGCCATAATTGTTGCGACATAACATCGGCCACTACCATCGGTGAATGTCATTTTATTTGCCAATGGGCCGATGGCAGTCAACAAGGCCAACATCGGCCGATGCCGATGTCCGGCCGATGCATCGGTGCAACCCTACTTTAAACAATATAATGCAACATATCTATGAGAGCCATTATCTATGATGGGAATTGAACATATCAAGGGAGTCTCTTGAAGGTAGCCAATGATTCAAATATGGTACTCTAATCCTCGTTTTACAACAGATTCCTATGGACCTGGAGAAAGTCTGACCCAAAGCAGGCCACAGTGTTCAAGCCCTATGTTTTTTGTAGATTGCATTTTTTCTGTCAGTGTACGAGGCAGAGGAACCACTTTAAGATAAACCTGGATAATATTATGTGTGGGGAACCGAAGCCACAACCTGGTATCGGTTAGTTGTCATCTAATTTAGGGAGGGGTTTACCAGACACCACTTATTAGCAATCTAAAAAGAAAAAAAAGGAACTCCTTTCTCCTACTTGCCATGTTCTTGGAAAGTTTAAATTATTTTTAGCCGTGAGAGAGTTAATAATCACAGCCAGAGCTCAGCGCTCCATTGCTCAGCACTGAACACCCTAAACACAGCTAGGCTCAATCTCACTCACTTAACACCAGTCATCGTCAGTGCAGGTTTCATTTCAACAGTGTTGGTACAACATGTTGTGTGTCTCAGGCTATTTGTACTTGCATATCTTAATTTGTCTTGTTCCTTTACAGAACATTCTTTGGGAAGTTGTTCTTACAGCCAACTACTGTACAAAGAGACAATCAAACAGATGTATTGGTTAGTCATTCAAGGGGGTTATACTAGTCATTGCCCCATGAGGCATATTGCATCTTTTAGCTTCCAACCTCTTCCTCCCCCTCTCCCTGCCTCCCCACGACAGGCTTTCTCCAGCCAGCTTCTAATTGACTGGCTCCCCCTAGTGTTGGGGCCTCAAACTCCACTTCTGGGCAGAGGGGTTAAGTCAACAAGTACTTAAAAGGAATAATTCAGCATGTTCAACATTTAGTTCGCTTATTCAACCACTGGGATCCCATTCAAATTGCGATGGTTCTTTAATGGTTAAGTTTGTTTTGGATTACTAGCAATGTTAGTGGGAGTGTACAAGCCGTTAGCATGCTCTGTAAATCATAAAATGTCAGGTCTAAATAGCTCATAATAGATATGCACTTCTACTACATGTATTTATATTCAATTCTTGCATATCTTTGAAAAATATTGGGAAACTCTTTCCTGCCCTTTTCTCAAATTGAACTATATAAATAATACCAGTCGCTTATCACCCTCAGGGATACAATACATATCACTTCAATGGGTCTATTGACCTTATTGGGGCAAAATCTGCCTCCATTAGAATTGTTAAAAATGTTAATTGCTAAAAATCGTCAACATGAAATATCCCACGATCTGATGATTTGTTGGTTGTTTTAAGAAATGGTTAAGAAATTGATCGATTGATCAGCAGTTATCTGGATGATTGGATAAGTGAGTTAAATGTTTTGAAATGCTGATCTATCCCTATCAAGCAGAGAATAAACCGAAAAACTCAGGAACTAGTATTGATGAAAACCAGCTATGACAGGAGACCCTCAACAGCCCAGCAGGAGGGGATCAGAGCTCCACAAACTGGACCTTCTGAGTTTTAGATAAAACTGAGGTTCATGCAAGTCCATTCGAGTGCCTACTAATAGAACATGACCTACGTGCGAGGAAGCTCGTCCCTTCTTCCTTAACGCCCCTAACTAAATCAGCTGAGTGATCAGAGAGTCGAGTCTTGTCCTCGTTCTACTCCCGAGGTCATACTTTGGCTCGGTGTGAGTGTCATTGTGTCCGGACACTAAACCGGGGGTTGAGTGACTTTAGTGCTGTCCTCAGGGCAGCATGAGCGTTGACCTTCCCAAATGTTCCTCTCAGACAGTGCTGATGAATACTTGCCGTGTTTGTTAACTCCAGGTTCTGCTTGGCTGACGTAGAACATAACAGAACACTGGATGTGAGCCAAAGGTCATGACGAAGGTGGAAGGCAATCTAATGTAAGAGTCTTAGAATTAAATATGGGAAATTCTAAGACATACAGTAACTAGTTTTGATCATCGTTTTAAGGCGAAGTGGTCCTTTTTACACTCTCCACTCATTGAGTACTATGCATTTCTTATTGATGGATTTTCATGTAAGAGTGACCTGTGAGAACAGCAAAAAAGGTTAAAATATACATTAAGGATGAGTGAGAAACCACTGTGGAAAAAAAAGTAAGCAAATCTGTCATGTTTCTTTTGTCCAGAAAACCATGTATTTATAGATTCACGTCCATTATCAAACACACCCCCCTCCCACTCCATTCCATTAAAACCCACTGCTGGGTTGTTTGTTTACTTGTAGTCTTCAGGCCTCTGGTTGTCATGGCTTAATATAAGCCCCACCTACTGTACACACATCATTTAATATTCACAATGAGTAGCCTGATGTAAAACATGCGCATCTGATATATTATTAAATCATATTCCCCGGTAATAAAACACATTCTGATTCTCTTTTTGTGTTATCCTCCTGACATTGTGTTTTTCCATTATTTTCTCTTTAAACATTAACCACTGCTTTGCTGGTGACCCTCTCTCTCCCTCTCTCGCTCTGTTTAAAGATTCAAATGGCCGCCTCGTCAGGATCCGTGTCCAGCGCTGCTTTGACAGAGCTGACAGAGGAGGCCGGGGGAATGTTTTGCCTAAAATGTGCTGAAAATGCACTTTTTGTCTCCCTCCCATTACAGTGCCGTGCTGGAGCTGCAGTTTGAGAAACGACGGTGCTGACTGGGACTTTTTACCCCCTCTCACTGGGTTGACAATAAGGGAAGTGGGACCTCCATTACCGCGCGCACACACACACACACTCACGCACGCACACACACTCGCTCTCTCCAACGTGCGCGCACACACACACACACACACTCTTGCTCTCTCCAACACGCGTGTGCGCGTGCACGCACACACTCTTGCTCTCTCCAACACGCACACACACTCAAGCACATGCACACACACACCTTACTATATAGCTGATGCTTCCTGACAAATTCATTACCTTCTCCCAAATGCCGTCCTCCAAGAGTTGGAACAATGTAAGTCGGGAGTCAAAAGACAAACGCATTATAAACTGCAGACGTATTCAAGATTAAGACAAACGAGACTGACCAGCACATTGAAATCTGCATAGGGAGCGGGAGATAGTCAATCCCACAGACTGTAGATCCTCACTCTTTCTATATCAAACCACGCAAGAGGCTAGAATATTAGTATTCCCACCAAGTACTGCACTAGTATTTCAATGGCTGCTATGTAATATAGGAAGGATCAGGCAGGATTTCTATACTATTTTACTTACCGTTACTTTTTTGTCCTGTCCCTGTTACTCACTGTAACTGTATTTAAGCGTGCAGCGCACTGCTAGGTCCCCTCATGCCCAGGCTCGGTGCATAGCCACGGTGCAGCTGAGGTCCACCTCAGTTTGGGCCGGTTCCTCTGGGGTGTAGTTGGTGGAGTATTTAAATTCGGTGTGGTTGCGTGTGGGAGACGCAGCCCTCCCGGGTTAATAAGTCCCGCGATGCCAACATCAACTAATGTTCTGCTCCCCTACGGAACCACGGCCATGATTTACTCTGGGTAACAACAATGAGGAGCTGCCATGGCAACGCCAAAACCACGGCTACTGCAGATGGACAGGCGAGGCGCGGCCGTCGAGGCCTGGAGTTTTTCCCGATCGTGGAGCCTGACCAGGGAAAACCTCTGGGCTCGTGTTAAGGGATGTGTTTGGGCCAGGGTCCAGACGGGCATGAAGCGAGCAAGAACCGGGTTCTGGGCTTCGGTACTATGCGTGAGCATCTTCTAGGTGTTTCCCGCACAGACCAGGGCAGCGCCTCAAGAGTTTCTCAGAACCACGTAGGGGGAACCTGTCATGAACTTGACTGCTTGATTGCTTAAGTGGAGCTTGTTCAGTCACCAGGAAACCTACAGTATGGACCACATAGAGCCACACTGCCACAGAGAGTCACCATCTGTGTGCCCTTTTGGGTCCCTGGGAAAAAAAAACATGCTTTTTGGCTTTGGAATTAAACGGAGGGTCGTGCGCCAGGCACAACACTGTCACCAGGGTAGACCTTCGCCTTGCTTGGTGTCAAGCGCACACCGTGTCCTGTGTTAATCACATCTCAAAGATTCACAGCGAGGTCATCCAAACCCAAACCTGTCCCGTCATGCGCTACAGTTGGCTTTCCCTCCCTAGCAACCCTTCACTGATTGGCCAGACTAGCAAATATACTCACAGAGAGAGAACAGACAGAACAGATGCAGAGCTGTGGAACTCAAGGGCCTGGATTTTGAATCGTCTCGGTGAATCCAACTATAAAGTAAGATTAGTGCCAGAGAATTTACTTTGTCTCCTCACCAGCACCCCCCCCACACACACACACACTTCTATCCATATTCTTTCCTAATATTGGCTCCGCCTACTCTATTTGTTCGCCCAATGACAAATCGGCGCCTGCAGATTCTCGGCGTATGACAGCCATATATCAAACGCAGGGGGGAGATTCGCAAGTTCATTTTGCAGTCACCGAGGAGGAGAGGGGTGGCTGTCGGGTGACGTTAAAAAACGAGCGCCTACGTCTCGTCTCGCCATTAGTTATCTCCGGGCGAGCTCTCAGGATGTTAGCGCTGGCTATGACAAAGTCATGGAGCGCGGCTAGCGCTAATTGCCTCGTACCTCTATAAGGAATGTGGGTGTCATTGTCAGGGGGGGGTGGGGGTTCTAACCGAGCCCCTCCACCCCCCTAATTAGATTCATTATGAGAGTGTGGCTCATTATGACAGGGGGGGACAGGAGGGTAATGAACGACACAGAGACGTCCTCCAAGGCTCACAGCCCGAGATGAGGAAGAGTCTCCTTGAACCAAGCACAGAGAAACGGGGTTGGGAGGGAGGGGGCAGAGAAATTAGTGAGTATAGGATAAGGCAAGCGTGCCTGCGTGTGTGTGTGTGTGTGAGTGAGAGAGAGATTTATTTTTTTTAACGTAGGGAAAGAGATGGAAAGGGCAAGAGAATGAGATGAAAAAGAGGGAGAGAGAGGATGGCGTGAGAGGAGAAAGAAGAATATGATCATTAGCTTCTGATGGATCTAATGGCCGGGCTGGATTGATGTCGACGGGGACAACGACAAGGGCCGATCATTAAGAAGGGGGGGCGATCAATCCTGGAGAGAGGGCTCCACAACAACAACAACAACAACGACGACGACAGCAGCAAGCCGAGCCGCCGCGCAATAGAAGATATAGATCAATAGCTACTGTGTGGACCTGCGGTAGGAACGAGGGAGGAGAGAGGAGGGGAGGAGAACGAGGGAGGAGAGAGGATAAGAGGGAGGGGAGGAGAACGAGGGAGGAGAGAGGAGGAGAACGAGGGAGGAGAGAGGATAGGAGGGAGGGGAGGAGAACGAGGGAGGAGAGAGGAGGGGAGGGAGGGGAGGAGAAAGGAGGGGAGGGAGGGGAGGAGAACGAGGGAGGAGAGAGGAGGGGAGGGAGGGGAGAAGAACGAGGGAGGAGAGAGGAGGGGAGGAGAAACAAGGGAGGAGAGAGGATGGGAGGGAGGGGAGGAGAACGAGGGAGGAGAGAGGATGGGAGGGAGGGGAGGAGAACGAGGAAGGAGAGAGGAGGGGAGGGAGGGGAGGAGAACGAGGGAAGAGAGAGGATGGGAGGGAGGGGAGGAGAACGAGGGAGGGGGGATCGTTTGCATGATGAGCACACAGGGAGCGTTGACAGGGGCGAATAAACGAGTTGCAGCATCTCTCCCCTGATGCTGCAGATGAGATGATGATGAGATGATGATGATGATGATGATGATGATGGCAAGTCCGGGTGAACTGCGCTGAGCGCGTAGGCTCTCCTGGCAAAAAAAAACAACAAGTCGACAGAAACGCGCCGCTCGGCATGGCTATGATAGCAGCCATCCGTTACAGGCAAATTGGACTGTCACCCCCCCCACCCACCCACCCCGCCCCCCCAGTGTCATTTCCAAGCAGGATGGAAGAAAGAAAGAAGAGGAGGGGAGAGAGAAAGAGAGAGAGAGAGAGAGAGGGGGAGGGCGGAATGGGATATTCACTGGGTGATCATCACAAGGAACAGTGGGAGTGTAGAGAATTAACTCCCAAAGGAGAGAGAGAGAGAGAGAGAGAGAGAGAGAGAGAAACATTACAGCTGTCACAGAGACAGAGGGATGGAAGGATAAACCGGAGAAGAAAAACATGGCCGCCGTAACGTGTTGGAGTAACACCTGCCATGTCGCCAAGTTGTTTTAAAAACACGTTATGTTGTGTCAGTGAATGCATTTGAATCAGGTTAACACCAACTACTCAATGTCAGCAGGGCTAAACGCCTTTAAATACAGGAGAACCGCTTAACAAAGCCATGCAGTTGTGTGCACAATTTGACTGCCTGAGGGAAGACTATGACGCAATCATTGTTTTTCCAAAACCTTTTTTTTTTTTTAAATCAGCAACATATGTCAAAGTCAAACATATTAATAATTACATTAGATTGTTCTAAATACACCTAAATGTAGAGAAAGACACACACACACACTTCTGGAAATGTGTCTTGGCAGTCGGCACACATGCGTGTTTGTGTACATGTAGGTACGGCTACTCAGTTGCACTGCCCTCTCCCCCTCCCTACCACACTCTCTATCTCACCACTTAAATATTTATAAAGATTCCTATTATTGTATTAACTATTTATTGATTTATAATTTAAAAGATTTATACTGGTCTATTACAAATTTTCGGAGAATTACTTTCAGCTATAGTGGAGATGTCAGGAGCTATTTACTGTCTGTGAATGTCGAATGTAGTCCTGGTCTCTCCTTGGGGTTTGGGGGTTTGGGGGGGGGGGCGTGGAGGGGCCTGCTAGGGGGTCCCTCTTTCAATATTCATTCTGGTTCAGTGGTGGAGGGCAGGAACGGGGCTCCGCCTTCCTCCGGGGGGGGGGGGGGGGGGGGTCAGGCCCAGTTAGCCCACGCTGTCCAGCCTCAATGAGAATATATCACCTGGCTCTTATTGATTTGCATCTTAAGACACATTCTCGACACCTACTTAAAACAGCTGCTCGTCGCTTCGGTTCTGGAACCTTCTGTAGCTACGTACCTAGGAGCAAAGTTGGAGCAGAGTGAAGTTATATCTATTGCTGTGCTACTGCTGCTGTAACAGCCTTTAAACGGCTTTTAAGTCTCCATCTTGATCGAGATGTGCAATCTTGCGGGAAGATTTTGTTGAGAGCTACTCAAGTCTAAATAAATGTAGGAAAACTAAAACACAGCCGCAATAAGATTACAATGTCAATGAAGCAACACACAACTAAGGTCTGTGTCTACTGTGTTTTTTTTGTACCTAATTTTCCATGAGTGATTCGTCTTTGGGGCCACACAGCTGGTCAACAGCGAACTACAGAAAAAAAAGGGTCAAACGCTCATGAATATCTTAAAAACACTTCACAAACAACAACTGTTCTCCACAACGGCAGGCTAGCCAGGTCGTTCGGGCCGTACTGTAGTTAATATGAATGAAGGAAGTGAGTAATTTGTTCTTCTCGTTAGGCTAGACGCGGAGGAGAAGGAGAAGGCCAATGTGATGCCAGACATGGAGTGGATTCATCATAATTCCCCCTCAGTTGAATAAAATGCGGGCGGGGGGAGGGGGTTTGGGGAGGGGGGGGGAGTGAAAGGAGAAGTCTGTGGCGAGTGGCGGGATAGAGGGATCACGCGCCGGGCGCCGCCAGAGAGAGCGAGGGATCGTGCGGAGGGAGAGAAAACCTCTTCAAAGTGAAAATGGAGGACCGTGCTTTCGTACGCTGCCGGTGAATGACAAGGAAACCATTAGCGCTGTAGCTTCGGCCAAGGGATTAAGTCTACACATGCTTGGCCATTATTCAAGCTAATTAAGGCCTTTTTTTTTTTCTAGGAGGCCAGGTTTACTTCCATGAACAAAGACAGAAAAGGAACAAGGAACAGCTTAGGAGGTTTGTTGAGCCGCCATACATCCTTGACAGGATATGAATGTGTTGTTGCCTCGTGTGCACTATTCCAGCATCGGGTTTTTAATCCGTTGGCGGAAAAAAACACACAAAAAAAAACCCTCTCCTATTGTGCGTCTGTTCAAACCCTCAAGACTGTCTGCTGGTATGTCGCCCGGCGATTTGCGCGCGGCGTAGAAAAACCGCAGCTAATAAGAGGCTTTTCTGTCAAGACTAGACATTGAAATAGCATAAAACTAGTCAGGTGCGGTGTGTATTCTTGGATGGATGGATGGATGGATGGAGGTTAGGAAGCCTGCCGTTGTAGAGGAATATCAGAGCAACCCAACCCATGAGCCAGTCAATCAATTCGTCAACCTCAGACCCGGATTCAATCCGTCAACCTCAGACCCGGATTCAACCCATCACGGTGTTGAGGCAGAGCCTCTCTGCTCCCCTGACGTTGACGTTAAGCAGCAGAGGAGCTGGGGAGGTTCATCCCTCACGGCCGCTCACGTCTGGCCAGTATCTCTGCACCTATAAAAGCCCCTCGGGGAATAAGTGCCTCTTTCCTCTCGGCGAGGAGAGACAAGGAGAGAGACCGGGGGGGAAGAGGGGAAGGAGGGAGGGAACATTACTCAGGATTGCACCTGACACATGACACGCGGTACGGGGCCTACGAGGCAGATGTGTAGGGAGGGAGAGAGAGAGAGAGAGGGAGAGAGAGAGACAGAGAGAGAGAGAGAGAGATATATAGAGGGAGAGAAAGGTAAGGAGAGAGAGAGAGAGAGAGAGAGAGAGAGACAGTGAGAGGGAGAGAGAGAGAGAGAGAGGGAGAGAGAGAGGGAGAGAGTAGAGAGAGAGAGAGGGAGGGAGAGAGAGAGAGGGAGAGAGAGGGAGAGAGAGAGACAGTGAGAGAGACAGAGAGAGAGAGAGAGAGAGAGAGATAGAGAGATAGAGAGAGAGAGAGAGAGAGAGAGAGAGGGAGACAGGGCGCTCTCTCTCTCTCCAGGGCTGCGGTGTGAGTGACGGACAGGGGGCTGATGGGAAGAGACGCGTCTAATGGCCCGTGAAGTGGAAGACCTCAGGAGACAGCGAGAGAAAGCATCTGCCTGTCTGTTCCAGTCAGGCTCTCTACATCTTACTCACACACACACACACACACACACACACTCGCACACACACACAAATGGACGCACGCACACACACACGCACGCACACACACACACGTACGCACGCACGCATACACACACACACACACACGCACACACACGCAGCGACCACTGAGATCGAGTGAGAGGAACTGGAAGAATCCCTGTAGAAGAATCAGCCACTTGTTGGTGACAGGCTGTCATACCTCTGTCAGAGGAGGATTAGCTGAGCAAAAAATACCAGCAGACACCTGACCTGTGTGTAGAGAAGACCAGCAGACACCAGACCAGTGTGTGGGAAAGACCAGCAAAAACCAGACCAGTGTGTAGGAAAGACCAACAGACACCAGACCAGTGTGTAGGAAAGACCAGTAGACACCAGACCTGTGTGTGGATAAGACCAGCAGACACCAGACCTGTGTGTGGAAAATACCAGCAGACACCAGACCAGCAAACACCAGGCCTGTGTGTAATAAAGACCAGCAGACACCAGGCCTGTGTGTAATAAAGACAAGCAGACACCAGACCAGCAGACACCAGGCCTGTGTGTAATAAAGACCAGCAGACACCAGGCCTGTGTGTGGAACATACCAGCAGACACCAGGCCTGTGTGTGGAACATACCAGCAGACACCAGGCCTGTGTGTGTAACATACCAGCAGACACCAGGCCTGTGTAGGACCAGGGGTTCTTCCTGACCACATGACCTCGCGAGCCCAAGCTCAAGCCCCTTGACAGACTGTCCCTCATATTTATAAGTGGTAATAAAAAAAAATCACATCCAGGTGGTGAAGTATGTACGGTTTATGAGCAATCTCTACTGCCCTCTGCTGGTGTGCAACGGTATTGGCCACTGATATGGTCTAAATCTTGAGACAGACAGACAGACAGACAGACACACAGACACACACACACACACACACACACACACGTCCTGTCACGTATAGAATCGGCTGCACCGCCGACATGCTTGATAGCAAACTATTCACAACATCAAACATGCGACAGCCACTCCCTTTCAAATTTAACACACACACACACACACACACACACACACTTCACACCAAACACACGCACACAACAAGTCACATGTTGCTTAGGACTAGATAACAGTGTCTGTTTATGATGGTGCATAAACAGCCACTGTTACCTTCTAGTCCTAATTTTCTTTGCGCAAAGACAACAGAGAACACACTCTTACAGTGTGAAAACAAGAGGGCATCGATGCAGATCGAGTCCCTCCTGACGGGGCTGTGACCGAACCCTCCACCTCTCCCAGGGTTCCTCGTTCCCCTCCTAAAACCTCGCCCTGGAAACTGCCAGAGCCATGGGAACGGGGCGAACAAGGAATCCGAGGGAAAGACTTTTGGGATTCAGCCCCAGAGTTTTTCCAGGTCAGGCACCCCACTTCCTGCATCTTGTGCTGTGTGGCAGCCAGTAAAAGCAGCGCAGCAGCACCAGACCCCCTAAGTGAGATTGAGACCCGCCCAATGGCATTTTGATTTCCCTCTTCTAGCCGAACTCATTCCTTCCTCCCCTCTGTTCCTCGCTCGGCCCTCCTATAGGGGCCTAATTACCTCTCTGCCTTCTGTTGGGTCTCTCTCTCTCTCTCTCTCTCTCTCTCCCAGTGATAAAAAACAGTAACGCAGAAAGCAAACTGCTTCTTAATTTTCCCTGACAACCTCTTTTAAACACGCGGGCCGAAATCCACGCTCTAATTGAAAGCACATTCCTATTCCAAACAAATTAAGCACAATTAAGGCCTTTGAGTTATGAGTATCTATCACTGTGCAATGTTTTTGTAAAAATCACCACATTTAGATCAAAGTCAGTCGACCCCTTTGCTTAATTGCCTCATTAAGACCCCTTTTGCTATGGGCTTCATAAATACAGGACCTGCTAGTTTCATTTGGGAATTACTCTAAAAGACGACCCTTAAACTAATCGTTTCCACATTTCCATAAAAGGTTCATCTGTTTTTAGGTAGAAACAAAAATTAGATTTTTTTTATTTTTTTTAAACAGAACATAATTCACTAGGTCTTTTTATCTTAGTGTGTTTTCATTAAAACGCATCTCGTAGGGTAGTAATAGTAATAGTAGTAGTAGTTGTAGTAGTAGTAATAATAGTAGTAGTATAGTAGTAGTAGTAGTAGTAGTAGTAGTAGTAGTAGTACTAGTAATAGTAGTAGTATAGTAGTAGTAGTAGTAGTAGTAGTAGTAGTAGTAGTAGTAGTATAGTAGTATAGTAGTACTAGGCGCCTTGTATGTGTCCCAAGGTGGACTATCCAAAGGTGGTTCCGACAACGCCAGCTAAATACTTTCTGGGAGTATTAGCACTCCACTATTACCAGGCTTTATAGTTCTTTATCTCAGGGTTGAACAGAGTATACAGATTCTGAAACAGTTGCAAAGTATGAACAGAGTTAAGTTTTATTCTTATTTTACAATACTGTAGGACTGTGCACAAGGAGGTTTTCACCGCCCAGGGTGACTTGGATCGATAGTCTTAGGGGATTTCTCCCGACGGCCTCCTGGACCGGGAGAGCTGGTTGGTGGAGCTCCACCCTGCCACGTATACTGCGGATTGGAAACAAGTGTCAGTTCTCACACGAAAAAAGGGGACCACTGAGTCCTTTAACCACTAGGGGGTGTCCACGGCAAACCAACACTACAAAACTATCACAGCAACTACGGCAATCCAATTGAGAGGGCAGGGTCTTCCAGGAGTGTTCGGTTAATCCACAAAATTATCCAATATCCACTTGGTAAACAGATAGCCGGGCCAGCCAAGCGGCAATTAAAAAGTCAAAGATTTAAGTCAATGGCTGGCTGTATGGTACACTTATTCGCACAAAATATAAAATAATAGGCCCAGTCAATGTCCATGTAGGCTATTACTAAAATGCCAGGGCTGTTTCTAAATGTCTCTTATAAAATACTAAAATAGCAAGGCGGTTCTTAATGTCCATACGAATAATTAAACAGGTCAGAGCACAGTAGCCTACTTAACTTCGGAGAGGATGTCGGGACACCGACACTCCACTGTAGTATGACGCGCTCCCCAGCACAGGTTGGTTCAGGATCGGGGCGTAGTCAGGCCGGCCGCTGATCGGGGTAGGCTATCCAGCGAGCAGCACTCTCTCGCTCCGGTTCCCTGACGGCTCACGTCTGCAGCAACTCCCTCTGGTCCACCGCTCTCACAGGTCCCGCTGATCGCCGCAGTCTTCCTCGGCTCCGGCGCTGTAGCTGGTGACTAGGTAACGTTAGCTGACAGTCAATTCACGTGCGCGTTTCTCTTTCGCCGCCGTAGCACCGGGATAGTCCTCCAGGCAAGCACACGCTCCGATTTCCGTCCCCCACACAACCCCGTTCTGCCGGGGCAGTGTGCTCTTTATAGCAGGCTGTGAGACACAGGTGTTCCCGGTTCAGTCCTGATTGTCCTCTCACTCACCGACGATGGTTGCCGCCCCCTTTGCCCAGCTCTAATCATCAGGGTTGGGAGTAAACAAACGGTCACAGCACAGCGAAAAACACATACAGGTAGTACAAAAATGGACCTCGTCACATCTCCCCATTGTGAAATGTTGGCAGTCTCTGCCATTCAGAGTCTATAGCGGGGTGGTGGGATGCCTATATTTGGCCGGGTTGAGCGCCTTGGCTCAGCGGCTGCGTCAGGGTTGTAGTCATTGGCGGGTACATGTCGGACAGGGACAGGGACTGCGCGCCTTGGCTCGGCGGCCGCGTCAGGGTTGGCGTCAGGCGCGGGTACATGTCGGACAGGGACGGGGCTATATAAGAGCGTAGGGCTCGCAGGTCTCACAGGGTTCTCTGGCAGAGTCACTGGTGGCCTCTGCGAGGGGGGAACCGTGCACAGTTTCAGGGCATTCCGGTGGAGGACTTTCTCCCTCCCACCCCTCTCCGGCTGTACTTTGTACACTACGCCCGTGTTTCCCTTGGCTTCGACGACACGATAGGGCTCGGGGTCCCATACCCCATGTAGCTTTCCCAACCCTCGTCGGCCCCGGTCACGCACCCACACCCGTTCCCCAGCTAACAATGGAGTCGCGTTGGCTCTTTGGTCGTAGCGGCTCTTACTCCGCTCGGCCGCCTTGTCCATCCTACCACGTGCTAGCTCATACGCATATGTCAGCTTCCTGTGATGGTCTCCGACCCAGTCAGTCAGTCCCTTGCTTGGCTGTTCCCGTTCTACCCCTAGCACAACATCTACTGGGAGCCTGAGGTGTCGGCCCTGCAGCAGATAGGATGGCGCGAAGCCGGTGGCACTGTGTACGGTGTTATTGTAGGCCTGTAGGAGTTCGGATAAATACTCTGGCCAGCGGCTCTGTTTCTCGGCCCCCATGGTACGGAGCATGTTAAGGAGTGTTTGGTTCATGCGTTCGACACGCCCATTCCCGGCAGGGTGGTAAGGTGTTGTCCTGCTCTTAGTGACTCCATACATCTCGCATAGCTGCTGCATCAAGTCAGACTCGAAATTGGGGCCCTGGTCTGAATGAAAACGGACGGGGCACCCAAAGTGCCGCACGATCTCAGAATAGATTGCTCGTACAGTGGTCCTGGCTGTCTGATCGCGGGTAGCTACGGCCCATGTGTAACGCGTAAACATATCAGTCATCACTAGTATGTTTTGATAGTAGTCGTTTGGTCGACCGAGTGTTAGAAAGTCAAGAGCGACTACCTCAAGGGGGAAGGTAACGGTTACTGGGTTCAAGGGGGCTCGTGGTTCTACCTTGTCACGTTGCAAACTGCATGTAACACACTCTGCTTGGAATTGGCGCACCTGTGTCTCCATGCCTACCCAGAAGAACCGGCGCCTCAGCGTCAGCAGCGTCCTTCCCGCTCCAGCATGTGCCGCAGACTTGTGGTGTTGTTCCCATACCATCTGACGCCGGGGGCCTGGACACACAACCTGAAACAATTGCTCTGAGGTGTTAGGGTCAGTGAATCGGCGACACAAAACCCCATCCCGTAGGCTGAGCCGCCTGAATTGTTTCAACAACCTTGCTGTCCCAGTGGTGTGTATCTCCTGTTGTCGGCCCGTAGGGCAATGCCCTTGTTCCACATACCTTCTCACAGTGCGGATCTCAGGGTCAGCTACTTGTTCCTGTTCCCAGTCGATGCGGCCTTCTGGGGCGCCATCCTGGTGGGTCACCACAGCTGATGCGGTTACGTCTCTAGGACTGAGTTGCTGTGGGGGGTGTTTAGGTGTGGGGAATCGCGACAAAGCATCCGCATTCACATTTTCTCTGCCAGCACGATATTTCACCTCAAAGTCAAAGGATGCCAGTTGGGCTGCCCAGCGTTGTTCCACTGCACCCAGTTTCGCCGTCTGCAAATGGGCCACAGGATTATTATCGGTGTAAACAACAAACTTGGCACCAGTCAAATAATCTTTGAACTTTTCGGTAACTGCCCACTTTAGTGCGAGGAGTTCAAGCTTGAAGGAGCTATAGTTGGCGTCATTCTGCTCTGTAGGATGCAAACTGCGGCTCGCATAGGCAACCACCCTCTCTTTACCCCCCTGCACTTGGGCGAGTACTGCTCCCAGCCCATGGTGACTGGCGTCTGTGTAGAGGGTAAATGGCTGTGAGAAGTCTGCGTAAGCTAGGATAGGGGCCTCTGTTAGCACTTTCTTTAGAGCATCAAATGCTGTTTGAGCTTCTACTGACCAGGATATGCGATGAGAACCCAGACGCTTGTCATTCGGCACTCCTACCAGGAGTGAGTTTAGGGGGCGTGCAATTTTTGCAAACCCAGGGACGAAACGTCTGTAATATCCGGCCAGGCCGAGGAAGGCCTTGAGTTCCTTAGCAGTGGTAGGGGCTGGCCAATCGACAACAGCAGCTATCTTCTCGGGGTCCGGTTTCACGCCTTCACGGTCGACTACATGCCCCAGGAATTTAACCTGCCGATGGAAGAGTTTGCATTTGTCAGGGCGTAGCTTCAAGCCATGTTTCGAGAGACGCTCAAACACCTCCTCTAAGTGCTTTAAGTGCGTAGCAAAATCGGAGGAGTACACAATAATGTCATCTAAATAGACTAGGAGGGAGTCAGTAATTTGGCCATTTAAGCATTGTTGCATAAGGCGTTGGAAAGTGGCTGGCGCGTTGCAGAGGCCAAATGGCATGCGTTGAAACTCGTACAGACCTACAGGGGTGGTAAAAGCAGTTTTTTCACGGTCCTGCGGGTCTACCTCCACTTGCCAGTATCCGCTGGCCAGGTCCAACGTGGAGAACCATTCTGCGCGGGTCATGGAGGTCAGGGTCTCCTCGATCCTGGGAAGTGGGAAAGCATCTTTGTGTGTAACAGAGTTCAACTTTCTGTAGTCTACACAGAATCTCCAGCTGCCATCTTTCTTCTTTACCATGACTATGGGTGCTGCCCATGGGCTGGAGCTTTCAGTAATGACACCATTTTGCAACATACCTTCCAACAGGGTTCTCATATCCTGGTACAGCAAGGGGGGTAATGGTCGGAAGCGTTCCCGTATGGGCGGTGCCTCGCCTGTAGGGATAGAGTGTTTTACCACATCTGTCCTTCCGAAATCTTCCTCGTGGGCCGCGAAAGCCTTCTCCCATTTGTGCAGCAGGGCAGCCAGTTGTCTCTGCTCATCTTGGGTGAGGTCCGGCCGCTCGGCCAGCTTAAAGACCTGGAATGCTTGATCAGGCTCCTCCCCCATGCATACATCCACTACACTGACCTTGACTGTACCTTCCTCCTCCTGTTCTAGGCAGACATCCTGCACACCATAAACATCCAGGCTATCGACCTGAGTCACTTGACCGAGCTTCTGGTAGCGGTCCAAGGAGACAGGGAAGTCGTGTAGGTTGCGGATCCGGACGGGGACCCGTCCATTCTTGACCACAGCTACAGACCGGGCCACGGAAATGGCGCCTGGCTCAGGGAGTGCTTCTACCAGACCATGATAGTCCCGCCTGCCAGCTGCAGCCCGTCCCCAGACAACCACCTCACTCCGGGCTGGGATAGTCACTCCGTGGCGGTGCGCTGCCCAGACGTAGCCATGGTGTCCATCATCTGTCGTCACTCCAGTCCTACGACACGTCGCAAATGCTGCGTTCCAGGCACTTTGGGACTTGGGGTTTTTACAGAACAACCGGGCTGGCCCTTCCGAATTACGGAACACAGCGTCCCAGCAAGGCTGTATGATGTTCATACCAATAATGAGGGGGTCTGATGCTGATCTGTCCTCTACTACAAAAACCCCTCGCGGACCGATCTGATGGCCCTCGATGTCAAAATCTAGCTGTACATATCCTAGATAGGGGATATGGAGGTTGTTGGCCGCTTTTATTCTGACCATAGCAGGGGGTTCTCTAACTTCGCTTTCTGGGAAGTGTTGGCTCAAAAGGCTATGACTGATGATTGATATTTGGGAACCTGTGTCTAAGAGCCCTTTCAACTTGACTACACCCACTCCCACCTCAACCTGGGGGCACTGCCCAACTAACATAACCGATGGCCCTTGTACCTCCTCCTCTTGTCCTAGCCCCACCGCCCGAGCCTCAGAAGTGGGGGATGCTAGTTTAAATGTGAGGGGGTGTGACTGTCTCCACAGAAGCGGGCCATGTGACCTACTTGGTCACAACGCCTACAGATCGGCCTACCATCTGGTGCCCATTTATTAGATGATGCAGGGACTTCCTGGCGGCGCATAGGCGCGCGGCGCGAAGTGGCGTGGTTAGTCTGCTGAGGTGGGCCTCTTGGCCGGAGCTCTTCTAGGAGGTCACGTGTCCAATCTTTCAGCTGATCCTTTAACTCTGCAAGGATCTCCTGCTTGATTTCTGCTTTCCAGTCGGTTTTCTGTGGGTGAGAGCGCACGTTATTTGTTCCCCCCATGGCTGTACAAGATAGCTCTGGCCACTTACGTCCATGTCCATCCTCGTCCAGGAGGAACGCTTCTCGTTGGAGATCATTGAAGGTTCCGTCAGGGTTCTGGCGTGCATGTCTCCTCATGGCCTGCGCCAGAGGTCCCTCCTCCAGCCCAAGCATGAACTGCTCTTTCATGTGTACGTCAGTGGGTGCTGCGTCTTCATCAAGCCGTTGTAACCGGCTGCGGAGTTCTCTCAACCTGAGGGCATAAGACTTAACAGGTTCATCTGGTCTTTGACGGCACCCATAGAATTGTACTCTGAGCAATGGACCTGAAGACTTTTCAGCATAAATGGCATCTAGAGCAGTAAAAATCTTTGCTGCAGTGTTACGCTCATCTGCAGTTAGGATGTTAATCTGTCTTTTGGCCTCTCCAGTCAGTGCTCCCATAATCATACTAACTTTCTGAGTCTCTGTTTGTCCCTCGATTCCAACCAGCCCTTTTAGCTGCTCTTTCCAATCTTCGTATTTCCATACCTCTGAATTTTTCCAATCTGTTTGGTCTATTCCTCCGAATTTTGGCACCCATGGTGCACCTGGGAATACAGGCATCATCATCATGTTCAGAATTCACAATGTTACAAATCTGTACTCTGTTCAAAGCCTGAGTCCTGCCAACAACTGCCAAAAAAGGATGTCCCAAGGTGGACTATCCAAAGGTGGTTCCGACAACGCCAGCTAAATACTTTCTGGGAGTATTAGCACTCCACTATTACCAGGCTTTATAGTTCTTTATCTCAGGGTTGAACAGAGTATACAGATTCTGAAACAGTTGCAAAGTATGAACAGAGTTAAGTTTTATTCTTATTTTACAATACTGTAGGACTGTGCACAAGGAGGTTTTCACCGCCCAGGGTGACTTGGATCGATAGTCTTAGGGGATTTCTCCCGACGGCCTCCTGGACCGGGAGAGCTGGTTGGTGGAGCTCCACCCTGCCACGTATACTGCGGATTGGAAACAAGTGTCAGTTCTCACACGAAAAAAGGGGACCACTGAGTCCTTTAACCACTAGGGGGTGTCCACGGCAAACCAACACTACAAAACTATCACAGCAACTACGGCAATCCAATTGAGAGGGCAGGGTCTTCCAGGAGTGTTCGGTTAATCCACAAAATTATCCAATATCCACTTGGTAAACAGATAGCCGGGCCAGCCAAGCGGCAATTAAAAAGTCAAAGATTTAAGTCAATGGCTGGCTGTATGGTACACTTATTCGCACAAAATATAAAATAATAGGCCCAGTCAATGTCCATGTAGGCTATTACTAAAATGCCAGGGCTGTTTCTAAATGTCTCTTATAAAATACTAAAATAGCAAGGCGGTTCTTAATGTCCATACGAATAATTAAACAGGTCAGAGCACAGTAGCCTACTTAACTTCGGAGAGGATGTCGGGACACCGACACTCCACTGTAGTATGACGCGCTCCCCAGCACAGGTTGGTTCAGGATCGGGGCGTAGTCAGGCCGGCCGCTGATCGGGGTAGGCTATCCAGCGAGCAGCACTCTCTCGCTCCGGTTCCCTGACGGCTCACGTCTGCAGCAACTCCCTCTGGTCCACCGCTCTCACAGGTCCCGCTGATCGCCGCAGTCTTCCTCGGCTCCGGCGCTGTAGCTGGTGACTAGGTAACGTTAGCTGACAGTCAATTCACGTGCGCGTTTCTCTTTCGCCGCCGTAGCACCGGGATAGTCCTCCAGGCAAGCACACGCTCCGATTTCCGTCCCCCACACAACCCCGTTCTGCCGGGGCAGTGTGCTCTTTATAGCAGGCTGTGAGACACAGGTGTTCCCGGTTCAGTCCTGATTGTCCTCTCACTCACCGACGATGGTTGCCGCCCCCTTTGCCCAGCTCTAATCATCAGGGTTGGGAGTAAACAAACGGTCACAGCACAGCGAAAAACACATACAGGTAGTACAAAAATGGACCTCGTCACATATGGTAGTGTAGGGTTGAGGGGCAGTCAAAAGGTGTCTACTGAACTGCGACAGGGTGCAAACCTGCAAATGTAAAACTGCGTTGCCAGCTTCTTCAAAACAAGTTTTGTAAAACTACTACCTAACACTTCCCTCATGTCTAATACTTCCCCTTTAAATTTGTTTAAAAAAAAAAAAAAAAAAAAGTGGTCAAAAACATTGAGGCAGAAATTTTTTCGTCTTAGGTGTGGCATTTGACACGTCGTACCAGGTGACAGGAAAAAGGTGTCACCACAAAGAACCAGCCAATCACATGACAGGATTATGATTGCGCACAGCTGAACAGGGTTCCCATGTCTCCCGTCTAGAATGCCATCTGAGCATGACTGGCTTTTAATTCAATTTTATAAATGAGGTGTGCACTCCTAGTCAACATGCTCTTTCAATTTGGAGTGCTTTATTGGGGAACTGCAAAGGGGAGGGGAGGGCGGAGGAGGGAGGGCCAAGGGAAGATAGTCATGTAGAACTTTGTAATCCGCGTACATCTACATTACCACAGTATAGGAGAGGAAATAAAGATATAGTCAACATGAAAGGCAGAGAAAGGAGAGAGAGAGACAGAGAGAGGCTATGTGAGACAGAGGCCGTTTCCATAAAATGTCCCTCGAATTTTAAGCCAACTTTGGAAAGTTTGCAAAAAAATAAAAATTAAAAAAACAAGAATTTTATGCGTTTCCATTAACTGTTTTGAGCAAATGAACTAGGCTACATAAAGCGTAATTTCGTCAGAGGATGATGTGTTATAGGCTACGTGGCTACGTTAGGTGGAAGTAAACAGAGGTTAGAGCCAAACAAACAAACCAAACAGGTGAGAACCATGTTTCTTTCGTGGATGAGGCCGAGGAATTGTTTGGTCTCCTCATCGGTCCACACGTACATTATCTAGACATGTTTGTTCTCACCACGCCCATCATCCAGGAAGACACGGACAGCGGAAACAGCTGATCAGTCATGTGAGTTGAATGTTCGATACATCAAGAGTTTATTCAGCAAATCTGTTTCCATCTAACATTTTGCGCATTAACTCTGTTTTGCAAATGGCAAAAACCACCTCAAGCGAGCGTATAAACTTTTTTGCGAATGAAAGGACGTTTTTTGCCGTTTCCATAAAATTTCTAACGCGTTATACAAAATGCGCATAAAAACGCTTTATGGAAATATGGCTAGAGAGAGAGAGAGAGAGAGAGAGAGAGCAGCAACCCAGACCCTTCACTGTCGGAGATAACACACCCTCACACTCACTTTTTATTTATTTATACATAATCTGAATGTAGATTTTTTGAATGTTGATTTTATGTACTGCTTTGTCAATGTGGGTTCTTTTCACCTATCGTGCCAATAAAGCTAATTTGAATTTGAATTTGAGAGAGAGAGAGAGAGAGAGAGAGAGAGAGAGAGGCGGTGGCTGAGGCAAGGTGTGTGTGTGCGCGCGGTGCGTGCGCATGTGTGTGTGTGCCTGTGTGATAGCGATCGGGCAGCTTCTCAGTGACTGAGTATTATGGAGGACTGTCCTGAGTCATTGCTCGGGAGGAGGCACATAAGCCAGCTTCATTCAGATGTGAAGATGACTGATAATGCCGGAACAGCGGGACCCCTTGCTGAGTTCATTGGCCCCTAAGTGCTCCTTTGCTGAATGTGTGCCTTATCTTGCCCTGACAGCACTAATAGAATATGCATAGCTCTATTAGCATACAAGGTAATGGCACCCTTGAGGGGGCAGTGACATAAAACTTTAAGCAGGAATCAAAACATGTGGAAGGAGACGAGAATAAAGGAGGACCATTGTCACCCGGTGCAAAGAAGGCCCGCGGCCTCGGCCATGGCTGTCTATGCTTACCTCTGCGCGCGCACACACACACACACACACACACACTCGCTCGACTGCATATGCATGTGTAAATACAACGCACATTCTCAGCAGTGACAAAAAAAAATGAAAAAACTCATGCAAACTGCAAAAGCACATTATGCACGTACACTTGCACGGTCACACACACACACACACACACACACACACACACACACACACACACACACACACACACACACACACAAAGACCGACTGACCGACATCATCTCCTGCATCGCCTGAGGGCCACGGAGAGATGGTAATGGGATGGGATGCACTGAATACCACTTTACTCCCCTAAATGACTGGAAATACAACAGAAAAACAACAGAAATACATTTGCTGACGCTATGATCACCTGCAAATGGATGATCTGAATGCACTGGCCTGATTATTAACCCGTATAGGTGTAAATTCACCCCCATACCTGAAGAGGGCATCCTTGAGTCAAGCCACAATGGCAATTCTGAGGGTATTGGTCGATAAACTCTTTTCATTGTCAACAACTTGTTCTTTGTTCACAATCATATTTTCTCTCCCAAAAGCACTGTACAGTATGTGTCCTTGTGGTCTAATAAACATATCGAATGAATTTCCTACCTCATAACTCATTCGCAAGTGTTCTTTTTGGAATGATTTGAACGCTAATCTGTTTACATCCTGCACTTTCGTTGCGTCGGCCTGCAGAAAACGCCTCCAAATGGCTCATCGTAACCTCTGGTTGGTCTAGAAACATGGGGTGGGCTCTACTTCTGCTGTAGCTACAAGGCTAGTTTCTACCATTCCTATGTGAAACGAGAGCACCAATTTTATGTCGCTGGTGACGGTCGACCCCAAAAGCAAAATGGTGGTTTTCAATGAGGCGATGAGAGGGAGAGTAACTAGATAAAAAAAAGACGTGAAATGTCACCACAATGTGCTGCGCTTCCCTCTTTGTAGATCTCTCAATAGAATTTGACACAGTCGATCACCACCTGCTTTTAAATAGACTATCTAGTGTTGGTTTGGATAGAGGCGCTTGTGACTAGTTTCAGGATTATCTGTCGTCATGGTGTCAATGTCTGAAATCGGGTAACATCCAATCTGATTTCCTGTCTCTAGCTAAAGGTGTGCCCCAGGGCTCAGTGCTGGGTCCTGTCCTGTTCACCATCTATATGAATTGTATTTTCTCTACACTAACTGGCTGTCATGCTCATTTATAAATATGCTAATGATAGTTGTCTACTGTATTGCCGATACCGTTCATGAAGCCAAAACTGCAGCTTGCTTTTAGCTCTCACCAATCTTAAACTAGTCCTTAATCCAAGCAAAACATTTAGTTGTTTATGCTTAATGTTTAAAGTTGTTAAAGTTTGTTGTTCTCCAGACCAAGGATTATTGATTATGATAGGCTCCATCTATCAACGGCTCATGGCTTGCGTATTGACAGTATTGAGTCACTGAGTACAAATATCTTTTGTGGTTGGATGATTAACTCAAGTTTCATGTAGATAGTCTAGCCTCTAAGTTGAGAAAATTGGCTTACTGTACAAAAACCATTCTAGCTTTCCTTCATTCAGCAGGAAGAGAATTGTTCAAGCTGTTTTTTCATCAGTATTAGACTACAGTGACACAATCTATAGACATGCTTCAGTGACATATTTATTACTGGTGATACACGCACCACTGTGTTCTTTATAATAAGGTAGGCTGGCCATCTCTTTCTTTAAGAGTAATTATCACTGGTATATCTCTTTGGTAACTATCACCATCACATCTCGTCTCTGTTGGACTGGAGCCTTGGCACCTACAGTACCAGACCCGATCAAACGATCGGCTTGTTTTCAGGGTTCCTCGAGTGCATTCTGAACTTGGAAGGGCTGCTTTTTTCCATGATGCTCCTTGGAATACCTTACAACAGACTAAAGCTTGCGGTACGTCCTCCAGTCATGGAGTTTAAATCCATGGCTATTGACATTTGTACTTTGACCTGTAACTGTTTATAATAATAATAACAATAATAATAATAATAATTATTATTATTATTATTATTGTTTATTGCATTTGTTCTGTTGATATCAGTGCTTTGAGTATAAATAAAGGTTTGAAATAAAAAAACAATGCTTGTGAAACTTCACCTTCGCCACAATCCTCGCGGGACCACCTTCTCCTACGTGATCTATACTGCCACCTAGTGTTTTATAAACTCAACTGCAGCCCTTTAAGTACAGAAGCCTGTAGTTCTCAGGCTGGCATAAACACACATGCCAACTCCATGGGCAGGGGAGACTCGTCTAAAGGCCAACACCAGAGCTACTATGGTCTGAATGTGCCCCGCTTTATCTGAGTGGTGTTCACCCAACCCTCTCGGGCTACATTTCCAGGCAAGGCAGATGAGATAAATAACAGAAGGCCGACAGTGGAACGAACACAGCACATAAGAAAGCAATTTGCTCCAAAAAACGTCACAAAAGAAATGATGAAGCCAAAAGAAAGGTCCGGCAGGCAGCCCCAATTTAGTCACGTATGAGAACAAGGCGAAGTCGATTACTCTGGGGTCGACGGACAGATTTAGCCCCGCCGCATTTCCATGTATTAACTTTTATTAAAGATATGTTAACCTCTGGGAAGAAGCCAAGGAAGTGGAGTCAGAGAAGGTTACGAATTAACACCCGGAGGGCCAGCAGTTTAAGGAGCTGAAATTGCTCACTTCGTTTTTCACTTTTTTTTTTTTTTATTCTTTCTTTTATAAGTGCAGTTACAAGAAGTGTGCAAAACAAAATCAACACTAATAAGGCAATAATAATAATAATTGCATCCTCAATTATAATTATGGTGATTACGGTGAGTCCTCCTTGATATGCGTTCTGCTCTAAGGTTATGAGCAATTATGCTAATCATTCTACAGCCAAGCGTGTAATGCTAAAGTGGAATAAAGTTCAGGTGGCAGTGAGGGAAACACCATTGAAGTATGCCGCCTATAGCACGCCCAATCGATGGGGGGTTGTGAGGGAGGTGCCAGGACACCAACCAATCATCTGCTGGAATAAGGTGATTCAAGAGTTGCTGACCATTCACCGACTGGATTAGCTAATTACCGCCGCATAAAGCCAAGACGTAGGTCTAGAATCTTTATCAACTTATTATGCAGTTGAGCACTGACTCGCTCCAAATTTCAGAGTTTTCATATTATAAGGCTGGCGCGTAATTAGAGCTGGCATGGTTTTTATGGGCTATTTTGGACCTTTAACGGCTTTGTGTTCGGACTCAAACAGACCAATAAACTATTGCCGAGGCGTTATTAAAACCGAGGCAGACATTATTAAGAGCTAAGACTTTGTCTCTAACTGGGCATCGTTGGTGCTAGAGGCCTGGAGAGCGAAGACAGGCTTTTTAAAAATGTGGTTATTTGCTGTGTTTATTGCATGGGTGGCCAGTTTAACAAGCTGTCTCTGGACTGCGTCTAGTCACGTTCCTAATGGTATCCCCCTTACAGCACAAATCTCAGGAAAGGATTGACATCATCACATCAAAAATGTTAGGTCCATATATATTATAAGTAATAAGTCAACAGAAAATCTATTATATATATAATTAATAAGTCAACAAAAAATCTATAAAATGTCCATCCAGTGCACCTCACTTCAAAGCCAGTTTTCAGTTATGATGGCTTGGAGAGTACTCAACCCTAGCATTTAAAATCTAATAAATAAATAAATAAATAAATAAATGAAGACCCTCAAACCTCCATGTCTTGAACCTCCAATTGGGCCTATTGGGTTCCAGCGGTCACAACATTAGCGCAAGATGGATCGTGGCGTGGTACGGCTGCACTGTGGAAGTCTGAGGTTCCCTCTGGTCCATACAGATGGTTTGGCAGAGTGACAAGACAAACTGGGACCACAACCAAACTCCAACCTCTGTTTCACGGTGGCTTAGCACTCTCTCTCTCACCAGATTACAGTTGCTATGTTTTAACGGCCCTGTCCTTCATACCGACCCACCAGCCCGATGGCCAATCCATTTTGCCAGATCACTTGAAGAGTCAATAGTCACCACAGGCCAGGCCCAGTCAGTCCAAAGAGGGTTTTATTCAATGCGAGTGCAATTCATTTGGAAGGTGCAGTGTTAATACCCAGAATGATCTGGTGATTAGAACCATAAGTGCTACACGAGTGTGAGTTTGACTCTGGGAGCACAGACTGCGAAATGTGATATACCTGTGTGTGTGTGTGTGTGTGTGTGTGTGAGTGTGTGATTGTGCGAGTGTGCCCCCCCCCCCCCCCCCCCCCCTCAAGGCATTTCCTAGGCCTGGAACTCACACACACAGTACACACACAATATACTCACACACAAGCACTGGGACCCGAGCCCAGGATTTCCTGGATTTCTCCTGGAGCCTCTCTCTTCCCCTACACACCCACAGTCAGCACAGGACAAGCAGAGGGATGAGGTGACTCACACGGGTCTACTGACTGCACACACAGAGCCCAGTGGACGGCTCTCCCTCTGCGTTCTCACTGAACACAGCCGAGGAATGTCAGAGAACATTTCCTACTCTGACCACCTGCAAACCCAATCTTTCTGCAGGCTGTGTCGCTGCTTCGCACTCCGTACGGTCACTACTGCACTCACCGAGGTGGCAAAAGGCAGAATCTACCGAGTCTGGGGTCGTCTTATGTCCCCGCCGTGGCTCAGCTAAGCATGAGATTAAGTTGAGGGAGCCACACACACACACGCGCACACGCACGCGCACACACACACACACACACACACACACACACACACACACACACACACACACACACCACAGGAGGAACCATTGTTGATTACTCATTACTTAACCTGTAATGTGTTCCGCCCCCTTTGTCTTCACATCCCACTCACTCCTCTTTCCCCTCCCTCCTAAATAAATGTTAAAATATTCCTGGCCCCGGGCTAGCCGTGAACTTCTCACTCTCTGCATCCAATTTGGAGCAGCACCCCTGTGATGTAACCAGACCGTCCAAAACCCCAGAACGTGAGATGGAGAAGGGGCAGGACAGGGGGGAGGAAAGAGAGAGAGAGAGAGAGAGAGAGAGAGAGGAAGGGGGTGAGGTGAGAGGACGACAACCTTCAGACCCGCGAGGTCACGGTTCTTGACCCCGGTATTTACAATCCAATAACACTTTATGAATGTTTTAGTTAAGAGTCATTAATGCGGCCGAGCATCTGTTTTCCAAAAGAATACAAATGAGGTGCTGTCCCTCCTCAGTCAGCCCCCCATCCCCCGTTCCTCCCCCCTCTCTCTCTCTCTCGCTCTCTCTCTCCCCCTCTCTCTCCGCCTCTGGGCACCAGCGTCCCGGTGTGTTGGGGAGCCGTGGCCCCTGGGACTCCGGGGTCTACGGCGCTAAGCCAGAACAATCTCTGCGGGTTTTGCCTGACTGCATACTTAAAGTCATGGAGGACACCACTCGGGCTAACATCTGCTCCTTCAAACTCAAAAGAATGGGGCGGCGGCTTCCTCCACACCAGGGCTCAAAACGAGGGACTCGAAACTCCCTCCGGCTGGAAGCCAAAGCTCCAAAACCCAGGGGCTCCCATGTTCCCCCTCATGCATCTTAAACAGTAGTTGGTCGAACGACGGACTTGAAAAATCTCTGTCGTTCCATCACAATAAATTGATGAAGTATGAGCCAGGGGAAACCGCAGAACTTTGCCAAGGTCGGCTTGAATATTCAACCGTTGAAAACATCCCACTAGTTCTAGTGCCACGGGCTTACAACAAAAGGTCTACAGTACATGAAGCAGACTTCAGAGTGGAATCAGTGGATTAACTGGTATATTTTCAAATGGGGCAGCCTCTCAAGTATGACCCAATACAAAGCCTCCCGACACAGTCCACAAGCTGCATTCTTTGTTGAATTGGCAGAAATGAATCCAATACAATACAGACGACAGGCAGTCGGAGAGGGAGTGTGTGCGTGCGTGTGTGTGTGTGTGTGTGTCACTACAACAAATGTGAAAATGCACTGCTTAAACAACCCAACGGGGTTCTGTACCCTTCTATTGGACCGGTATGGGCGCCGGTCACAGGAGAAGAGCTGCGAGTGGAGTGAAGGGAATAGAGGTGTCACGACCATGATGATGATGGAGTATCTACAAATATGACTCCAAACAGGGGTCATTTTGATTCGGCGGACTGTGTAAAGGCCGGCCCGTTAACTCCTGACCTTTTGAGTGTGACCTGTAGGGGGGGGCGGGGCTTCGCCGTCTGGGGGGGGGGGGGGGGGGGACGGAGAGAGAGAGAGAACGAGAGAGAGGGCTGTGCAGTGTCAGGCCCATTATGACCCGCTAAAAACTCTCGCTGCTCTCCAGCACGGAGCCATCCATCATCAGGGCCTCTCTAATCAGCATGTTTGTCACTGTAACTAAACAGTGGGCTGAGCCACGCCGCCACGCTATTGGCCGTGACAGGGAGAAATAAATCTGCCGCCGGCCAATGGGCTGCAGGCAGCCGAGCGTGACAGGAAAGGTGACAGCCTCTCGAGGTCTCAACCAGTGAGAGATTAGGGGAACTAGCGCAGACTCTGGGGCGGAGGAAGCATTTCAACATTTTTTTTTACTGGTGTTCAGGCGAAGGTTGGGTCTGGGAGTAGGCCCGGCACCGCGCCGGGGTGGGTGTGAAAGTGAGAATGCTCCGTTCCCTCTCGCACAGACAGGTCCATTTGTTCAGTTAGGAGGGACCCCGGTCGCGTTGTAAAGGGGAACAGATAGGTGTCCTGTTCACTTTCCCGCCAACGTCTTCGACGGAAAATCCTCTCGGTGGACACAGGCTTCAGATGTTATTTTATGTTTACTAGTTGTTGTTTTTTATGTCTTTTTGTATGCTGTTATTGAGCATGTCTGTTGTACTTTTGTATTGAAAAGTTGAATAAACCATTACAACTTGTAAAAATCATTTTAAAAATCAATGAGGGAAATGGTAAAAGCAGTTATTCCTTTAAAATAAAATGGCAGGGTAATGGTAGTAAATTATATAACATACTACGATCTTAAGTACTCCTTTGAAATGTTTCTTCCAGTCCATCCAGTAGAGGATCACATCATTATTCTGGTCCTGAAGGAGCAAAGTCAACCGAGTCAGTTGGATAGAAATGTCCACTCAGGAAAACATTCCCTGTGCTTTCAGTGCTTGTGTGGGGGATTCAGTCGGTCGGTTTCTTGGGCTTGATGTTATTTTGTTTGGTTGTCCTGCCTCTGCTTAAGTCTCTGCAGGCGGGCGGTGAACAGAAGCTCGGCGCTGGAGCCCGTTTGACCGCTTGGACAGCACGGCTTTTTCCACACGAGGTTCAGCTGCTGCGTTCAGCTGCTGTGGGACGCACGAAGAGACCCACGTTTTGTTTTTTTTCCTTCTTCTCAGTGGCGTTTGTGTGTGGAGTTTTACTGCTCGCATCGAGCGGCGTATTCTCCCAGCACTTTCACCTCAGCAAAGTAAAGAGCGGGGAAAAAAAAAATCCCTGCAGAATTTCAGGAAATCACAACTGGCACTGTTATTTTGAAGGTTTGATGGCCTACATCATAACAGTAGACCTCCTCCTCTGCGCAGGTCTTTGGCTGGGAGTTCTACGGGCCCTGGATCCGGCCCAACAGCGCTCTCTCTCTCTCTACAGCTGAGAACAGTAATACACATCAGTCCTTTCACAGTCTGTCAAAGCCTCGTAGTTCGCAGCTTTTCGGCTCTGGGGCCGTCGCGTGGAGAGGGCCCGGGGACGGGGGCGAGCGAACGCACAGCCGCGGGGGTGTGGCGTCGTCCCGGGCGTCGATTTTGTAGCGCCGTATATCTGGATTAAAAAGGGATCCGTGTACTAGGCACGGTTCGGGGGGAAATATATGACATGATGTTCTCAACTCTTGTCCAGCACACCTTAATAAAGGCTTCATGCCGACACATGCTGGTGTTTTTAATGTTCATTTGGCCCAATAGAATAAGGGCTTTTTACTACTGTATCTAATCCATCCTAAGCGCCGGGATTTTTCCTTTTTCATATGACATGATTCTTGGACTTCAAATAGCCAGGACCAACTGCTAAACTATTCCATCCTGAGTTCATGTTGTTCAGGAAACGCCACAAGCAAAATACAGCATATCATTTTCCGAATTTTGATTGTTCAGGACAATTTTATTTTTTAATAAAGTGTCTGGAATAACCTACCTGAACAAACCAAATCCAAATAAATAATTTATATTTGGGGCCTTAATCTTTCTGAAATACCAGCAATAGGCCTACATGTTGATAATATCCAACTTTATGCTTGCGATATGATGTAAGATATGGTTTGGCTGGTCTAGGGACACACTCCTAATGATGTTCAATAGTAACATAACATGTTGAGGTGCTGTATAAGCCTACTAACCCTCAGGAGTAGCCAGGGGAAGACCCATTCCCTCCCTGGGCTTCATAATAAAAGACATGAGACATCCCTCGCTCTCTTATCAGTGGTAGCGCATGCTAGACAGAGGGGAGGGGAGACTTATAGTTTAAGACCATATACCTAGACCTCCGATCCACAACCTCCCCGAGTCAGAAGATAATGGTTTAATAAGAAGTCTGTTTTTTATTTCTAACACTGGTAGTAACCCCGGATCGCGTTTCACACTCCCTGGGTTAGGGTGGAGGGGGGAGAGAGAAATACATACACTCATTTCTGCAATGTAAAATGACACTATATCAAATCAAGCATTTCCATATGTGGGCTGTAGCCGGCCGGCTGGGCTGAGGGGGGGGGGGGTCGGGGAAGGGGGGGAGGGGCGGACAGGCGTGCTCCCCGGCCAGAGAGGAGCGGGGGATTCGGTGGGCTCTGGAGCCTCCTACTGAGAGAGCGGAGGAAGTGTCCCAGCCCTGGCTGTCCATAACGGGACACTATAGTATGTAGTCAAGGACAGGGGGGGGGGACGGATGGGGGGGGTCATTGTCTAACCGCTAACGGGGTGGTTGGGGTGGCCGCAAGTGAGGAATCGTAATTTCAGCAAATGCTCGTTTGTAATCGGCATATAACCGCCGGTGCGTTGAATTCCTCCGCTGTGCCCAAACAAGCGTCTGAGTGGTGAGATTAGGAATGATGATAGCGGCGTATTTACGACTCACAGCTCTGTTTTAAGACCCGAGGGAAAGACGGTGTGAGACAGGGTCCGTCTGTGATAGAGTGATAGACTGCGGTTCCCAGGTATTAGCCTGGCCTACTCATCCCTGACTTCAACACTCGGGCCGAATGAACGCTATACATCAGGCACTGAAACTAAGCATCTGCAGACACAGGGAGCAACAGGGACATGGCGTGTGTGTGTGTGTGTGTGTGTGTGTGTGTGTGTGTGTGTGTGTGTGTGTGTGTGTGTGTGTGTGTGTGTGTGTGTGTGAGACAGACGTTACCTCCGCTACTGAACTTTGACAGTTTAATGACTTCTACTTCGCCATTAGGCATGGGAATTCTTCACATAAATCTAAAGGGCACCGAGGACCAGTCTAGGGGACTAGCTCAGATAATTGCACAGTGCGCTGCAGTGTCTGGCTTTATGACATTAGGAGATGTGTCCCTGTACGATGTGGTCAAAACAAACCCTTCGATTTTCACCAGCGGCCCCCAAATGGCTCAAAAGTATCCCAAATTTATTTTTTTAATTTTTTTTACCCATGATGCCAGAGCACAGAAGAGAGCTTTGCCTGAATAAAAACACTGCCACTTCCTCCATCTAAGAGAAATCAAATTAGCCACTCTGCCACAGCATGGGTCGGTGGCTCAGTCAGTGGCCTTTACTGGAAGCTCCCCGTTGCCAAGCTTGTCTTTGCAGACATAAATTAGCCCGGGAGTGCTGGGTTAAAACATGTCAGGGCTAAACGAAGATTGAGCGATGAGGTTGAACAGGGGAGACTCAGGACCAGAGGGACCAGTGAGAGAGAGAACCCTCCGCCCCCCCCCCCCCCCACCACCCCCCTCCAAAAACTTTTAAAAGGGGAAAAACGTCCAGTACATGAGTTGGCACGAGTTAGGAGTCAGGAAGTCCAGGAGACGCCTCTGCCTGCCCCGAGAGTGAAACACAAAACCAGTGACATAGCCAATACATGTCATATTCTCTCTGTCATGAACAGTTTATTTTTCAAAGAGGAATTTCAACCTAAAACCTGTTCTTCATAATTATCTTGATTTGTTTGAAAAACCAAGGTGGATAGTCCTGGTCCAATCACCAAACAAGAGAGCACTGTTGTTTGGGTTTAAAAAAAGAGAGAGTTTCCAGCGAGACATTTTTCATGTTTCTAGAACAATAACGTAAATTATATCTTCTATAGACACCTTAAATAGGCTACCATCTCAGCTGTTGTCATGATGGAGCAAAAAAATAAAATAAAAATAATAATAAATGTTGAAAAAGACAGAATATTCACCCATGCTATAAAGGCAGCCCTAGTCACATACTGTATTCAGTTTTACGCCTAAGGGTGCTTGGAGTCGCTCCAGGTGTAGTTCCAAGACTAAATAACCCCAGTCATAGGAAAAGGCCGAGGTGCGTCCAATCCAAGTGCTCCCTGCTTTGGGCAGAATCTCACTCAGTCTCTGGAGGAACTTAACTGGTTTTTTTTAAGTTTTTTTTTTTTTTTTTATAAAGGAACAACGAGAATTACTCTGTCTTAAAACTGGACAATCTCCCAGAGCTATGTTGAAACAGATTGTAGGAAACATGTATAAACTGGTACAACTGAAAGGTTTAAATTGTCTATAAAATCTGATTCCCTCTGTTTTTATGAACAAACAAAAGTAGCTTTCTTCTGCCAGAGAATCGCTGATACTTTGTCAAGCTGCCAATAATTACCGGCTTCCTATGGTGCAAATGGAATGCTTAAGTATGTAAAAGTAATTCCCAGACCAACTTTCCTCAAATTATTCATGTACACAGATTGTACACAGTCAGACCCATATATCTTAGTGCCCCAATGCATGTTTACCTAACACACAAAACAGAGCAGCAGTTTATAAATCCAAATATGCCTGGATATTAAGCCAAAAACAGAAGACAGACTAGGCTAATTTTCTGTGTTCCTGTATTCATATAGGTTTACACCACACCTAATTACATTAAAGGGACTACTGTTATGTTTTACAGATGCAGATAGTTCACTCCTGGACTGAGAAGCACAATGAGTTCCTCTGATGAGGCTTTCGTGGTTATATTTGTCTTGGTCTGTGAGATTAGACAAGTCTTAATTTTTACGGCAAAAACTCAAAGTAATATGAATAATTTACCATCGTCATAATTGCCCTCTCACAGACAAACTGTGGAGTGATGCAGTAAATTAACCACACATATAAGAACTCCAGAGCTATTTAAATGACTGGGTTATTTACTTTATTTAGGGTTACTGAATACAATTTTGTTAATAAGGATTCATCAGCAGGCTACTATTTGTTTGTGTGAACAGCTTCAGTGTGTAAAATAGTGTCATGAGACGAACACAGACAACCTTTTTAGATGTATTTCAATGGACAGAGTGCTGGCTTGAGGCACGGACCAATCATAAGACAGCTTCTCTCAAACAAATATATACCCCTCAAACTCCTGTTTGCATCATGTGCAAGAAATGCTGAAACTATCCACTCTGGTGGACAAACGAAAATAATCACTAATCAAGATCATTGTTTTGGGTAAATTAGCATTACTAGAGAGGAGACATTCATGCATTTATTTATGTAAGCCTATATTCAATAATAAGTCAATGTTATTGTTGATTTAACAACTATGTACATTCACACAAGTGTGAAAATGTACTCGACGAAAAAAAAAAGAAGAGTTCTCATTTTGCGGTTCTCACCAACTTGGCGCGGCTGTATGAGGGGGAGAAAAGCCTTTCTCCCATGTTTGTTCTGTTTAAAAAACCCTGAGGT
Source organism: Borostomias antarcticus (assembly GCF_949987555.1). Classification (NCBI taxonomy): domain Eukaryota; kingdom Metazoa; phylum Chordata; class Actinopteri; order Stomiiformes; family Stomiidae; genus Borostomias; species Borostomias antarcticus. Next base: position 2,520,328 of record NC_140236.1, read on the forward strand.
ATTAGGGTGCACTAATCTTTAAAAGGTTAATTTATTCATAGAGATTTTGACAGAGATGTATGGCCAAGCCAACATCTCAGGCACCTCATCCCAGAGGGGTAAGACTGGTGTGAGGAAGGGAGGTGGAATGAGGGGGGGTAGGGGGGCGGAGGGGTGGGGGGGGGGGGTGGGGAGAGGGAGGGAGGCAGAAAGATGGAGTACAGGGGACAGACAGAGTAGGGAGTCAACATTCTCTAAACACAAAGACATAATTACCTCATAGGGGCTGGCAATGACTCTGACCTTTAACCCCGTACACTTAGAACTCCCGACTTCTCATTTTCAGCTCAGAGAGGGTATACCTGTGGATGTAACCTGGAAAATACAGTAGAGAAAATTACACTTTCAACCGACAAATGTCGCACATAAATTCATAGTGTCAGAAAAGCCTGTGATAGATTTAAGTGTTCTGCAAAGTGTAGCGTGCCTTTGTCTTTCACATTTAAGTCAATGTTATCATAAAATAAATGCAGGCTCTAGATTACAACATGACCTTACATGGGTCATTTTCAGGCTTTATGACCTTTAACAAATACGCTACACAGCTGCCTACATACATCAGTTTATAAACTGGACTGGGGTCTTCTACAGGAATTAAGCTCCATGCGTACATAAACCACACGGTTTAAGCTAAATGATGCTGAAAGCATAACAGATTTCATAGTTGTTGTTTTTTAAAATAACATTATTGCTTTTTTTTATTTTTTTTATTTTTACAATTAAGGCTTTGCATGGCTGCGCCAACAAAAACCTAAAGAGTTTGCCTGGTGGCACATACAAAAGGCTGCCCGTCCGGGTTCAGTCTGTGGGTGGGTAGAATGAAACGATTCTTTGTGAAGCTCTGTTTACAACATCCATAGGAGGGTTGCGCACATATCAATCACCCGCGTCAGACACTATAACCATTGATCTGTTGCTGCGAGAGACCGACGAGCCAGGCAAGACATGATTTAATTTGTAAACCCTTTTTTTTTTCTCTTCTAAATGGCCACGCATCGCTGAACACAGCCACGTTTTAATTCCCTGCTCTGGACTGTACCATTCTCTAGCGTAGTGAGGTGGTAATTGGTTCCAACTGCCTTGAATCTTTAAGTAGGGGTGTTATCGCACTCAATTTCTATCACTTTATGAAATGTATGACCTCTCTCATTTAAGGCTCGGTTAGATAATTAACTATGATACTTGTGGAAAAATAAATAGATGTTCCACTTAACGTTGAGTGTACCATAACTGGAGACAGGCTTGTTTTGGTATATTTAGGCAGGTCGACAAAAGTAAACGTGGGCACGGAGAGAGACCACAGTGTGATTAGGGCCGGGGGCAAGGTCAATAAGGTAGTGTTGATTCAGATGCATCACTGGCACTGAGGGGGAGTTGGGTACTACTGCTCGGCTGTACATCGGGCTGCTTGCCTGTAACATGCCCAAGTGACATTAGTGAAATGTTCCAGAGAACTAAAACCCCCACGTCACTTCTATTCTTGGGGGTTTCAGATTGAAAACCGTGTGATAAGACTGGCACGGAAAACCCGGGCGAACATTGGACGTGCCATCTCACATTATGTTTAGATTGGCTGACGTGAAGTCACTTTTGACAGGGGCGAGTATCCATTAGTCCTCCAGCCCCCCTCCTCGGTCAGGGTCCTCCTCTGAGAGAATACAGGGGCCTTTATATGGCCTGCTCTCTAAATGGATAGGTTTTGGCCTGACAACTACTTCCAACCACAGGCCATCATTCTGGTGGAGAGGCTGTCAGGTAGGGCAGCCCCGTTGACTTCCATTAGGCCCTCGCAGACATGACCCGACCCGCGCGACCCTGCCCCGGCGTGGACAGACAGGGCAGGAGGAGGAGGAGGTGGGGAGCTGGGAACACAACGTGCCCCCTCTTCTCCTCCCTCACCTTCCCTCACTCCTCCGATCTCTGGACCAGGTCCGCCCCGCCCTCCATCTTTAGTCTCTTTGCCCTAGGCGCATCTAATTGAAAGCGATCTCTGGGCTGAGAGAGTTCCGTTTCTTCTCTAATCCCTCCACTGGGGGAGGCTCACATGGTCTCAATTACCCCCCCACCAGAACTCCGGGTCCCCTCCACCCTCTCTTCTCTCTCTATCCCTCCCTCTCTCTCTGTCTCTCTCTTCTCTCTCTATCCCTCTCCCCCTCTCTCTCTCTCTATCCCTCTCCCCCTCTCTCTCTCTCCCCTTCTCTCTATCCCTCTCTCTCTCTTCTCTCTCTCTCCCTCTCCCCCTCTCTCTCTCTATCCCTCTCTCTCTCTTCTCTCTCTATCCCTCTCCCCCTCCCTCTCTCCCCCTCTTCTCTCTCTATCCCTCTCTCTCTCTCTCTCTCTCTATCCCTCTCCCCCTCTCTCTCTCCCCCTCTTCTCTCTCTATCCCTCTCTCTCTCTCTTCTCTCTCCCCCTCCCTCTCTCCCCGTCTCTCTTCGGCCTGCTCCTCTGCCAGCGCACCGGCCCGGGACCTTTTTCAGCAGTTTATGTTATTAGCTGCGCGCTGCCGAGTTCCTGTCCGTCACGGGGGCCTGGAGATGTTATCGCTGCTGCCGCCGTATACGGTTACCTCCAAAATATTCCATAAATTAGATTGGGATTGGCAATTCAGAATATGGAAGTGGGGCTGAGCTGGTGAGGGGGCAGGGGGGGGGGTATGTGGTCGGGTGGGGGGGTTGGGGTGTGGGGGGGCAGTCAGAGGGGTGTTGAGGAGGAGAAGGAGAAGGCGCGGTGTAAGTAATAGCACGAGAGGATCTCCTGGTGTTTACGTTGGACGGAGAACCGTCGGGAGGTATGTCACTGGGCGAGGCGCAGGGGAACGCGCGCGAGTCGGGGAGGGGGGGGGAACGCTTAAGGGCTTTGGGACGAGGAGAAGAGGAGACTCCAGACCCGGTTCTGTTTGGATAGAGATTCTTCTGGTGGTGGATGAATATCTGGACCGAGGGCCAGCGCCAGGTTGTGGACTGGAGGGGGGTGTGGGGGGGGCGCGGTGATAGGCGTGCATCCCCCTCCTGTAATTAAACAAGGCTGTATTTGGACGAGTGACTTTTCAACCCCTGGACAGCCCTGTCAATCCCAAGAGTGTAGAGAAAGGACCCGAGCAGAGAGACGACCGTGGCAGATTGGATTAGGAGGAACCTGTGAGGTCTCCTGACAACGGGCTCTCAGAGGATCAGGAATAACAAACATGGCCCCCCTGACACGGAGCTGCACACTTCAAAAGGGACGGTCACCACTCTTTGTCAACAGTTTGAAAAACGTACGGCTGGTCTATGCGGTTTGGAAGGTTATGAGGCGTGGAGAGTAGGGCTGGGTTAAAAAAAAACGATTAATCGATATTGAATCAAGTGATTCAGAATCGATTCATGAATCCCAAAATCGATCTTTTATTTAATGAATGAATTAATAAATGAAGGAATGAATAGTTCATTAATTCATTCAATGATTCATTCATTCATTCGTTCATTTTTGGAAATCAGTATGCACACAAGTTAAAACAAAGTGTGTCGAATGGGCCGGAATTTACTGTGCTCCCAGAAAACGAGTAGTCCCATCAATGATGAACACTCACACACACCGTATGCACACATAAACGAAGATTATTCAAATGTTATTTTGAAATAATCTTCAGATGGACCAGAAAAGCTATGGTTTAGACCACGTGCAAGTGGAGTCTTGTTGAATATTCACAAGTACAGTAAGTCTAGGCCTACTTGTTGATCTTCTGCCCAATTCTAAAACTTGCCTAATTTCCTGTCCCAGACCATTAAGGGTTACAGGAACTTTTTGGTGCTGAAGAAGCCACATTGCAAATTGACAATGCACAAAGCCGAAGTAGGCTACCGACAAACTTCTCTGAATTCAAATTTAAATGAAATGGAATCCGTGAACATGAGTGGGAATCAAACGGTGAATCTAACGCCTGTTCCCGCCCCCAAGAAATGGTCCGATGTGGGGTGACCAGCTCATGTGATCCGTCCCTCACACCAGCTCCCGACCCCCTCATACCTCCACAGCTCAGCTCCTGAAACAAAGGAGCGATCATAAGATATCCTAATACAAACACGGGGACAAAGACACTCGCACAGCCCTCTCGGTCTAAGCCCTTCAGCCTTCCTCTGGCGCATGGGCAGGGTGGCACCGGCGGAGGCAGTCTGGGAGCTCCTACTGGGAACAGACGGAGCTCTGAGAGGGAGCGAGGAGGGAAGGAGAGATTGGGAGGGGAGGGCGGCGGAGGGGGGGGGGTCGTGAGTGAAAGGGAGGGGAGAGGAAATGAGAAACTGTTTAGCCCCCTGCTCAAGCGAAAGCAGGCAGGCAGCTCGACTAAGTAAGGCAAACACGAGTGGGCCGCGGAAGGGTGGTGGTGGGGGGGGGGGGTCAAGGGTTCAGCCATTGCCCGGGGGCGGCCTGATCTAAATTCTGTTACCTGCTTGACTGTAACTCCACGCATGGCTAATGTGGTGCGCTGTCCCTTTAATTAGGGCTGACCTCCTGGAGAGGCGGTGGGAGTTTAAAGCAAGAGCATCTCGTGAGCGGAGGGGGTGCGGCTCTGTTGCCGAAACACTTAGCGGCTTCATCTGCATATCGCGCATCTGGCCCGGCTCTGTGAGGGGAAACGTCATAAAACTTTATGTGACTGAAACACAGAGGCACATCATGGAACAACAGCAGTGAACCATTAGCCGCTCTCATCCAAAGTGGACTTCACTCTCAGCACAACGGGTTTTATGGGTAAAAACGCCAGCAGTGCACTGAGGCCGGTCGTTACGACAGCAGCAGTTAAACCCAAACAGCAGCTCTGGTGATGATTCTGATCAACATTCTGATGCGTGGATATTAGAGGGACTTCTCAGCCCGTATCGCAGTTGTGCGTTTTAAAATGAAACCGTATTAATGTAAACGTAGGCTGAGATGAGATCACACACACACACACACACACACAGAAGCAACTTTAACTAGCAATACTATTTCATAGATAAAGATGGAATTATCAAAAATGTACCACAGCTGGGAAAAAACCCAACCCTTAAAGGGACTTCATGACTGCATATAACCTACTTTAGATGGAGAGCAAAGAAATAGAGGGAGAAGAATTTGAATACGAAAATTAGCATTTAATTGCCTCTGACCCCAAATGCACACAGGGGGAGTGGGTAGAGCACTGGACGTCAACCAGAGGAGGGAGCACATGCTCCAGCCCTGGTTCCCAGAAGACACCTGGCTACCCACACATAGGCTAGGCTACGCTTCGCCCCAGTCCTGTATGAACTCCGTCTAAGCCAGGACATCCTGTTACAAGACTATACTTCCCTGCATAATACATCTTAGCACTAATGATCATTATCAGTTCACCAACGCCCTGGTGTGATTTTGCAGGCTGACAGTGACCCTAGCAATTGGGGGGACATGTGTGTGTGTGTTTGTCTGTGTGTGTGTGTGTTGGCAGGGGGGTTACGTTGGATTTATGTCCAGATTATGAGTCTGATTGGTCAAAACTGTTGTTCGGTACTGTTGGACTGTTATGTACGGATGGATGACATACTGTAGGACACACAGCCGATTGATTGACACGATTAATGACGTGACCTGTAAGTGTTTAAGATAAGAGTGATGAGGAATGTTTTCAAAGCAGAGGAAATGCACACCACAGGCTCTCTCAATGAGGTGCTGGTAACGGGGGATATAATATAATAAAATAAGGGAGACCACACACTAGATGCATCTAGAGACAAGTGTGCGGTTTCTCTTTTTATGATAGTATATCCCTCGTTACATAAACGTATATCCCTCGTTACATAAACGTTAAGGTACCTAAAAACTCAAGACAGACTATCAAGGCAATAATTCTGCTCATAATCAAAAATCGTGATGGCAAAAGTCCCTTTCCTTTGCCGTCCGTTAAATAGATAGGATATATAGCTTGTCAAATCATTCAGCAGTCAGCGACATGTTCAGTTGTGCTTAAAACGTGTTGAGCCAAATGTTTTTTTCTTCTTCGCCTGTCTCCTTCCAGCATTGTCGCGAGGCAATCTGTTCTTCATTCCCGATGCGTATAAAATTCAAAATGTAGAACAAGAGTGTGGCACCGGAGTCACATGGCCTCCGAGTCCCCGATAGGGCAACAGCTCTCCTTCGGCCGCATGAGGGGCGCAGGGCCGCCTGTGTCTGTCCGTCCTGCACTCTGGAACATGTGGTTTTGGTTACAGAATGTTTTACTGCCGAACAATGTTTCTGCCTTGGAGCTCGGCACACCGCATAAAGAGCACTTTGTCCCAGTGCCCACACGGGAAGAGTCCGCCCCATCACACACACACACACACACCGGGTGATGATGACATCATCAGGGCCCACTGACGGCTGGCGAAGGCCGTGTCGATAAAGGAACCTTTTTTTTTACCCCCCCCCCCTCCCGCAAGACGATCAAGGGGCACTCATGCAGCGCTGTACCCCCGCCTCCCTCAGTCGACTCGGTACTATTTCGGGGACATAACTGACGTCTTCTACGCTGATGTCTCCGTTTCCACTGAGGTGACGCTAACGAATGTTTGTCCGCCTGCGACCGTCACTGCAACGCACCGGGTCCCATGTATTAAAACCAGGTCCCTGTATTAAAACCAGGTCCCAGTATTAAAACCAGGTCCAGTATAAAAGGAACAGGGAGAGCTACCCAATCCCTGCCCTATGACAGAGGGATGATCAGATCAAAGTGAGAACAGCAGAACGCGCCGTAGTGCCAAGTGCTCTGGAATGAAAGTAATAAAGATCAGACATACTGAGTGGTGGATCGTGTAAAAAATAATGAAACCAGAACTTAAAAAGTGGAATTACATATGGGCACGTAAAAGCCTAATAAAACTTCAAACAGAAACTGTAAATTACCAAATTATGACAATGGGATCTCAACAGACGATATTATTGTACCAAAAAACGGTATCGCGCCAAGAGACACTTGATGTGATTGAAACAACTTTGCCACTTCAGTTCCCATTCATTCCGAATGGTGTTTTAGAGGAAGAGAATGTGATTTTGATCAGCTGCCCCTGTTTGAAGAGGGTGATTAGCACACCCAGCAGTGTGAGGTGTGAGGTGAGGGAGGACTGGTGAGGCGGCCTGGCGTGGCGTCACCGCCGCTGGCACGCCGGCCCGGGCGTCTCAGCACCTCCACACTGCTCTGGAGGAACACTGGTGACTCGCAGGTATTGACACAGCTGCGGCACTGGGGACACTTTAACAGCTCCTGCACTGCATTACAGCCAAACTCCATTTCCCAGAAACACCCCCTGACCCCTACACACACACACACACACACACACACACACACAGCTCCCCCACACCCCTGCAACAAGATGTGACGCATATACAAGCCAACAGTGTGACTACAGGGAGTTGTAGTTCATGCTCACGGTGAGCAGTTGCATTTTACCACAACACATGGGACCACGCCTATGCCCCGCCAATTTATTCATTCTTTATGTGGATGATTATAACACCACACCATTAATTAGTATGTTTACAAAAACGCATATCTCTGGTAGCCTATTTGAAAAACTGTACAGGTCTACTTCAGCTCATGAAATAAAATAATATCAATACAAACTGTCTTAGCTTTGTAGAGCTTTTTTGCGCAATCGTGCATGACAATATCCGATAGCGTAGGCCAAACGCCATTTGAACCTGGCCAGTCCAACACTTGTAGGCTGCATATCTGCCCATAACATCACAGTCAGGGGTTTATTGTTAGTGGAGGGTATAAGAAAGTATATGGAGTATACCCACTTCTTTATCTATGGACACACATTATACCCACATCTTTAACTTCCACTAATGCAAAAAAACAACAACTAACATTTCTGCAATTTAGTCATTCGAGTACATCTACTTCTTCAGTCACCACTCCAACCCTACTCACAGCATCCATCATGTACCTGTTCCAATGTACCTGTGCCCGTACTTGTTACACACGGCAAATAAACTTTCTATTCTATTCTTTTTTTTCTCACCTCGAAAACTGTTCCACCGCAAGCCGAGGACGACAACATGTGTGACCCCCTGACCCCCCTCCTGACCCAGGACATGGTCACAGATGGAGGCACGGCAGGGCGAGAGAGAGCCCATCCGGGGATCCAGCAGCAGAAAGTCACAGTGCCAAAAACACCTCGGCTGAACTCAGAAGTCGAAAGGTGACATTTGTTCAACATTACCACGTGTAGTACTATACTGTTCGGTTCAGAGCCCGTATGGAGGCCCCGTGTGTCCAGAAGGAAGTCATTGTTATGACTGGAGCCCTCACATCGGAGGGAGGGGACGAAGGGTCTATCAACATGGACGTCTCTGCTTCTGTAAAACCATTTCATTTTCATGTACCCTACTGAGGGCTGACATCTCTGCAGTTCCTGTGGCATTTACAGATGGGTTAATAGGCCTACATGTGAATAAAACTGACATGATATTTAGGCCTATAACCCTGGGCTCCTTCTTCTCCAATGACGTTATAAAACACGGGACTAGGGCTGTTTCGAGGTGGGTTGGATTGTCATAACATAAGAATAGTGCAGTCTAGGCTACTCTAGAACAGTAAAGAAAGAAAATATAGAACAGCCAACAAGCAACAAAAGCCTACACTTGCCATGTAGCCTCGACCACCACCTGGAGTGAACTTTGAAAAGGGACTGCGCTCATGTTTGTTTGACCAAACAAAAGAGTTGAGGAAATAAAATCTTTAGCAAGCTAGGCCTCTACTCACCCGGATGCTTGGCGGGAAGAATCTCGAAAAAGCGAACATTTCTGTCATAAAAAAAAAGCACCGACGTTTGATGAATAATTAGTAGCCTATTGTCAAATATAACTGCTACAGTATGTTTGTAGTAAATTATAACGGACATTTTCGCAAACACGTTGATGTTTTGTTTGGAGGCAGTTTCCTCTCACCTGTTTGACCAACGGCCGGCTATCTCTGTTTGACCAACGGCCGGCTATCTAATGGTGCGTTCGTTTCTAACTGGGAGGTGGCAAATTGCGACTTGCTACTAGGAATGATTAAATAAAACACCGCATGAACTCGCACTTCCTCGTCGCAAATTCGGATATGTTTCTCAGCCCCCAGTTGCTCGAATGCACTAGATATAACTAGGTAACTGTGATATAATGGTATATAGATATAACTAGGTAACTGTGATATAATGGTATATAGATATAACTAGGTAACTGTGATATAATGGTATATAGATATAACTAGGTAACTGTGATATAATGGTATATAGATATAACTAGGTAACTGTGATATAATGGTATATAGATATAACTAGGTAACTGTGATATAATGGTATATAGATATAACTAGGTAACTGATATAATGGTATATAGATATAACTAGGTAACTGATATAATGGTATATAGATATAACTAGGTAACTGATATAATGGTATATAGATATAACTAGGTAACTGTGATATAATGGTATATAGATATAACTAGGTAACTGTGATATAATGGTATATAGATATAACTAGGTAACTGTGATATAATGGTATATAGCTGAATGCACACAGGTCGGAGGTGGGTATTTTGCCACTTGCGACTTGCCACCTCCGACCACAAACGAACGCACCATAAGCACGTGCACACTCCTGAGGTCACGAGCGCGAACGGTCAGGGCTGCCCAGTCTGACAGTAATTGCACACATTGCATTTATAGGCCTTTACATTGCATTATAGGCAACGCCTGTTGAAATGCCTGTGTTGTGTGCAGCTGTGAATTTGAAAATGAACATACATCCAACATCTCAATGCAGCATAATGAGGATAGTTGTAGGCAATTAGGCCTAATGAAACATGTGTTACCTGTTAACAATTAGGCCTACAGTAGCTATATAACTAGTAGGCTATGTAAAGTTGTTGAAAATACAACAGAGGACTAGACCTACACATGGATGTATTAATAGAAGCTATACGGTTTAAGCTACTTATCCTCTTTGCTTACATGGCGTAAGGTTTTGATGTCGTCGGCTCCAGTAACCATTCATCTTTCTCAACGATTAAGTCACCTTGCTTTAATTGTTCGTCTGTGGCGAGGGTTTCTGAAGTTTCCATAATCAATATTAGGCTACGTCGCCCTCCACTGGTAAGAGTAGGAACTATCTCAAGGCAAGTAAGGAACATATCCTCATCTGTATAGCCCAGTAGTAGGCCTATGTATTTACCCCGGGGGGAAATTGCACTGTTACAGCATCAAAAGACAATGATTCAAATGATTCAAACAATGATTTAAAACAACACAATTCAGACTAGATATAAAAATAATATATATCGTTATATATTTTTTTCTTTTTTTTTTCTAAACTCATTCTCTTATTTATTAGACAGTAAATGATGAATCAAGGGACGGGTAACTCTTATCGGTGATTAGGAAGTGATTCTTGACGTGACGTCCAGTCATTGTTGCTGTGAAAGTAACAATGCCTTAAAGCTTAATCTGACATAATAGCCTACATACCTGGGGCCCATATGACATTCAGAACCTGAGCTTGGGCTGTGTGTGTGGCTGTGTGTGTGTGTGTGTGTGTCTGTGTGTGTGTGTGTGTGTGTGTGTGTGTGTGTGTGTGTGCATGTGTGCGTGCGTGTGTGTGTGGTGAGAGAGAGAAAGAGAGAGAGAGGGTGTGTGTAAGTGTGTGTGTGTGTGTGTGTGTGTGTGAGAGAGAGAGAGGGTGTGTGTGTGTGTGTGTGAGAGAGAGAGAGAAAGAGAGAGAGAGAGAGAGAGAGGGTGTGTGTGTGTGTGTGAGAGAGAGAGAGGGTGTGTGTGTGTGTGTGAGAGAGAGAGAGGGTGTGTGTGTGAGAGAGAGAGAGAGGGGGTGTATGTGTGTGTGTGTGTGTGTGTGTGTGTGTGTGTGTGTGTGTGTGTGTGTGTGTGAGAGAGAGAGTGGGTGGGGGGGGGGGCGGTTGATGAAGTTGCTAATTTGGCTGTGAGGGCTTGTTTCCCTTCACTGCTAATGATAATTAACATGCAAATGAGTCTGGGGATCGTAAAGGGGACAGAGTGGTGCTCTGTTCATTACTGACTTAATTACTGTTTGAACAGTGGAACATCGTGGTTATAAATGGGAGACTTTTAGGTATTGGGCAGGACAATAATTGGGGTTATGACTGAGACTTTGGTTCCAGGCAGGCAGACAGACAGACAGACAGACAGACAGACAGACAGACAGACAGACAGACAATCCAACTTTATTTATAGAGCACACTTAAAACAACAAGAGTTGACCAAAGTGCTTTCCATTTCAATCAATCCAAAAAATACAGTAGACATCAGAATAGGACAAATATAGAAGCATAATGAAAGATAAGAAAGAGCTACTCTGATACTTAGTATTAAAACGCCAGGGAAAAGAAATGTGTTTTTAGGCGGGACTTAAACACTGGAAGCGTTGGGGCCAGCCTAATGTGTGTGTGTGTGTGTGGGGGGGGGGGCAGCTCGTTCCAGAGTTTGGGGGCAACGACCGCAAAGGCTCGTTCTCCCCCAGACAGACAGGCAGGCAGACAGACAGACAGACAGACAGACAGGCAGACAGACAGACAGACAGACAGACAGACAGGCAGACAGACAGACAGACAGACAGACAGACAGACAGACAGACAGACAGACAGACAGGCAAACAGACAGACAGACAGACAGACAGAGACAGAACCACAGTGGTGTACAATTTTCAACTTTCTTCTTGCTTCTCATGTAGTGTGCTTTGAATCTGCTTGCTTGGGCCAAGCCATTCATGTAAATTCCCCCTACCGCTAATACAACTATATTGTGGCAATAAGCATGTTGAACACAAAATAACATTCCTACTATAGTTTGTGTAGTCAATGAAGTCCAGTTCCTATTGATTGACTTATACAGTATAGTGATGTTGTTGTTGTTGCTGCTGCTACTGTGAAGTCTGGTTTTTGCCCAGATATTTTATCACCACCCATATTTTATTGAGAAAACAGAGAGAGTAAAATAGAGGGGATAGTCTGTACTTGAACGGTCCATTATCGATAGTTGGTGGTATAAAGATTAAGACTCAAGGACGGACTAATATCCTTTCTATTTTTCTCTCTTTGTTTCCTCAATAAAACATGGGTGTTGAGGACAAGGACCAAACTGCACACAAGTTATCACAACACACATCATTGGCAAGTGTCACTGATATCTACTGGCAATGGTTAAACACTTTACCAGAATAGGGAATGTTATTTTGTATAGATAAGCAATAATCGAGTTGTAACCATGTTGCAATTGAACCACGTCAATGCAAATACTGCGATAAGTAATGATTTATTGCGTTGTTTTATTGCAATGTGTCACTTGGAGGGACTCTTGTATACCCTTAAAGTGTGACGTTTAAGTCATATTGTCCGATTCCTTTATCAAAGGGCATGTGTCATCCATATCACCTGGCAATGGTTCAACAGTTGAGGTGAGGATATATAACAGAGAGGAAAAACACAGAGACAACACATTTGAATATCAAGAACTATGGAGACCATTGTGGTTCTACTGGCGCTGCTGTGCCGTTCTCTGTCTGGGGCCCAGGTTCAGAGTAACGGTGAAGATGGAGCCATTGGGAATGAGATCACACGACGGGTTCTGCAGACTGAGACGCAGGGAGCGCGCGCCCCGCCGACCTGCCCGCCTGACATCCACGCCACGCTGAGAGAGATGGCCGTTATGGCGGCCGAGCAGCGAGTCGAGATCGCACATCTGAAGAGAGAGAATGAAGGTAGCACTAAGTAACGAGGAACTAGTGTAGCGATGTGACCTCTGTGTTTCTGTCAAATGACGTAGTTGTACCCATGTCATTGCAGCACAGGCTCTTCAGGTGGACAGACTGAAGAGAGAGCTTGAAGGTATTTTACGTCTGTGTGCTGAAAACGATTCTTCCTTGTCCCTCTGTTCACCTATTTGACTTATTTACCTAGTTTACCTACAGCATCTATGTACTGTGTTACTTGCAGCACAAGGGGCAGCCATCGACTCCATAGCAGCCAGTTCAACCACATTGCTGCTGCCGCGTTGTTTAATAAATCTGACTAGTGTTGATGTGAAGTCAATTTTCCAGTGTGTTGGGGAGGCTATGGGAAGGACTGTATAAGGGGACTGGTTCAATAGGAATATGTTCCATTCGCCCCCGGGGCGTCGGTCAGGACACACTTGACAGGAGAGTGAATTTGGTCTATGGCAACTTACAGGCATGGGTATGCAGATGGACAGTAGCCGCCCCCGAAAGTACAGAGTACATTCGCTCCTAAGAAAGGTGACAAAGTCTCTAGTGTCTTACGAGGGGGTGGCGGTGACGGTAGTGCTCTCCGCCTCCTCACCGGTCGGGACAGCTGGCAGGGTGACCAGCCTGGCCACTGGTCTGGTGTAGTCACGATCTCTGATCCTCACATCTGCAGAGCGGACGTGGCCATCAGCGCTGGGGTGGACCTTGGTGACATGGCCCATGGGCCACAGAGCCCGTGGGAGCTGGGGGTCTACCAGCATCACGACAGCGCCCTCTGTCATGTCTGCTCTTGTTGAGTGCCACATCTGAAGAGAGAGAATGAAGGTAGCACTAAGTAACGAGGAACTAGTGTAGCGGTGTGCCCTCTGTGTTTCTGTCAAATGACGTAGTTGTACCCATGTCATTGCAGCACAGGCTCTTCAGCTGGCCCAGGTGGACACACTGAAGAGAGAGCTTGAAGGTATTTTACATCTGTGTGCTGAAAACGATTCTTCCTTGTCCCTCTGTTTACCTATTTGACTTATTTACCTAGTTTACCTACAGCATCTATGTACTGTGTTACTTGCAGCACAAGGGGCAGCCATCGACTCCATAGCAGCCAGATCAAACATCACTGAGAGTCAGGTGGAAACTCTGAAGAGAAACAGCCGAGGTAACATTATATATTTATAGACATGTCTTTAATGTGTGCTGTTGATTAGTATGTACTGTCCCTGTACAAATAAAACCGTAATAAATAAATATATATATATATATATATATATATATATATATATATATACTGCAGTCCAGTCCCCCTGGTATCTATGTGAAAGTTATGTACCGTACATAGACCTAACTTTAAATGTTGAATGTCTGGTTATTTCAGTCAGACAGGTGGCTTTCTCAGCCTCCCTCTTGGCATCAGGCTCCGGGACCCAGGGACCCTTCAGCACCCACACCCATCTGGTCTACAAACACGTCATCACAAACATCGGCAACGCTTACAGTCCACACACAGGTATGGTGCCAATACACTGGAGAAACATATTTTATATCTGTGAACAACCTTGCGTTATTCCTAACCTGAATAATCCTTCATGTGCAAATTGGATAATAAAACAAAAAAAAATCTCCACTGTTTTGTGATGCAGGTTTGTTTATTGCACCTGTGAGAGGCGCTTACCAGTTCCAGTTATACGTCGGTGCACATGGCCACGGTTCGGGGGCTTTCCTGGTCAAGAATGGACAACTTGTAGTCATCGCTTATGAGCACCAACCTACTCATTTTGGGAGCTCAGCTAACGGGGCTTCACTGCTCCTGGAGGAGAGAGACGTGGTCTTCGTCAAACTCTGGAACAACTGCATTATGTTCGACAATGAAAACCGCCACAGCACCTTCAGTGGTCACCTGGTGTTCCCCATGTAAGGAGGGACATTGTTGAGCTGCTCTTGTGCTGTCCTTTTACAGAAGCGCCAACAAACAAACTAGATCTGTGTCTTGTACAGTTAATCTCTTCAGTGAAATTAGCATTGGTGAGACTGGGTGTGTATTCTAAATTAGTTTGAAACCATGGTTTCCAGTAGTGTGGGTCAGTCAGTGTATGTTCTGATATGGCATATTGTAAATATTGTTTTTGTTTTAATATGCGTTCTAATAAAAGTGATTATAAGGGACCTACTGTATACTATGATTGGCTGTCTGTCTGTATCTTAAATCTTATAATGTGTCTTATAATCTCTCTAGTGGCATTAGCATGATTGGGGCTAGTGGTGAAAATATTGCATTCGCTTTTCATTCAAATTCTAATAAAAGTGATTGTTGAGTCGTGCGACTCTGGGCAGGGAGAACGGTGTTCGACCATGCTGATCACCATTGAACCTTCAGTGACTTTACTCAAACTGATTAAGGTTGTTCGAAGGTTTGAAGAAGGTTTGAATAAAACAACCGTTTTCAGAGTGGTCATGTTTACACCCCTTTCAGGCTTCCTAGTGCCCACCTAGACCTATGGCATTTCTTCCCAGACAGCCATTAAAGGACAATGCTCGTTTTTGATTTAAAATTAAAATCCAGCGCGAGCCAAGTATATCCATGTAATGGCGGCGGAGGGGGCAGCGTGATGGAGCAATGCTAGCACGCTGTGCGCATGCGTGCTGGAGCAAAGACGTTTCTAAAGATCATATTACAGAGGCATGTGAAAAACCCAATACATCCATGGAAAAACCACAACAGGCCTACGCTCTATGTAAGCACAACTAGCGATTCATAAAGACAGATTGATGAAAACAACCGTTTCGCGGCAGAAAATAGATTTTTTAGAAGCTGCATTCTCAGTGCCCCGTCCGCCGCCATTACATGGATATACTTGGCTCGCGCTGGATTTTAAATTTCTTCTACAGGCCTCCGAATTACACCAAAGTTATCTCGGTGAGTGAAACGTCTTATAATATGCCGTAAATAAGGTCCAGGTTGTCAAAAACGAGCATTGTCCATTATTGTCTATCAATAATCGAGTGGTAACCATGTTGCAATTGAACCACGTCAATGCAAATACTGCGATAAGTAATGATTTATTGCGTTGTTTTATTGCAATGTGTTACTTGGAGGGACTCTTGTATACCCTCAAAGTGTGACGTTTAACTCATATTGTCCGATTCCTTTATCAAAGGGCATGTGTCATCGGTCTGTGTACAAAGTATATTTGTCATTTCAATTCGTAGTCGCATAAGGAGAATACGTATGTTTACTTTCTCATTTGTCATTTCAATTCGTAGTCGCATAAGGAGAATACGCATGTTTGCTTTCTCATTGTTTGAGTGAAGGACGCTAAAGCAATATCACTGGCTGTTTTTCATCTTTCAAATACCAAGTTAGCAAAGGGATCAAGGCAGAGATGTCGGTGGGCGTGGTTTAGAGTCTGGGAACATTCAATATGCTACAGGACACCGGCCGTCGTCGGCTAGACGGCTACATCAGGTGTAGAACTGCAAAGGCAAGTAGGCCTATTTCAGTATTTTTAGGATGACAAGACGTCCCCACAGTCCCGTATTAGGTGCCTTGTCCTCTACATATAGTCATACTTGCAAACGTATTCCGCTCGTGCAACGTTAAGACAGATTAGCCGGGCTAGCTAACTGTTCTTTGAGTTTGTGAATTTTGTGCACGTTAGTAGACTCGTTATGCAGGTAGGCTACAACTGCAGCACACAGGGGCGGCACATTCATTAGCAGCGTGTATGTAGGCCTAATTTGACATACCGATATGAATTGCTTGAACTTAAGTGAACTGTGTGAATGCCTCACTTCTGCTGTTTATGTCTGTGCCTAGTGCCTCATCCACTTCATCTACAACTTCCTGTAAAGATCATTCTCGAACCGGTGCTGGTCATGGATGGCAGGAAGGCTGCAGTGTCAGCTCCATCGCAGCCCTGCATCATGTCAGTCAAACCTAGATCCGAAGCATCCCTGCTTCACCTCCACCAGACCCTGCACATTTTTGCATCTCAACATCAAATACTGTATATGAACCATAGCCGGCCTACTCTATACATAATGTTACTTCAACCACATTGCTGCTGCCGCGTTGTTTAATAAATCTGACTAGTGTTGATGTGAAGTCAATTTTCCAGTGTGTTGGGGAGGCTAAGGGAAGGACTGTATAAGGGGACTGGTTCAATAGGAATATGTTCCATTCGCCCCCGGGGCGTCGGTCAGGACACACTTGACCGGAGAGTGAATTTGGTCTATGGCAACTTACAGGCATGGGTATGCAGATGGACAGTAGCCGCCCCCGAAAGTACAGAGTACATTCGCTCCTAAGAAAGGTGACAAAGTCTCTAGTGTCTTACGAGGGGGTGGCGGTGACGGTAGTGCTCTCCGCCTCCTCACCGGTCGGGACAGCTGGCAGGGCGACCAGCCTGGCCACTGGTCTGGTGTAGTCACGATCTCTGATCCTCACATCTGCAGAGCGGACGTGGCCATCAGCGCTGGGGTGGACCTTGGTGACATGGCCCATGGGCCACAGAGCCCGTGGGAGCTGGGGGTCTACCAGCATCACGACAGCGCCCTCTGTCATGTCGGCTCTTGTTGAGTGCCACTTCTGGCGAGTCTGCAGGTTAGGCAGATAGTTCCGCAGGAAACTGGACCAGAAGCGATCTGCCAGAACTTGGGAGTGCCTCCAGCGACGACGGCTCAGTAGCTCGGTCTCTGGATACACGATCTGGGGTATGGATCCATCCGGCCGCCCCATCAACAAGACATTGGGTGTCATGGGATCGAGGTCGGTGAGGCTGGAGGAGACGTACCCCAGTGGCTTAGAATTGAGTATCCCTTCCACTTCAAGCAGCACGGTCCTTAGTACTTCCTCTGGGACTGGCTGGGCTCCCACTGTGGTGTACAAGGCCGTCTTCACGGAACGAATTTCCCTTTGTTCCCATGTTCATGTATTTCCGCCACTCTGGTGCCAACGAAGATCTTGTAGCGGCAGGACTCTGACTGCAACCATGTCAGCACCTTTGTGGAGTCTGTCCACAGGATGGTCTGATCGATCTTCAGCGTGAGCTCCTTCTCTATGAGCTTACCCAGTTGGGCTCCAGTGACGGCTCCACACAGCTCCAATCTGGGCATGGAGAGGAGTCGCTTGGGTGCAACTCTGGAGCGGGCCAGGAGGAAGGACAGATGGACTTGGCCTTGACTGTCGACCGTTCTCAGGTACGCCACCGAGCCATAAGCTTGCTCAGAAGCGTCAGAGAACACATGGACTTCATGGGTGACGCTTAACTCGTCCACTTCAGCTGGTACGTATGCTCGTGGCAAGGTGACCTGAGGCAGGAACCGTAGCTCTTCCTCCCAGTCGTTCCATGCTTGCAGGAGGTCTTGGGGCAGGAGTGGATCATCCCAGTCTCGGTGTTTCTCCCAAAGGCGTCTGACAAGCATCTTGGCTCGAATTATAACAAGGGGAGATGGAGCCTTCGCAGTGGCAGCTCCACGGCTGCAGAACGACCTCCCACTGACCATCAAGTCAGCCCCTGACCTACAGACTTTCAAGACTGCTTAAAACCCACTACTGTTGTGAACTGGGCTACCGAGATGTTTCTGTTGTGTTTTTATGTAGTATGAATGTTTGTCTTAAATGTGTGCAGTTAGGAATGTTGGTTTCCCCCATGTTTATTATGTTGTCCTTTCTCGTCTTGCCATGTCACCTTTGTGTTTCTGTTCTTTAGAGTCCGCGCCCAGTGCGCCCTAAACCGATGTAATTTGGTGCGTGTTTAAATAAAAGTGAATATGACTGACTATGACTAGAACATGTCCAATTGAGTCAAGGTCATAGTATTAAACTCGGTTCTGTTCCAGTCCCACTTCTGTCCAGGACAGTGAAGACACTGCATGCAGTCTCGTCCGTTTCATTGAAAGGGGTCACTGACTCAGCTCTCCATTACAGCCCTGCATCATCGAGTGCTATAGCACAAGCTGAATACGTTTGCAAGTATGACTACATGTAGAGGACAAGGCACCTAAAATGGGACTGTGGGGACGTCTTGTCATCCTAAAAATACTGAAATAGGCCTACTTGCCTTTGCAGTTCCACACCTGATGTAGCCGTCTAGCCGACGACGGCCGGTGTCCTGTAGCATATTGAATGTTCCCAGACTCTAAACCACGCCCACCGACTTCTCTGCCTTGATCCCTTTGCTAACTTGGTATTTGAAAGATGAAAAATCGCCAGTGATATTGCTTTAGCGTCCTTCACTCAAACAATGAGAAAGCAAACATGCGTATTCTCCTTATGCGACTACGAATTGAAATGACAAATGAGAAAGTAAACATACGTATTCTCCTTATGCGAATACAAATTGAAATGACAAATATACTTTGTACATGGACCGTCAATCATATCACCTGGCAATAGTTCAACAGTTGAGGTGAGGATATAACAGAGAGAAAAACACAGAGACAACACATTCGAATATCAAGAACTATGGAGACCATTGTGGTTCTACTGGCGCTGCTGTGCTGTTCTCTGTCTGGGGCCCAGGTTCAGAGTAACGGTGAAGATGGAGCCATTGGGAATGAGATCACGCGACGGGTTCTGCAGACTGAGACGCAGGGAGCGACCTGCCCGCCTGACATCCACGCCACGCTGAGAGAGATGGCCGCTACGGCGGCCGAGCAGCGAGTCGAGATCGCACATCTTAAGAGACAGAATGAAGGTATCTTACATCTGTGTGCTGAAAACGATTCTTCATTGTCCCTCTGTTCACCTATTTGACTTATTTACCTAGTTTACCTACAGCATCTATGTACTGTGTTACTTGCAGCACAAGGGGCAGCCATCGACTCCATAGCAGCCAGATCAGACATCACTGAGAGTCAGGTGGAAACTCTGAAGAGAAACAGCCGAGGTAACATTATATATTTATAGACATGTCTTTAATGTGTGCTGTTGATTAGTATGTACTGTCCCTGTAATAAATAAATATAAATATATATATATATACTACAGTCCAGTCCCCCTGGTATCTATGTGAAAGTTCTGTACCGTACATAGACCTAACTTTAAATGTTGAATGTCTGGTTATTTCAGTCAGACAGGTGGCTTTCTCAGCCTCCCTCTTGGCATCAGGCTCCGGGATCCTGGGACCCTTCAGCACCCACACCCATCTGGTCTACAGACACGTCATCACAAACATCGGCAACGCTTACAATCCACACACAGGTATGGTGCCAATACACTGGAGAAACATATTTTATATCTGTGAACAACCTTGCGTTATTCCTAACCTGAATAATCCTTCATGTGCAAATTGGATAATAAAACAAAAAAATGTCTCCACTGTTTTGTGATGCAGGTTTGTTTATTGCACCTGTGAGAGGCGCTTACCAGTTCCAGTTATACGTCGGTGCACATGGCCACGGTTCACATCCATCGGGGGCTTTCCTGGTCAAGAATGGACAACTTGTAGTCATCGCTTATGAGCACCAACCTACTCATTTTGGGAGCTCAGCTAACGGGGCTTCACTGCTCCTGGAGGAGAGAGACGTGGTCTTCGTCAAACTCTGGTACAACTGTAGGATATTCGACAATGAAAACCACCACAGCACCTTCAGTGGTCACCTGCTGTTCCCCATGTAAGGAGGGACATTGTTGAGCTGCTCTTGTGCTGTCCTTTTACAGAAGACTAAGCGCCAACAAACAAACTAGATCTGTGTCTTGTACAGTTAATCTCTTCAGTGAAATTAGCATTGGTGAGACTGGGTGTGTATTCTAAATTAGTTTGAAACCATGGTTTCCAGTAGTGTGAGTCAGTCAGTGTATGTTCTGATATGGCATATTGTAAAAAAAAAAAAAAAAAATTTTATGCGTTCTAATAAAAGTGATTATAAGGGACCTACTGTATACTATGATTGGGTGTCTGTCTGTATCTTAAGTCTTATAATGTGTCTTATAATCTCTCTAGTGGCATTAGCATGATTGGGGCTAGTGGTGAAAATATTGCATTCGCTTTTCATTCAAATTCTAATAAAAGTGATTGTTGAGTCGTGCGACTCTGGGCAGGGAGAACGGTGTTCGACCATGCTGATCACCATTGAACCTTCAGTGACTTTACTCAAACTGATTAAGGTTGTTCGAAGGTTTGAAGAAGGTTTGAATAAAACAACCGTTTTCAGAGTGGTCATGTTTACACCCCTTTCAGGCTTCCTGGTGCCCACCTAGACCTATGGCATTTCTTCCCAGACAGCCATTAAAGGACAATGCTCGTTTTTTATTTAAAATTAAAATCCAGCGCGAGCCAAGTATATCCATGTAATGGCGGCGGACGGGGCAGCGTGCTGGAGCAATGCTAGCACGCTGTGCGCATGCGTGCTGGAGCAAAGACGTTTCTAAAGATCATATTACAGAGGCATGTGAAAAACCCAATACATCCATGGAAAAACCACAACAGGCCTACGCTCTATGTAAGCACAACTAGCGATTCATAAAGACAGATTGATGAAAACAACCGTTTCGCGGCAGAAAATAGATTTTTTAGAAGCTGCATTCTCAGTGCCCCGTCCGCCGCCATTACATGGATATACTTGGCTCGCGCTGGATTTTAAATTTCTTCTACAGGCCTCCGAATTACACCAAAGTTATCTCGGTGAGTGAAACGTCTTATAATATGCCGTAAATAAGGTCCAGGTTGTCAAAAACGAGCATTGTCCATTATTGTCTATCAATAATCGAGTGGTAACCATGTTGCAATTGAACCACGTCAATGCAAATACTGCGATAAGTAATGATTTATTGCGTTGTTTTATTGCAATGTGTTACTTGGAGGGACTCTTGTATACCCTCAAAGTGTGACGTTTAACTCATATTGTCCGATTCCTTTATCAAAGGGCATGTGTCATCGGTCTGTGTACAAAGTATATTTGTCATTTCAATTCGTAGTCGCATAAGGAGAATACGTATGTTTACTTTCTCATTTGTCATTTCAATTCGTAGTCGCATAAGGAGAATAAGCATGTTTGCTTTCTCATTGTTTGAGTGAAGGACGCTAATGCAATATCACTGGCGATTTTTCATCTTTCAAATACCAAGTTGGCAAAGGGATCAAGGCAGAGATGTCGGTGGGCGTGGTTTAGAGTCTGGGAACATTCAATATGCTACAGGACACCGGCCGTCATCGGCTAGACGGCTACATCAGGTGTGGAACTGCAAAGGCAAGTAGGCCTATTTCAGTATTTTTAGGATGACAAGACGTCCCCAGTCCCGTTTTAGGTGCCTTGTCCTCTACATATAGTCATACTTGCAAATGTATTCCACTCGTGCAACGTTAAGACAGATTAGCCGGGCTAGCTAACTGTACTTTGAGTTTGTGAATTTTGTGCACGTTAGTAGACTCGTTATGCAGGTAGGCTACAACTGCAGCACACAGGGGCGGCACATTCATTAGCAGCGTGTATGTAGGCCTAATTTGACATACCGATATGAATTGCTTGAACTTAAGTGAACTGTGTGAATGCCTCACTTCTGCTGTTTATGTCTGTGCCTAGTGCCTCATCCACTTCATCTCCAACTTCCTGTAAAGATCATTCTCGAACCGGTGCTGGTCATGGATGGCAGGAAGGCTGCAGTGTCAGCTCCATCGCAGCCCTGCATCATGTCAGTCAAACCTAGATCCGAAGCATCCCTGCTTCACCTCCACCAGACCCTGCACATTTTTGCATCTCAACATCAAATACTGTATATGAACCATAGCCGGCCTACTCTATACATAATGTTACTTCAACCACATTGCTGCTGCCGCGTTGTTTAATAAATCTGACTAGTGTTGATGTGAAGTCAATTTCCCAGTGTGTTGGGGAGGCTATGGGAAGGACTGTATAAGGGGACTGGTTCAATAAGAATATGTTCCATTCGCCCCCGGGGCGTCGGTCAGGACACACTTGACAGGAGAGTGAATTTGGTCTATGGCAACTTACAGGCATGGGTATGCAGATGGACGGTAGCCGCCCCCGAAAGTACAGAGTACATTCGCTCCTAAGAAAGGTGACAAAGTCTCTAGTGTCTTACGAGGGGGTGGCGGTGACGGTAGTGCTCTCCGCCTCCTCACCGGTCGGGACAGCTGGCAGGGCGACCAGCCTGGCCACTGGTCTGGTGTAGTCACGATCTCTGATCCTCACATCTGCAGAGCGGACGTGGCCATCAGCGCTGGGGTGGACCTTGGTGACATGGCCCATGGGCCACAGAGCCCGTGGGAGCTGGGGGTCTACCAGCATCACGACAGCGCCCTCTGTCATGTCGGCTCTTGTTGAGTGCCACTGCTGGCGAGTCTGCAGGTTAGGCAGATAGTTCCGCAGGAAACTGGACCAGAAGCGATCTGCCAGAACTTGGGAGTGCCTCCAGCGACGACAGCTCAGTAGCTCGGTCTCTGGATACACGATCTGGGGTATGGATCCATCCGGCCGCCCCATCAACAAGACATTGGGTGTCATGGGATCGAGGTCGGTGAGGCTGGAGGAGACGTACCCCAGTGGCTTAGAATTGAGTATCCCTTCCACTTCAAGCAGCACGGTCCTTAGTACTTCCTCTGGGACTGGCTGGGCTCCCACTGTGGTGTACAAGGCCGTCTTCACGGAACAAATTTCCCTTTGTTCCCATGTTCCTGTATTTCCGCCACTCTGGTGCCAACGAAGATCTTGTAGCGGCAGGACTCTGACTGCAACCATGTCAGCACCTTTGTGGAGTCTGTCCACAGGATGGTCTGATCGATCTTCAGCGTGAGCTCCTTCTCTATGAGCTTAGCCAGTTGGGCTCCAGTGACGGCTCCACACAGCTCCAATCTGGGCATGGAGAGGAGTCGCTTGGGTGCAACTCTGGAGCGGGCCAGGAGGAAGGACAGATGGACTTGGCCTTGACTGTGGACCGTTCTCAGGTACGCCACCGAGCCATAAGCTTGCTCAGAAGCGTCAGAGAACACATGGACTTCATGGGTGACGCTTAACTCGTCCACTTCAGCTGGAACGTATGCTCGTGGCAAGGTGACCTGAGGCAGGAACCGTAGCTCTTCCTCCCAGTCGTTCCATGCTTGCAGGAGGTCTTGGGGCAGGAGTGGATCATCCCAGTCTCGGTGTTTCTCCCAAAGGCGTCTGACAAGCATCTTGGCTCGAATTATAACAAGGGGAGATGGAGCCTTCGCAGTGGCAGCTCCACGGCTGCAGAACGACCTCCCACTGACCATCAAGTCAGCCCCTGACCTACAGACTTTCAAGACTCTGCTTAAAACCCACTACTGTTGTGAACTGGGCTACCGAGATGTTTCTGTTGTGTTTTTATGTAGTATGAATGTTTGTCTTAAATGTGTGCAGTTAGGAATGTTGGTTTCCCCCATGTTTATTATGTTGTCCTTTCTCGTCTTGCCATGTCACCTTTGTGTTTCTGTTCTTTAGAGTCCGCGCCCAGTGCGCCCTAAACCGATGTAATTTGGTGCGTGTTTAAATAAAAGTGAATATGACTGACTATGACTAGAACATGTCCAATTGAGTCAAGGTCATAGTATTAAACTCGGTTCTGGTCCAGTCCCACTTCTGTCCAGGACAGTGAAGACACTGCATGCAGTCTTGTCCGTTTCATTGAAAGGGGTCACTGACTCAGCTCTCCATTACACCCCTGCATCATCGAGTGCTATAGCACAAGCTGAATACGTTTGCAAGTATGACTACATGTAGAGGACAAGGCACCTAAAACGGGACTGTGGGGACGTCTTGTCATCCTAAAAATACTGAAATAGGCCTACTTGCCTTTGCAGTTCCACACCTGATGTAGCCGTCTAGCCGACGACGGCCGGTGTCCTGTAGCATATTGAATGTTCCCAGACTCTAAACCACGCCCACCGACTTCTCTGCCTTGATCCCTTTGCTAACTTGGTATTTGAAAGATGAAAAATCGCCAGTGATATTGCTTTAGCGTCCTTCACTCAAACAATGAGAAAGCAAACATGCGTATTCTCCTTATGCGACTACGAATTGAAATGACAAATGAGAAAGTAAACATACGTATTCTCCTTATGCGACTACAAATTGAAATGACAAATATACTTTGTACAGGGACCGTCAATCATATCACCTGGCAATGGTTCAACAGTTGAGGTGAGGATATATAACAGAGAGAAAAACACAGAGACAACACATTCGATTATCAAGAACTATGGAGACCATTGTGGTTCTACTGGCGCTGCTGTGCTGTTCTCTGTCTGGGGCCCAGGTTCAGAGTAACGGTGAAGATGGAGCCGTTGGGAATGAGATCACTCGACGGGTTCTGCAGACTGAGACGGAGGGAGCGACCTGCCCGCCTGACATCCATGCCACGCTGAGAGAGATGGCCGCTACGGCGGCCGAGCAGCGAGTCGAGATCGCACATCTGAAGAGAGAGAATGAAGGTAGCACTAAGTAACGAGGAACTAGTGTAGCGGTGTGCCCTCTGTGTTTCTGTCAAATGACGTAGTTGTACCCATGTCATTGCAGCACAGGCTCTTCAGCTGGCCCAGGTGGACACACTGAAGAGAGAGCTTGAAGGTATTTTACATCTGTGTGCTGAAAACGATTCTTCCTTGTCCCTCTGTTTACCTATTTGACTTATTTACCTAGTTTACCTACAGCATCTATGTACTGTGTTACTTGCAGCACAAGGGGCAGCCATCGACTCCATAGCAGCCAGTTCAACCACATTGCTGCTGCCGCGTTGTTTAATAAATCTGACTAGTGTTGATGTGAAGTCAATTTTCCAGTGTGTTGGGGAGGCTATGGGAAGGACTGTATAAGGGGACTGGTTCAATAGGAATATGTTCCATTCGCCCCCGGGGCGTCGGTCAGGACACACTTGACAGGAGAGTGAATTTGGTCTATGGCAACTTACAGGCATGGGTATGCAGATGGACAGTAGCCGCCCCCGAAAGTACAGAGTACATTCGCTCCTAAGAAAGGTGACAAAGTCTCTAGTGTCTTACGAGGGGGTGGCGGTGACGGTAGTGCTCTCCGCCTCCTCACCGGTCGGGACAGCTGGCAGGGTGACCAGCCTGGCCACTGGTCTGGTGTAGTCACGATCTCTGATCCTCACATCTGCAGAGCGGACGTGGCCATCAGCGCTGGGGTGGACCTTGGTGACATGGCCCATGGGCCACAGAGCCCGTGGGAGCTGGGGGTCTACCAGCATCACGACAGCGCCCTCTGTCATGTCGGCTCTTGTTGAGTGCCACATCTGAAGAGAGAGAATGAAGGTAGCACTAAGTAACGAGGAACTAGTGTAGCGGTGTGCCCTCTGTGTTTCTGTCAAATGACATAGTTGTACCCATGTCATTGCAGCACAGGCTCTTCAGCTGGCCCAGGTGGACACACTGAAGAGAGAGCTTGAAGGTATTTTACATCTGTGTGCTGAAAACGATTCTTCCTTGTCCCTCTGTTTACCTATTTGACTTATTTACCTAGTTTACCTACAGCATCTATGTACTGTGTTACTTGCAGCACAAGGGGCAGCCATCGACTCCATAGCAGCCAGATCAAACATCACTGAGAGTCAGGTGGAAACTCTGAAGAGAAACAGCCGAGGTAACATTATATATTTATAGACATGTCTTTAATGTGTGCTGTTGATTAGTATGTACTGTCCCTGTACAAATAAAACCGTAATAAATAAATATAAATATATATATATATATATACTACAGTCCAGTCCCCCTGGTATCTATGTGAAAGTTCTGTACCGTACATAGACCTAACTTTAATTGTTGAATGTCTGGTTATTTCAGTCAGACAGGTGGCTTTCTCAGCCTCCCTCTTGGCATCAGGCTCCGGGACCCTGGGACCCTTCAGCACCCACACCCATCTGGTCTACAAACATGTCATCACAAACATCGGCAACGCTTACAATCCACACACAGGTATGGTGCCAATACACTGGAGAAACATATTTTATATCTGTGAACAACCTTGCGTTATTCCTAACCTGAATAATCCTTCATGTGCAAATTGGATAATAAAACAAAAAAATGTCTCCACTGTTTTGTGATGCAGGTTTGTTTATTGCACCTGTGAGAGGCGCTTACCAGTTCCAGTTATACGTCGGTGCATTTGGCCACGGTTCACATCCATCGGGGGCTTTCCTGGTCAAGAATGGACAACTTGTTGTCATCGCTTATGAGCACCAACCTACTCATTTTGGGAGCTCAGCTAACGGGGCTTCACTACTCCTGGAGGAGAGAGACGTGGTCTTCGTCAAACTCTGGAACAACTGCAGGATGTTCGACGATGAAAACCGCCACAGCACCTTCAGTGGTCACCTGCTGTTCCCCATGTAAGGAGGGACATTGTTGAGCTGCTCTTGTGCTGTCCTTTTACAGAAGCGCCAACAAACAAACTAGATCTGTGTCTTGTACAGTTAATCTCTTCAGTGAAATTAGCATTGGTGAGACTGGGTGTGTATTCTAAATTAGTTTGAAACCATGGTTTCCAGTAGTGTGGGTCAGTCAGTGTATGTTCTGATATGGCATATTGTAAATATTGTTTTTGTTTTAATATGCGTTCTAATAAAAGTGATTATAAGGGACCTACTGTATACTATGATTGGCTGTCTGTCTGTATCTTAAATCTTATAATGTGTCTTATAATCTCTCTAGTGGCATTAGCATGATTGGGGCTAGTGGTGAAAATATTGCATTCGCTTTTCATTCAAATTCTAATAAAAGTGATTGTTGAGTCGTGCGACTCTGGGCAGGGAGAACGGTGTTCGACCATGCTGATCACCATTGAACCTTCAGTGACTTTACTCAAACTGATTAAGGTTGTTCGAAGGTTTGAAGAAGGTTTGAATAAAACAACCGTTTTCAGAGTGGTCATGTTTACACCCCTTTCAGGCTTCCTCGTGCCCACCTAGACCTATGGCATTTCTTCCCAGACAGCCATTAAAGGACAATGCTCGTTTTTGATTTATAATTCAAATCCAGCGCGAGCCAAGTATACCCATGTAATGGCGGCGGACGGGGCAGCGTGCTGGAGCAATGCTAGCACGCTGTGCACATGCGTGCTGGAGCAAAGACGTTTCTAAAGATCATATTACAGAGGCATGTGAAAAACCCAATACATCCATGGAAAAACCACAACAGGCCTACGCTCTATGTAAGCACAACTAGCGATTCATATAGACAGATTGATGAAAACAACCGTTTCGTGGCAGAAAATAGATTTTTTAGAAGCTGCATTCCCGTTGCCCCGATCACCGCCATTACATGGATATACTGGCTCGCGCTGGATTTTAAATTTCTTCTACAGGCCTCCAAAATACACCAAAGTTATCTCGGTGAGTGAAACGTCTTATAATATGCCGTAAATAAGGTCCAGGTTGTCAAAAACGAGCATTGTCCATTATTGTCTATCAATAATCGAGTGGTAACCATGTTGCAATTGAACCACGTCAATGCAAATACTGCGATAAGTAATGATTTATTGCGTTGTTTTATTGCAATGTTTCACTTGGAGGGACTCTTGTATACCCTCAAAGTGTGACGTTTAACTCATATTGTCCGATTCCTTTATCAAAGGGCATGTGTCATCGGTCTGTGTACAAAGTATATTTGTCATTTCAATTCGTAGTCGCATAAGGAGAATACGTATGTTTACTTTCTCATTTGTCATTTCAATTCGTAGTCGCATAAGGAGAATACGCATGTTTGCTTTCTCATTGTTTGAGTGAAGGACGCTAAAGCAATATCACTGCCGATTTTTCATCTTTCAAATACCAAGTTAGCAAAGGGATCAAGGCAGAGAAGTCGGTGGGCGTGGTTTAGAGTCTGCCTTGTCCTCTACATATAGTCATACTTGCAAATGTATTCCACTCGTGCAACGTTAAGACAGATTAGCCGGGCTAGCTAACTGTTCTTTGAGTTTGTGAATTTTGTGCACGTTAGTAGACTCGTTATGCAGGTAGGCTACAACTGCAGCACACATGGGCGGCACATTCATTAGCAGCTAATTTGACATACCGATATGAATTGCTTGAACTTAAGTGAACTGTGTGAATGCCTCACTTCTGCTGTTTATGTCTGTGCCTAGTGCCTCATCCACTTCATCTACAACTTCCTGTAAAGATCATTCTCGAACAGGTGCTGGTCATGGATGGCAGGAAGGCTGCAGTGTCAGCTCCATCGCAGCCCTGCATCATGTCAGTCAAACCTAGATCCGAAGCATCCCTGCTTCACCTCCACCAGACCCTGCACATTTTTGCATCTCAACATCAAATACTGTATATGAACCATAGCCGGCCTACTCTATACACAATGTTACTTCAACCACATTGCTGCTGCCGCGTTGTTTAATAAATCTGACTAGTGTTGATGTGAAGTCAATTTTCCAGTGTGTTGGGGAGGCTATGGGAAGGACTGTATAAGGGGACTGGTTCAATAGGAATATGTTCCATTCGCCCCCGGGGCGTCAGTCAGGACACACTTGACAGGAGAGTGAATTTGGTCTATGGCAACTTACAGGCATGGGTATGCAGATGGACGGTAGCCGCCCCCGAAAGTACAGAGTACATTCGCTCCTAAGAAAGGTGACAAAGTCTCTAGTGTCTTACGAGGGGGTGGCGGTGACGGTAGTGCTCTCCGCCTCCTCACCGGTCGGGACAGCTGGCAGGGCGACCAGCCTGGCCACTGGTCTGGTGTAGTCACGATCTCTGATCCTCACATCTGCAGAGCGGACGTGGCCATCAGCGCTGGGGTGGACCTTGGTGACATGGCCCATGGGCCACAGAGCCCGTGGGAGCTGGGGGTCTACCAGCATCACAACAGCGCCCTCTGTCATGTCGGCTCTTGTTGAGTGCCACTTCTGGCGAGTCTGCAGGTTAGGCAGATAGTTCCGCAGGAAACTGGACCAGAAGCGATCTGCCAGAACTTGGGAGTGCCTCCAGCGACGACAGCTCAGTAGCTCGGTCTCTGGATACACGATCTGGGGTATGGATCCATCCGGCCGCCCCATCAACAAGACATTGGGTGTCATGGGATCGAGGTCGGTGAGGCTGGAGGAGACGTACCCCAGTGGCTTAGAATTGAGTATCCCTTCCACTTCAAGCAGCACGGTCCTTAGTACTTCCTCTGGGACTGACTGGGCTCCCACTGTGGTGTACAAGGCCGTCTTCACGGAACGGATTTCCCTTTGTTCCCATGTTCCTGTATTTCCGCCACTCTGGTGCCAACGAAGATCTTGTAGCGGCAGGACTCTGACTGCAACCATGTCAGCACCTTTGTGGAGTCTGTCCACAGGATGGTCTGATCGATCTTCAGCGTGAGCTCCTTCTCTATGAGCTTACCCAGTTGGGCTCCAGTGACGGCTCCACACAGCTCCAATCTGGGCATGGAGAGGAGTCGCTTGGGTGCAACTCTGGAGCGGGCCAGGAGGAAGGACAGATGGACTTGGCCTTGACTGTCGACCGTTCTCAGGTACGCCACCGAGCCATAAGCTTGCTCAGAAGCGTCAGAGAACACATGGACTTCACTTAACTCGTCCACTTCAGCTGGTACGTATGCTCGTGGCAAGGTGACCTGAGGCAGGAACCGTAGCTCTTCCTCCCAGTCGTTCCATGCTTGCAGGAGGTCTTGGGGCAGGAGTGGATCATCCCAGTCTCGGTGTTTCTCCCAAAGGCGTCTGACAAGCATCTTGGCTCGAATTATAACAAGGGGAGATGGAGCCTTCGCAGTGGCAGCTCCACGGCTGCAGAACGACCTCCCACTGACCATCAAGTCAGCCCCTGACCTACAGACTTTCAAGACTCTGCTTAAAACCCACTACTGTTGTGAACTGGGCTACCGAGATGTTTCTGTTGTGTTTTTATGTAGTATGAATGTTTGTCTTAAATGTGTGCAGTTAGGAATGTTGGTTTCCCCCATGTTTATTATGTTGTCCTTTCTCGTCTTGCCATGTCACCTTTGTGTTTCTGTTCTTTAGAGTCCGCGCCCAGTGCGCCCTAAACCGATGTAATTTGGTGCGTGTTTAAATAAAAGTGAATATGACTGACTATGACTAGAACATGTCCAATTGAGTCAAGGTCATAGTATTAAACTCGGTTCTGGTCCAGTCCCACTTCTGTCCAGGACAGTGAAGACACTGCATGCAGTCTTGTCCGTTTCATTGAAAGGGGTCACTGACTCACTGACTCTATAGCACAAGCTGAATACGTTTGCAAGTATGACTACATGTAGAGGACAAGGCACCTAAAATGGGACTGTGGGGACATCTTGTCATCCTAAAAATACTGAAACTTGCCTTTGCAGTTCCACACCTGATGTAGCCGTCTAGCCGACGACGGCCGGTGTCCTGTAGCATATTGAATGTTCCCAGACTCTAAACCACGCCCACCGACTTCTCTGCCTTGATCCCTTTGCTAACTTGGTATTTGAAAGATGAAAAATCGCCAGTGATATTGCTTTAGCGTCCTTCACTCAAACAATGAGAAAGCAAACATGCGTATTCTCCTTATGCGACTACAAATTGAAATGACAAATATACTTTGTACATGGACCGTCAATCATATCACCTGGCAATGGTTCAACAGTTGAGGTGAGGATATATAACAGAGAGAAAAACACAGAGACAACACATTCGAATATCAAGAACTATGGAGACCATTGTGGTTCTACTGGCGCTGCTGTGCTGTTCTCTGTCTGGGGCCCAGGTTCAGAGTAACGGTGAAGATGGAGCCGTTGGGAATGAGATCACTCGACGGGTTCTGCAGACTGAGACGCAGGGAGCGACCTGCCCGCCTGACATCCACGCCACGCTGAGAGAGATGGCCGCTACGGCGGCCGAGCAGCGAGTCGAGATCGCACATCTGAAGAGAGAGAATGAAGGTAGCACTAATGGTGCATTCGTTTATAACTGGGAGGTGGCAAATTGCGACTTGCTACTAGGAATTATTAAATAAAACACCGCATGAACTCGCACTTCCTCGTCGCAAATTCGGATATGTTTCTCAGCCCCCAGTTGCTCGAATGCACTAGATATAACTAGGTAACTGTGATATAATGGTATATAGCTCGAATGCACACAGGTCGGAGGTAGGTATTTTGCCACTTGCGACTTGCCACCTCCGACCACAAACGAACACACCCTAAGCAACGAGGAACTAGTGTAGCGGTGTGCCCTCTGTGTTTCTGTCAAATGACGTAGTTGTACCCATGTCATTGCAGCACAGGCTCTTCAGGCGGACAGACTGAAGAGAGAGCTTGAAGGTATTTTACATCTGTGTGCTGAAAACGATTCTTCCTTGTCCCTCTGTTCACCTATTTGACTTATTTACCTAGTTTACCTACAGCATCTATGTACTGTGTTACTTGCAGCACAAGGGGCAGCCATCGATTCCATAGCAGCCAGATCAAACATCACTGAGAGTCAGGTGGAAACTCTGAAGAGAAACAGCTGAGGTAACATTATATATTTATAGACATGTTTTTAATGTGTGCTGTTGATTAGTATGTACTGTCCCTGTACAAATAAAATCGTAATAAATATATATATATATATATATATATATATATATATATATATATATATATATATATACTACAGTCCAGTCCCCCTGGTATCTATGTGAAAGTTATGTACCGTACATAGACCTAACTTTAAATGTTGAATGTCTGGTTATTTCAGTCAGACAGGTGGCTTTCTCAGCCTCCCTCTTGGCATCAGGCTCCGGGACCCTGGGACCCTTCAGCACCCACACCCATCTGGTCTACAAACACGTCATCACAAACATCGGCAACGCTTACAATCCACACACAGGTATGGTGCCAATACACTGGAGAAACATATTTTATATCTGTGAACAACCTTGCGTTATTCCTAACCTGAATAGTCCTCCATGTGCAAATTGGATAATAAAACAAAAAAAAATCTCCACTGTTTTGTGATGCAGGTTTGTTTATTGCACCTGTGAGAGGCGCTTACCAGTTCCAGTTCTACGTCGGTGCATATGGCCACGCTTCATATGCAACGGGGGCTTTCCTGGTCAAGAATGGACAACTTGTTGTCATCGCTTATGAGTACCAACCTACTCATTATGGGAGCTCAGCTAACGGGGCTTCACTGCTCCTGGAGGAGAGAGACGTGGTCTTCGTCAAACTCGAGAGCAACTGCAGGATGTCCGACAGTCAAAACCACCACAGCACCTTCAGTGGTCACCTGCTGTTCCCCATGTAAGGAGGGACATTGTTGAGCTGCTCTTGTGCTGTCCTTTTACAGAAGACTAAGCGCCAACAAACAAACTAGATCTGTGTCTTGTTCAGTTTCTCTCTTCAGTGAAATTAGCATTGGTGAGACTGAGTGTGTATTCTAAATTAGTTTGATTCAGATTTATGGGCCGATCATGTTCAATGCATTCATGTTATGCACTTTATTGTTATGAAATCCATGATCAATAGTCAATCAAAAGTGCTACCTACTGTACTTACCACATACCTTTTTCTTTTTTAAAGATATTTTGGGGGGCATTTGTGCTTTATTATATAGGACAGTGTAGTGACAGTAAAGGTGGGAGAGAGAGAGAAAAAGAGAGAGAGAGAGAACATGCAGCACAGGGCCCAGGTCGGATTCAAACCCAGGTCGCTGCGATAAGGACTAGCCTTAACGTGGTACGCGCCTTAACCCATGAGCCACCGGGGCGCCTCACCACCGACCTCCCCGAGGGTATAATCCTCATACTTAGTCCACACATTTCATATAGTGTCAACTTTATTATTTATCTTTACATTGATGGTTAACATGACAACAAATCACAAGTCACTGCATGCAGCTCTACACATTACAATCTAAACCTCATGTCTACCCACACATCTGACACTGGATGTTTTCTGGCTTTGCAACAGGAAAGAAGTGGGGAGAGCGGAAATCTCAAGTATAAAATGAAATAAACACAACAGAAGCAGCAAAGTATAAAGTGCTCATTTTGACTCCGACGCTTTCTTCTAAGACCCTCCACTTATCCCTTGGCACAAACACAATCGGTCATTAGGACACCGACTACTGTTCAATTTAGTCTGGCTGAGGCAGATGCTTGCTTGGTTACTTAGTAATTACATTTGAATGAATGAATTTGAAACATTTATGCAAGATTCACTGACACAAGTACAGATAGGTATCAGTAGGTGCCAAATGTGTGAAATAACAGAAAAATGCATCACTGCATAATTTTCCTGTTAGTACCAGGTAGGTACCTGCTTCAGCCAGACTGAAAAAATCGCACTGCTAGACACTGCTTTACACCTGTAGGACAAGTCACAATATCAATATCTCGGTTCTAGAAGCGAACAAACAGCCTTCCATTAGGTAGTGCTAAGACCTGTGTACATTAATGGTTCGGCTACACAGTGACTATAATGTCCTGTACATTTATACCTCGAAAAATTGCACCCGTTTGGGTCAAGGCTTTTGAGACGCAAACAATTTCCAAATTCTTGCTCTACTTGTAAGATATGACGCTTTGATAAAATTAAATAAAAACCTTGACATTAAGCAGACCAGTTACAGCGTGAGCTTTACTCAAACTGATTTAGGTTGTTCGAAGGTTTGAAGAAGGTTTGGATAAAACAACCGTTTTCAGAGTGGTCATGTTTACATCTCTTTCAGGCTCCCTCGTGCCCACCTAGACCTATGGCATTTCTTCCCAGACAGCCATTAACAAGGAATCCCACATAATAGTGCAAAAGACTTAGACAGGGTTGACGATGTGTGGGTACTTTGCCACGTTGGATTAGACTAAACAAGCAACGGTGATAAAGTGTTTAACAAGCTCCCCGCTTATGTCTACCTCCCCGTCTGCCCTCCATCTTGAATCCAACATTGCTAGAGACGACCGATTGACTTATAAATACACATCTGGAAGAGGACCTAGTTCTATCAAACCAGACCACACCCATCTAGGAACATAAGTAGGCTAAACGTCTACAACGTCTCAACCGAGAGCGCTGAAAGTGCATGAGGCAACATCTTGGATAGAATAGTTTCTTCTTTCTTTTATGCGCGGGGGAGGGGAAGGGGGGGCGCACACTGATTTCTATCAAGCCGAGGACGAATACAGAAGGTGAGCATGACATGAGCGCGGCCCTTAAGATGGGCAGGTTCATTCAGAAGACGTCCCCCTGACGTTCTCCGTGGAACCTGGCCGGTGGGTTTGTTCATGTGAGCCGGTCAGCGTCCCTTCAGAACCCGGACGCGGGATCGGATCCTAACGCAGTAGCCTATGCAGTGGATCGTAAAGCCTCTTTTTGGAATAAATAGTTTGGGCTTCCATTTCTGGATGTTCCCTGGTATATTTACAAACATACACAAGCTCCTTCTCCCCCACTCCTTCTCTCAGAAAGACTTTTTCTCAAGGTGGGACTTATCGTCCATGTTCAAGGGCGTAAGGTCAAATCAAATATACAAAGACAATACATCGCCGGTCCTCTTTTCACAACACAGCTTATGGCAGAACAATATTTGGTATCAAATAAATTCCCCCTCTACAAAAAGCACTGGTAAAAGGTGTTCTTAAAAGAAGAAGCAAAACAATGATTGTTTCTAAAAATGGCCAAAGGAGAGTAAATTATTGGAGGGGAGGTGGTTGACTGAGTAACGTTCTCTCTCTCTCTCTCTCTCTCTCTCTCAGGTGTTACAGGACATAGGTGGTCTTCACATGGTTTTCCTCTCCACAGTCTTTATTTTCACGATGCGTCTTGGATCGGGGGCCTGTGGCGGCCATCTTTACCGGCCCTGCTGCAAGTACTGCTGGGTAAACATGTTGAGCTCACTGTCCAGCCAGCCCGCCTTGTTCCTGCACGGACATAAACACACCCTCAGATATCACGCATCAACATGCTGGATTTGCAATGGTCGACACTTAAATACCTCAAAAGGCAATGCATAAAGGACGCATTAATTACATGACTTGTCTTTGGTCAGGGCATATTGTTATGACAGGAGTACTTGAAGCCTGCTGACCATTGCAAACACCGGGTCATTTTTAGTGAGCGAGTTACCCAAGATACAAAAAAAACTAGAATACTTAATTACATTCCTCAGTGCCCCCTGCGTCTTACCTGAGAAGTTTAGCCTTGCTCTGCAGTGTGTCCAGGAGTTCGATCTTAGTGGTCATGTCGGCGACCTCGTCCTCCAGGTTCTGCCGTGTCACGTCCACCTGCTGGCACAGCTGGGAAAAGGTCCCCTGCAGCTCCCTGACGGACACAGACGCACACCGGGGTGTTAAGGGGGCGATGCCCGTCAAAATACCTGCCTAGTTACAACATGAGCTGCTCAGAAGCACAGACTACTCCAGTCTAGTGCGAGTTCCTCATGTCTCCACTAGAGGGCCAGAGTGAGTAGCCAGGAGAAAGTCTCCAGCATGGCATTCTATATAAAAACACAACAGAGTGACAGGCTGACTGTTCAGCGGTCCCACTAACCAGCTCTTCAACACTAGTAAGCCTGTAAATATACAGGAAGTGGATTAGAGGAGTAGGGAGCGTGCCATCATCGTTTGGGGGACTGTACCCAGTCTTATAATACCTCCAGATTTGAGTGGCATATGAGGGCAGAGGCCATTGAGGGAGGATTAACATGTACTAACGCCAGACTCCCACTACAGGATATTTTAAATCTTAACTGATTTGGAAAACGGGTTGCATCACGCACATAAGAATCTTATCAGATGTTCTTCTCTGGAATCTCAAACAAGCACACATTACAAGATTTGAAAATAACATCTCATGACACACTACAGGATATTATCGTGCCCGAGGGACCAACGAACCCCTCCCTTGCTTGTAAAGTAGTGAGGTAATAATCTTAAATATCCAACATGTTTGATATTATCTGGGCCGCCCCGATGGGTCTGTGAGCCGATCGGGAGGTTTAAGATTGGATCTGTAAACCCCTCACATTACCAGATCATCTGGGCCGAACATCGGTACCGACCAACGTTCCAGACCAGATTTCTCCTCCGATTGTCGGGAGGGGTGAATCAGGGATAAATCGGCCCAAAAATCCTGTAGTGTGAGCCCGGCATAAGAGGGAAGACCTAGCTAACGACAGAAAGGAGAATATAAGCAGCTGGATGTTGACAAAGAGACGAAGATTATACACGGAAGAAAAAAAACGAAAGCCTTCACTTCTAGACCACGGTTCAGTTTCAGAGCGGGTTAGGGTTAGGGTTCGGGTTCGACCACTCACTGCTGGACTTGGTGGCTGCAGTTGGAGCCGGTGTAGCTGACGACCAGCTGGAGCTTCTCGCTGGCGTACTCCACGAACTGGCGCTTGAAGGCGCGCTCCTTGGCCCTGGTGGTCCACGTGAGGCGCTCGTACACGTACAGTAGGCCGTACAAGCCCACTGAGAGGGCAATGAGGCGCCAGCCCACCGCCTTCCACACCTGACACACACGCACGCGCGCGCACGCGCACACACACACACACACACACACACACACACACACACAAACAAACAAACAAAAATGTGTAAATCTGGGACCCGTGCATCTTGGGGTTCACACAGAACAATTGATTTGGAGACGGGGATCCTGTTAGTCACGTCTCTCTTATGAAGTATCTAGCCCATGTTTACTGCTCTGTAAATGTTCTTAGCCAATAGACAGACATTTTCCAGGAGCTTGTTCGATCGTCTCGTTGAGAGGGGTCAGGGAAGAATTTTTACAGCTCACTTTTCTGGCCCCCGGGTGAAACTGTTTTTTTGCTTCCCTCTGGAATATGTAGAGAGTGGGTCGTATGCCCACCTCCCTTGTTCTCTGTAAAGCGCATTTTGTTGCCTCTGTGTATGAAATGCGCTATACAAATAAAGCTTGATTTGATTTGAAATCGTGCACCTCGGAGTTCACACAGAACCGCGGCACTTCCCCCCCTTTCCGCTTACCACGCCGCCGACCACGATGATGCCCATGGAGGTGCGCGAGGTGAGGGACGCCAGGCCGGTCACCATGGAGACCATGAGCTCCTCCTGGGTCACGGCGCTCTGGGGGAACGGGGGCATGCTGGTGCTGATCGGGGTGAGGGCCATGGGGCGCGGCACCTGGGGAGGGAGCAGAGCCGTCAGATGACCGTACACACACGCGCGCGCACGCGCACACACACACACACACACACACACACACACACACACACACGCACGCACACGTACCGCTTCGTACAATCTGTAGGCTTTTGAAACAAAAGCATTAACTCAACCGGACGCCACGCAGACCACAAACGCATGGGATTTTAAATCCCATAAAACATGGATTTTAGGGGCTGTTCCCCTTGCAGTGGGGCCCCACCTGGTCGTTGTAGCCCATGAGGGCCCGGCGCGTGTTCTTGGGGCCCAGGAAGCGGTTGACCACCATGGTCCAGCCCAGGGAGAAGTGGAAGCCGATGTCCTCCTGGAAGTCGGAGCACAGCTTGTCGCAGGCCAGGTCGTAGCTCAGGCTGAAGCACTGGCGGGGCACCAGCTTGTCCACCTGCTCCCTCACCGGACCTGGGAGGAGGGGCTTCAGACCCTCTGGAGGAGGGGGGGGGGGCGGGGGGGAGGGAGAGAGAGAGAGAGAGAGAGAGAGGGGGGAGAGAGGGAGAGATTGAGAGAGAGATACAGAGAGAGAGAGATACAGAGGGAGAGATACAGAGGGAGAGAGATACAGAGAGAGAGAGAGAGAGAGAGAGAGAGAGAGAGATACAGAGGGAGAGAGATACAGAGGGAGAGAGATACAGAGAGAGAGAGAGAGAGAGAGATACAGAGGGAGAGAGAGAAAGGGGGAGAGGGAGAGAGGGAGAGAGAGATACAGAGGGAGAGAGATACAGAGGGAGAGAGATACAGAGGGAGAGAGA
Organism: Borostomias antarcticus; assembly: GCF_949987555.1. NCBI lineage: Eukaryota > Metazoa > Chordata > Actinopteri > Stomiiformes > Stomiidae > Borostomias > Borostomias antarcticus. Next base: position 2,558,964 of record NC_140236.1, read on the forward strand.
TACAGAGGGGGAGAGATACAGAGGGGGAGAGATATACAGAGGGAGAGAGAGAGAGGGGGGGAGAGAGAGGAAGAGAGAGTGAGGGAGGAAGGGGTGGGCGGAAGAGAGGGAAAGAGAGTGGGGGATGGGGGGAGAGAGAGAAAGAGAGAGAGAGGGAGGAAGGAGTGGGCGGGAGAGAGAGAGGGAGAGAGGGAAAGAGAGACGGGATGTTAGTTGGCAAAGACATACAAGTCAGCGGAGAGCCCCTAGAGGGCGCCAGAGACGGATTCATATGTCGCCGCCGCCCCCTGCTGGAGGAGTGAGGCAGGACGTACCGATCATGTCTGTCTGGGTGGTCTGCAGGGCAGCGGTGATGGCCGTGGAGCACCTCTCGGACATGTTCCTGCCCAGACCCTCCTCGATGTGCCTGTGGAGCTCCTGGAGAACAACAACAACAACTCGTCAGTGACATCACAGCGCCGTTCACGTCGAACGTGAGATTCTTACGGCGGGATTCAGGCCCGGATGCAAAAGCGCCACCTTTTTTTTTTTTTCCTCGACGTACATGGTGACCAGTTTCACACGCGCGCTGCGGAGATGGTTCCAGAAGTCTGGTCTAATTTTTCCGCGAACCGCGAGCGAATGTGTGAGCGAACAGAACGCAGTGCAGAGGACTTTATTCACACGGCACGGAGAAAACGCTCTTCATATCTTTTCTATGCTTTTCTTTTGCTGTTCCGAATCCAGAATTTCCCCACGGGGACAAATAAAGGTTTTCAATTTAAATTCAGTTCTCCTGACTGGGGTGAAGAAGACCCTCTGGACAGGAGACAGTAGGACACGTCTGTGTTGGACGGACCTACTCTGGTGTTTAGAGAAGACGGACACAGCCTGGACGCTTGTGTGGACCCGAGAACGTCAGAGGGGTGAGGGCAAGATTCTGGAGGACTGTTTCAGAAACTATGACTTGGGAGAGAGACGCACAATCTCTTTAAATTCAACTATTAACGCAAGTTGATCTGAAAAGCAGAAGGCTGCATGCAGACTCGATGTTTCTCAATCCTGAAGCCTGAGCAGGGAAGATGTTCCTCCCAAACACAGCTCTGGGATCAGCCGGCCATTTCCTGGTCGTTATAAATGGTAAATGGACTACACTTATATAGCGCTTTTCCACCTTAGCGGCACTCAAAGCGCTTTACAATGGCCTCTCATTCACCCATTCACACACACACTCACACACCAATGGCGGTAGCTGCCATGCAAGGTGCTAACCTGCTCATTGGGAGCAATTTTTGGGTTCGGAGTCTTGCTCAAGGACACTTCGACATGTGGACAGTCGGAGCTGGGATTCAAACCACTGACCCTTCGATCACTGAACCGACCCGCTCTACCAACTGAGCTACAGCCGCCCCCGTTATAGTCAAACAACAGCGCTGCTTCACAACTATGCGCCTGTTTGACGGTGCGTCTGTGGGCGACAGAGCGGTGGAAAACAGCCCGGAGTTTAAATTCCACATTCCCAACCTGACCAGACAAGCATTAACGGAATTTCCGGAGAGGAACCTTCCAGAAGAACAATACCTGCGGGAGATGGGAGGTTAATTTACACAAACACTCCACAAAAGAAAACAAAAAAACACTCTTTCTTGGCAAAGGGTGCATTCATTTAGGCTCCATTACAAGAGAAATGCTCTCATAGCAATTATAATCAAAAATTACAATAAAAAGCGATTGTATGGATCTTAGAGAAGGGAACATGTCCTCATAAGAGTACGCTACCATGGCATGCTGGGTAAAGAAGCTTTCTAGACATCGCCTCCATGGCTGGAGCCTTGCACTGACGCATAATCCGGGATAAGCCACAGGAGAGGGAGTGGAGTGTGTGTGTGTGTTTGTGTGTGTGTGGAAGGTGGCGCGAGTGTGTTTGCCCGTGCAGAGAGCGAGCCTCTGTTCACATTTCTAAGGGGCGAGCGGTTTTGAGGAACCCCACGTACGTTCTTGTAGACCTTGAGCACCACCGTGGAGGGGTGGAAGTCCAGGTGGAAGTCATCCACCAGAACATAGAGCCTCCTGATCTCCTCCGCCATGGCGTTGGACACCTACACTCAGAGAGAGAGAGAGGGGGAGGGGGGGGGGGGAGA
>NC_140236.1:2566083-2603583 GCF_949987555.1 Borostomias antarcticus
ACAACTGCCAACTTTAATGTTGGGCGTTGGTTGGGGCCGTGTGCAGACACCTTTAATCATGATGCATACATTCTGAAACTGATGATGTGTGGGATGCTATTTTGCTGCCGGACGGTCTGTGTGTGTGTGTGTGTGTGTGTGTGTGTGTGTGTGTGTGTGTGTGCGCGCGCGCGTGCGTTTCTCACCTGTCCAACAGCACCAGGTCGTCCCTGAGCAGGGCGCACTTGGCCTTCGGCCACATGACACACACCAGGCTGCCCGCGTCCAAGTCCTCGTCCTGGTGGAGCGCGTGGGCCAGCTGGTTCACCGTCTGAGGGACGGGGACATGAGACATGAGGACAAGGACAGACAGAGGACAGGGACAGCCAGCTCCAGTCAAGTGACGCAACGATGTACTTGGCACACTTTCACGATCGGACTGCGACATTCCGGTCAGCGCCATGAGCAACGCTCTGCCCTTTAAAATAATCAATTCCCATTTGAAGTTCCGAAAGGGCGTTTATCCAGGACGCAATAACTTATTTTGGACTTTGATCCTGTTTGACCTTCGAATTGATTATTTTTCACGGGGTGTACTTGTAACACAAACGTGGCAGAGTGGGAGAGAGAGGGACTACCTAGATTTTGGGGAAGGAGGGGCTTTTGGGGAAGCAGACAACATTTAATAATGAGGGATCTATATTCAATAATCTAGAGGGATCCATCTTTACGAAGCACTATTACGCAATAACAGATTGCCGGAGAAGAAATAGATAACCAGCCATCAGTTCATTCCTCCTGAAATCACATAAACGACTAGTGATACAAATTATTATTCCTCCTGAAATCACATAAAACACTAGTGATACAAATTATTGATGGAGACGTCGCATTAAAAATGAGCTCATCCATGCCAGCAGGCGAACAACATGCATAGATTAGAGGTCTGGGTTTCTCATTAGCAGGCAGCGGAAGTGACCTTGGCCTAGCCTACTCTCTGTGGTGAAGCCCCATGGGGACAGGCCTGGGAAACGAGCTAGCAGCCTGGGCCGGGCCGACAGAGTGTGAGAGAGGAACGCAGACTCTGATAAGAGCGGCGGGGTTGAGCTGTTGCTATGTTTGGCCAGGGCTCGGTCACGTCTGAGAGGAGGTGGCATGTAGGGGGGGTCTGTGGGTCAGACGTGTGAGGTGATAACTTGGGTCACATGGGAAAATATGAGATAGGGCTCGTATCTGGGGCACGGCCGTGACAGTGTAGAAACAGGACACTTTTAACCTCCTGTTGAGGCTGTGCAGAGGGCAAGACAACTTCTACATGTGGGGTATGCTGTATACTATATATAACTGTGGGATATGCTGTATATATACTATATATAACTGTGGGATATGCTGTATATATACTATATATAACTGTGGGATATGCTGCATATATACTATATATATATATATATATATATATATAACTTTGGGATATGCTGTATATATACTATATATAACTGTGGGATATGCTGTATATATACTATATATAACTGTGGGATATGCTGTATATATACTATATATAACTGTGGGATATGCTGTATATATACTATATATATATATTTATATAACTGTGGGATATGCTGTATATATACTATATATAACTGTGGGATATGCTGTATATATACTATATATAACTGTGGGATATGCTGTATATATACTATATATAACTGTGGGATATGCTGTATATATACTATATATAACTGTGGGATATGCTGTATATATACTATATATAACTGACCACAACAAATTGAATGAGTGAAGAGCTAGAAGTAGGCCAATGCTTGTGAACAAAGAAAACCTCTTTCCACCAAAAACACACACAAGAAAACCTGTTATTTACATTTGAGTCGAGTCACATTGAAAAGTGTTGCACAGATTCAACTAGCAGAGCTAGTTCATAGCTAACCCTAATCAGGCTGAAGGCCCTTGGGTACTGAGGCACTGGGAGCATGACTAGTGATCTTGACCAGCTTGTAGGAGACCCATGGAACAACACAACTCCACAGGAAGAGTGAGAGAAAAGGATTTCAGGGGGAACAAGAAGAAGCAATGTAGTAGAAGGAGAAAATACAGACAGAAAGCAGTAGAGCAGAGAAGTGTAGTAACACTAGCGACCGTAGTATTAGTAATAATAATACTAATCCTCTCGGTCCCGTTAGACCCTAATAATAGTAACACCAGCGATATTCATGGTGCGCCTGCTATAATAAGAACAGAGGCGACAACTAATAATCTTCACAAAACAAGTCTGGTGTGGCTATTGGACACGACCGTGGCAAAACATCACGATCAAAACCAGCCTTCCTCCCTATCAACTACCAGTGAGTCATGGCTGTGACATGGGACAATACGTTGGGCAACACGGTGGCTCAGTGGTTAGCACTGTTGCCTCACAGCAAGAAGGTCCTGGGTTCGAATCCCGGTCGTTCCAGGTCCTTTCTGTGTGGAGTTTGCATGTTCTCCCCGTGCCTGCGTGGGTTCCCTCCGGCTTCCCCCACCATCATAAAGACATGCAACGTATGAATGTGAATGAATGTTGGTGGTGGTCGGAGGGGCCGTAGGCGCTGATTGGCAGCCACGCTTCTGTCAGTCTGCCCCAGGGCAGCTGTGGCTACAGAATAGCTCTGGGTATCATGAAGGGCGCTATATAAATCCAACTTCATTGATAGTTCACCAGGTTACCCACTGTTCACTCAACGCACACTGTGAAACTATTTGTGACAAGATTTTTGGCATTTCGTGCTACGATCAAGAATGTGTGGAATGAGATAAGACAGCCCTCTGGCTGTGTATTAATCCTACGTATTGCTGTCATACTCAGATGCTCCTCCTTATGTAACAATAATTACAATGTCTAATATAAGTTCGAATTGGGAACTAAAAGCGACCCTGCGGTCCCCAAAGTGAAGAACGTGGTATAAATTGGTGTATGATTGAGGGATAGTCTTTCAGAATCGAGAATGCTGAGCTTGCAGTAAGTTTACAACAGATCCTTATTGAAGAGATTGGAATGAGTTCTTTTCCACTTGTGGACTGCACTTATGTAGCGCTTTTATCCAAAGCGCTCTACAATGGCCTCTCATTCACCCATTCACACACACATTCACACAACGATGGCGGCAGCCGCCATGCAAGGTGCTAACCTGCTCATTGGGAGCGATTTGGGGTTAGGTGTCTTGCTCAAGGACACTTCGATATGTGGACAGGAGGCGGGATTCGAACCGCCGACCCTATGGTCATTGGACGACCCGCTCTACCAACTGAGCCACAGACGCCCCACTTTTGGGGAAATTCTCAAAGGGGAGGTACTCACTTTGATGCTCTTCTTCTCCTCGGAGCCCTCGGTGAGCAGGAAGGACTCTCCTCCGTCCGTCCCTTCCACCCGGAGGAAGCAGTTGGTGGTGTGGCCGATTCCCGAGGGCAGCACCTTGTCACACAGCATGGCGTTGATCACGGTGCTTTTCCCGTTACTTGTTCTGGAAAGCATAAACACAATCTTTTTCACGTACGCTTTTTAACTACTCCGCAAACTTTTTTTTTTTTTAACTACTCCTAGCACCAATAAGTGAGCTGAACAGACTAATACTGTGGGACAGTGCTGTTGAAACCCACAGTGAGATGACCTGGATTGTGTGGTTTATGTTCACCTTCAGTGGCACTCACTCAGGGCCCTAATCATAGTAATAATAATACTACTTCCAATAATATTATTATTATTAATATTATTAATAATAAATAATAATAAATGTTATTTGTAACTCACTTTTCATTTAAAAATCTCAGAGTGCTACAAGTTTAAAAGCATAGCATAACAAAACACAACTGAACAAAAAGAACACAATTTTAACAGTCAAAGGCCTTTTTAAAAAAGGTAGGTTTTTAGGCCTGCATAGGTCAATGCCAAACAGTTGTGGGGCCCATGGTTTTCCTAGATCAGTACGTCTGACCAGAGGACCCTGTCCCCCTTGTCATTACATCATGAGAGACGCACCTTCCAAAGAAGACCACTTTCATATGCCTGCGCGCCAGAACCTCCCCGATCCCCGACACCTTGGCCAGGTAACCGCGCACCTCCTGCACATGCTCGTCTGTGGTGACCGGGTCCAGCGCTTCATTCTTATAAGTGTCTGAGACAAAAAGGACAGATGAGGTCAGATATATACCAACACTCTGCACACAGTGAATAAGCCAACAAACGTGCCAGACACTAGACTTGAAGAGTTCCAATCAACCCCATGATCTGAATCTGTTTCAATCAACCCCATGACCTGAATCTGTTCCAATCAACCCCATGACCTGAATCTGTTTCAATCAACCCCATGATCTGAATCTGTTCCAATCAACCCCATGACCTGAATCGGTTCCAATCAACCCCATGATCTGAATCTGTTCCAATCAACCCCATGATCTGAATCTGTTCCAATCAACCCCATGATCTGAATCGGTTCCAATCAACCCCATGATCTGAATCTGTTTCAATCCACCCCATGACCTCAATCTGATCAGGTAAATAATTCACTAGAGGAATGTGCATGAAACGTGTCCAGACCATAGCCACTGACGTTGAGGTTCTCACTCTGAAGACAGTGTAGTTATGTGAGAATGCAATACATTCTAAATGGCCTACAAAAGGAAATGTCTAAAGGGAACATCAGTAAAAGCATGTCTACTACCAAATATGGCTGCCACAATTCCATTCCCACAATTATATTGTTCTCCATAAAACATTGGGCTCTTGTTACAATGGGTAAAAGAAACTACCATGTAACCAGGCAAAAATAATCAATGTACAAAGAAACAAGGGTTTCTAAATTCGGGTTTAACAGTCCAAACCCCCTGAGAATACCTTCTAGAAAGGAGGAGCTCTCTTTGATGTAGGCGCCCAGCTGCTCAAAGATGCCGTTGATTTTCTTCTTGGCCGTGACAAAGTGCTTGAGAGGGGACGCGTTCACTTCTGCCATGAGTCTCTTCTCCTTCTTGCCGATAGCGTTGGTGTTGGGTCGCGCGAAAACTAGAGACATTGCACTGGAATGAGAGATTGAGAAGACAGAGATCAAATGTGAATTAAGTGAGGAAAAATAGTTTTTCTTGTCATAGAATCTGGTAGGACACAGGAGTATGGAAAATGGAGGTCGTTTTTCCCCCCTGAAATGTTGTCTTCACAGTGACAAGTGACAAACCTGTACTGTACTCTTTTTTTTTACAAATTAAAATGTAGTGTTACGATAAGAATTCTTCACATTAATTCCTAGTTGCCAGTCAAATTAAATCTGAAGAGGAAATGGAACACACCTAGGCCTGTCTCAACAACAGTTTGTGGAAAACCAGAATAACAGCTTCACATTGGCTTACCTTTCCATGTAAATAAAAAAAATACAACTAACTTGGTAGATGGCCTACTAGCCTAAATGAGATTTTTTTTTTTAATTGGAGTTGTGTGGTTTAGAATGTCCCTCTTGCTTGAACACCTGCTGATTAGGTTAGCCTAAAATGCTGCTCTTTCCAAAATGGTGGAGATTTGGGCTTAACAATAGGCTACATATTCAGAACCTATAGTCTCCAACAGAATTGAAAGAGAGGATGTTTCCAGAGAAGCCATTCCAGATCCCTTTCAACCAGGGGACTGCTGGTGTGCTGTGAGTCCATCAGGCAGCTGAACAACTCATGGATGAGGAAAAGGGAGCCATTTTTATAGGAAAGACTGAACTTACTAACATGGAATGGTAACCAAGCTCGAACTAAAACCCCTAGGCCTGTACATTGTGATGGAAACCAAACCATTTACACTTCAAAATACATTCCTGGTAGTAATTAAAAACCCTGCAACAATCAGACTGACAATAGAAGTGGAGTTGTTGCATGAACATGGGTCCAACCCCAAAAACCCAACGTTTTTGGGTCCAACCCAAAAACGTTGCCCAGCAACGTATTTGAAGGCAGTTCAAACTCAAATCGTCTCTGCCAGCCCTGTACAGAAAGAGGACCAGGACTAGTCGATACCTTACTTATAACCCTGTAAGGTCACCATTTATAAAACATCCCTGACAGAACCCAAATCTAAAGGCCCCTGCAGTAGAACATGCAGCAGAACCTCTTTCCCCAGCCAGACGGTCAGTGAGCGCTTGGCTCCAGGTCACTAGTGTCAGGTGTCATCCAGGATAAAGCCTTAGCCAACACATCAGGTTCACACTCCAATGTTAATTCGGTAGCCTACATAATAGCCTAATCTGAGACCAATGTTTTTCGATCAATTCTCCTTCGTCGTCGTCGTATGGGTAGGTTGGTTTCATCTTCTCCCCCCAGGCTCGGGGCCGAGGGGCTATCCTCTTACCACCCCGAGCCTGGGTGAGGGGGTCACCCGGGCTATATCTCCTTGACTGCCAAAGTAATAATGAGAAGGGGGGAAAAAAATAAAGCCACACTTTCAATATGAGAAGCCATCAAGATCCACAGACACAGAGAGAGAGAAGCTGAGAGAGAGAGAGAGAGAGAGAGAGAGAGAGAGAGAGAGAGCAGCTGGGGGAGAGAGTCACCTTCAGTGCTCAGAGAGGAAAGGTTGGTTGATTCCCTTTTGGCAACTTGCAGTCGTCTGTGTGAGCTGTCAAGTGGGGCTACTCCAGTTACTCAAGACAAACCTTATGCCACAATCATGTTTGTCCTTTAGCTAAAATAAGGTCCATTTTGCATATCATTCTCACTCGTAGCCTGGGAGCACAATTCTCAGGGGTAGTAAGTAAATGTTTGGTATTTCCATATCCTCTTAAGTATACAGTATACAGTCCAAAGTAAATGTTTGGTATTTCCATATCCTCTTAAGTATTTAGTCCAAATCCAAGCATATTCACGTATGTTGCCGTGAGCTGAGTCCATTTCAAGAGATAAAATATGTAATGTTGCAAAGAAAATACATCCCATCCTCAGCAAATACTTCTTGAAAAATGCACACAAAGTCACAGCTGAGCTACCTTGCTTGGACTTGAAGAGTACCCACTCCTGATGTGTGTGTACAGTAACTGCACAGAGGCACACATGACACACACGTCGTCCTAGTACTTCACCACTTATAGAGATAACGTTACCACGCCAGTGTACTATAACTAGCAACCTCCACATCATGCTCGCATTTCAATACATGTCAGCCTTCAGTTTCATGGGTGACTCCCGTGGCTACCCACTGAGCAAAGACACGTCTAAAAGACGTCTTTTAGATGTCTTTTTCAGACGTCCAAAGACATCCAATTAGGAGCCAGAATGAATGTTTTTTTTAGTCGTTCAGATATTGAACCCGTTCTGCACGTCCACAGACGTCTTAGAGGGGTCCAAGCCAGACGTGTGGATATTGAGGGGTCCAGCAGACGAACACACGGGGTTCAGGACCAGGACGTTATTAAGACGTGATCTGAACGTCTCCCTGACGTTGCGTGTTTGCTGGGTAGCTCCCACTGAATTTCCCATCACTTACCTTGTCAATTGTAAGAGCAGTCAGGTAGAATTTGGTTTGATTTTAGTAGGTAGGAAGCATCAAGCTGGGATATCTAGCATGCTCAGAAGTACACTTGACCCTGACCGCTCACCTACACTACCACAGACGGACTGCAGTGGGTAAGGCTCTAGCACGCAACTGAGCTAGCATGCTTGCTAGTGGGCTAGTGCCTAGTGTGACTGGCTAGCTAGCTTCTGCTAGTTCATATAACTATTGGCTAGATTAGCAAAGTCGGTTATTGAAATTATTTGATGTTGAAAAGGCTAGACTGACGTTAGATAGCTGAATCAAAATGGGCTGTCATGGTGATGCTGTCAATAGTGCAGCAGTCGAAGAGAATATAAGTCGTCCTGGTTAGCTAAGCATCATCGCTAGCTAGCATTAGCTAGTCCGTCTAGGTGTCTTTGCTGTTTGAGTTAAGTAATGTTTACACTTACCGATGAGGGGCGGACTGATTTATAACCAGTCTTCCTGCATCTTTATCTTCTGGATGTGGGGATTAGTTGACGTTAGCTAATACAAATAGCACCAAATAACTAGCTAGCTAACAAGCAGCAGCTAGCTAAAGATGCTCTGTTGGTGTTTTAGCTGATAGCACAGCCAGACAGACACCGTTACAAATCAACGTTTTAGTGTGTAAGAGAAAGGTTTATAAGTTTTCATACAACTTGATAGCTAGCTAGTTAACTAGGCTGCTAAACCAAAAGACAGCGGCTCTACTTCCTCCCTTCCGACCTCTTCCTCGTGGTTCACGACACTAAAACGCTCCAAAAACACGCTCTACTGCCCCCACCTGGACGGGCTGCAAAAGTGAAAACATCCAAGACCTAAATAGGCTCTGTGCACCAGCTCCACTACTTCCTGAAAGTCACTTGGCTTCTTTATTTCCTGTCCTATATGATTGGATTAAGTGATTAATCAGGTATGCGGCAGACCCAGCGCACACCTGATTAATCACTTAATCCAATCATATAGGACAGGAAATAAAGATGCCAAGTGACTTTCAGGAAGTAGTGGAACTGGTGCACAGAGCCTATTGTCCATTTTTCTCACGTTTTTTGTTCATCAACTATCGATCAACAACTGCATTAAGCATTTAACAATACAGTAACTGTAACCTTTGCTTTCTATCCAACACCTCTATTGGCCATTATTAATGTGTGTTTGGCCCAAAGCTCTTATATGGTCCAAATAGGTTCACTTGGATATTTCACCCTTTTCTTGGGTTAGGTTGAAGTTCCGAATGGAAAACAGACATTATGGGCATTCATCAACTGTTCTCTTGAAATCTTTGGTGCCGATACTTGACATTGGAATCAACTTGCACAACCTATGCACCTCCAGGAATATTATACCCCTTTAAACACTTGTTATTTTTGTAGCATGATTGTACAGTTCATTAGGCTATATTTGCATTTCTTTATATTGTATTGTATATTATAGGTGTACTGGCATTGAATGTGGCTGGTGTAACAGTTCAATTTCCCCTCTGGGATTAATAAAGTAGGCTACCTACCTATCTATGTACATATACCTACCCACCTAATACAAATGGTGTCAAATAACTGTTTCCACAGATGTTTCACAGTGTTTTATTGTCAAACGGGCAAAATATAAAAGTTTTTACCACTATCCCTATTGTAACAGCATTATTTCTTGTACATTTGAAAGTATCCACGGATTAAAAACACCATTGTCATAGAAGGTTTTCAACATAGAAATTAGGGGACTGAGAATGCGCTTAATATTATGACCAGATATTGCATATTAAAAAAGACATGTCAGATCTTTGGCATAAGTTCACATAAAACACATTCAATAAATAGGACAGATGGTCGGAGCTATACTGTACGTTGCATAGAGTATTCCTGTAAGCCTACCTCATAGGTATGACTTACTGTAAGGAGTGTTTGCAATTGAAATATGGTAATACTGAAAAAAGACATCCAATGAAATGAATTCTGCCGGAAAACATTGTCCAATTGCAGCGCATTAGACAGTTTATATTGTTTTCAAATGTAGATAAGGAGTGTCTTGCACACCTGGATAAAGTCTCAGAGACAGGTGTGTAGGTGGAGAACGTATAATGAGTGAAACCAGCACGCGCACACCGTCTTCACTTGCTTCATGGAATCCGTTTTAATGTACACAACATTTCGCTCAGTGACCTTCAGGTATATAAAAGGTCACTGACCGAAACGTTATGTACATTAAAATGGATTCCATTGAGCAAGTGAAGACGGCGTGCTGTTTCATTCGTTATTGTTTTAAAATAAAAAATAAAAACAATTCAAAGAAAATTTTAACAATTCAAACTAGTCACTCATCCACACATTAAACAACAGTATTGGCTTCTGGAGTTTTCCTGAATGAACCTCAAGCTTAGCACCATAAATAAAATCTAACTGTTGAGCTAAAAGGGGCACGGCAAGATTTTTAAACATTTAGCTACTGGGAGTGTAAAAGGATGCCGATGTTTCAAACTATAATCTAGGCACTTCAGACAATCAGCGCTAGCTCCGGTGGAGCTGCCTTGTTAGTGGACATTTAAAACCTCCTCAAAAAGACACTGGACATCTGCATCCTTCTACTACACTCCCAGTAAGTACAAAAACAAGCTAAATGTTCAAAATCTCAGAGCTTCTTTAAAGCTCACTGACAACCCCATACAATGGAGTGAAGTTGACCCTTGGAATGGGATCTAGGTCCACATTACCCTCCCCAAATGATAACATTAACCACTGATGGAGAATATTGATAAACCGACCCAAGAATGGTGTCGAGAGTCAACTTCACCCAACTCTACAGTGCGTGTGAATAGACACACTCAAGGGTCTATGAATGACACTGCGATGTATCTGACCCCCGCGGTGGTGGGGAGGCCCTCGTGGTAGTGGGTGAGGCGGCCGGGATGCATGAGGGACCAGCCTTTGCGAGGCGCCGTGACGGAGCAGTTGTAGCGAATGAATCTGCATCCACCGCCCTTTCAGGGGACGAGCAAAACACACAGTTAGAGGAGGGTCAGCAAAACACAGGCCACACAGTTAGAGGAGGGTCAGCAAGTTTGCGCATAATGTACTGTAAGTAGCATTGAGATATCAACATGTCTGGACAGATTATTTAAACTGCTTTTCAGGAGATGCCTGTCTGAAAACACAGCTTAGATAAATACGGTGGAAGCCACTATTAACACCTATAGGAATATTAATATCATACTGTACAGGTGCATCTCAGAAAATTTGAATGTTGTGAAAAGGTCCATTATTTTCCATAATTTAAATCAAACTGTGAAACTTTCATGTATTCTAGATCCATTACACAAAGTGAAATATTTCAAGCTTTTTTTGTTTTAATCTTTATGATTGTACAGTATGTTCATTTATACACTCAATACTTGGTGGGGGCTCCTTTTGCACAAATGACTGCATCAACGTAGAGCTTGGCATGGAGGCAATCAGCCTTGAAATATTTCACTACATGTGTAATGAATCTGTAATATATGAAAGTTTCACTTTTTGAATTAAATTACGGAAAATAACTTTCCACAATATTAAAACTTTCTGAGATGCACCTGTATTAGATATCACAACAATGCATAACATTTTCTTTGTAACAGGTTCTAATATACAAGACAAGCACCCACCGAGGGACATAGAAAGTATGGAACATGCAGGCTAATGACATGGATGCAATTTTTAAACAAGTCTTAATGGTTTTGTTTCTCGAACATGCAAAGAAGAAAGCATAAGGAGCACTGAAGTCCTTTGAATACAGACAGGCTGGGAGGAAAACATTCACTCTCATATGAAATGTATCAGAACTACAGCGATGGAAGTGTATGATATGATACATGCTTAGGACCTATTTGAAGACAGTTTTCTTAGTATATAGAAATGATGACATCTGAATTTGATCTCTAAATCACTCCTTCAAAGATGAAAATCACAATGGATCTATAAAATATTTGGATTCAAAACCCTTCCCTACCTTAAAGAACTTCTCACTCCACTAAATACTCCACTAAATTATTATTATTATTATTATTATTATTATATACACTCAACTTAATTTGCCTGTCTACTGATCCATTACATTGTCCGAAAAGTGAAATATCCACCTACAGTAGACTGCTGAATCAAGCACACTTCACATCTCGGCATTACCCAAGCACACTCACCTGGTAATCAAGGTCCACTTGATTGAGTGCAACATTTATAGTGAATGTCGAGGCGTCATGATGCGGCTTTAAAGAAGGCTGCTCATCTGGCTTATATCTAACAACAAAGGCCAAGTCAAAATGAGCCTGCAAAGAGAGAGAGACAGACAACACCGGGGTGATGCAGAGTCATGCAAGCATTCACGAAGGAGCCAAAGCATTCTGCCAAGGATCTGCACACACGTGCGCGTCTCTGGACCTACTGGCATGAAGAGAAGGAAGATGGAGGCTCCCACATCCAACACTCATTCCCACAGAGGAGAGGGAAACGACAGGAAGGAAGAAACAAGTGCATGAAGACCCTCTTTGGCTGTTTTTATGGGTGTTTCTCTGTTACCTGCCCCCTTTTTGTTTACCTTATCCTACTGGGCACGGCCCTCATTTACCTGGTAGTCAGTCTCTTTGCTGTTGAGAGCTACGTTAATAGTGAAAGTGGAAGCGTCGTGGTGAGGGGTGAGCGAGGGCTGCTCGTCAGGTTTGTACCTCACTACGAAGTTGAGGTAAGAGATGCACTGACGAGAAAAGACATTAAAACATTATATCCATGGAGAGTATGGGGGAGACACCCATTATGGAATAAAAAGATTAACTATTAATTAAATTGTTTTCGTCGGCCATTTCATTTTTTTAGATGAGTAGTTTTAAGCAAAGGGCAAGGTGGATACTTTACAACAACAGAAAGAACAGAGATCCAAACAATGTCCACACATACTGGTAACAATCTGTAGTGTATGTACTGTATCTTCCCTGAAAGAAAAGTCCTATACTCCTATAATACATATATACTTATTTGAGATGTGCTATTACAACTGTAACACATGTGAGCTTATGTACACTTACATTAAAGGTGCATTCTGTAAAAAAAAATCTTAATCAAAAGTTAACTATTTGTATCACTGCACTTTACAAGCCCTGTCATGCACTGTCCTGTCCTGTCCTGTCCTGTCCTGTCCTGTCCTGTCCTGTCCTGTCCTTGCACTTGTCCATTGTTGTTTTGTTGTAAGCACCACAGTGTTGGAAAAAAATCCTATGTATGTAAAAGTACAATTAAGCAATAAACTAATTCTGATTCTGATTAATCAATGTAGAGTCCAGTATTCAGTAAACATCATACAGTGTAGTTCTATTCATCTCAATCCCATGTCTTGCTTTGAAAATATACAACTGCATGCAAACAATTTAAAACAGACTTTACCTTGGTGTAATATCCAGGAAAAATTTTCTCTGTGATTGGCGCGATGTAATCCAACAGCAGCTTCTGCCACTCTTTCTCATAGCCAACTTGATTCATGTGAATGTCAATGGTGGGGACATTTTCATAACCACCCTGGATTCTTTGGTCCTAAGAGAAATGATTGTGTAATAATGGCATTCTTAGTTTATTGGGGTGGGACATGATTATCTGTAAGGCTGTGTGTCCACCAACGAGCTGTATGTAGCTGAACAGCGCCAAGCTTACAGCTGCGTAGAGCACACTAGAGCCGGAGTTTAGAGCTGGCTAGGCTACCGATGTTTTACAGCTACGTTAGCAACGAGTGTTGTGTTTTTATTAACTAGCCAAGTTAAGATAGCTAGCTTATGTTAGCTAGTGCTAACGTTCGCTGTCTCTGCGGTTTTGCCAAAAACCGACCGCTGTCGTCATCAGAACAGCCGTTTACAGCCTGCACTCTAGCTCAAAAAGTTAAACTTTTTTCAACTGCCAAAAAAGCCTAGAGCTCACGGCGCTATAGCGCATGTAAACAATGAGAAAACAGCGCCAGCTCTAAAATACAGCTTGCCGGTGGACACGCACCCTAACTATATATTTGGTATTTATCATTAATGTGACACCGGGGGACTGCAGATGAATATTAGCTTAGGTCTACTAGCTAACTCTGGTACATTTACATTGATGTGGAAACTGATATGTTGATTAATGTGCATTGTCCCTTTTTTTTAAATAAAATAAACAAACAAACAAACAAACATACCGTATTCCCTCCTCCTGACCACTGTCCAAAGTTCTCCATCTCTTCAACAATGTGGTCACAACCAGTTTCAGAGAAGAGAGGGAACCAGTACACATCTGGGCACGGCTGGGGGGAAAAGGGCAGTGATGGTGAACAATTGGGTACCTTCCATTTCCAGGGTAAAAACAAAATAATTTCAAGAAAAGAATGTCAAGCTCTGTCCACAAGAATGTTTCCAGCTTGTGGTTTGTGAGCTATGTTCTACTGCAGGTAGGGTTGAAAATGTCAAGGAATTCCATTAATTGATAACTGTTAACCTTAACAGACAATAGTCGATTAATTGATAAAAACGTCCCACGCTGGACTGCGCTTTGCTCGCTTCATTTTTGTGTCTTTTTACGCTGTCGTTGAAATTTCCCAGCATCCCGATTAGCCTTCACTACATGTCGTGGCGCCGTCATGTGCAGTCAGAGCCCAAATCATGATTACATTTCACGTAACTCCCGTTCATAACGTCTGTTCCATTAACAAACAGTTAATCGAGTAACCAAATCTTACTCGAGTAAATTCTTATCGGCATTTAATCGACAGTCGATTAATAACATCCCTAACTGCAGGACAGCTACAGTATGCATGTACATGTGTGAGAATCCAATACTCACAGTTTCCACCAGTTTGTCTCGCATGATTTGTGAGTAGTTCTCATGAATGTATCTCTCCTCCCAGTCCTGCGGAGAAATATACAGCAGAAGAAGAAATGCTTCTACGTCAACAACGTAATCTGACAAATAAACACACAGTGAAGAATGAAACTGCTACAGTTACGCCTCCAGATTGATTTGTTATTTAAATCATATTATTTTAAAAACTCTAATGTAATTAACTTAATACTGACCACTGGGTTTTCAAAGATCTGCCAGAGGTCGTTATGGAGGTGGTTTGTCTTGAAGTTCTCTGCTGAAAGGATTCGTCCGAATGTGTGCATATTTGTAACATACATGAAGACTCCCTGAAAAATAGAATAAAAGAGATTAGAACTATATAAAAATGACTGTCAATCACTTATAAAGCTTAGTTATACCTTAGTTAAAAACATCTATACCAAGTATAGTATCATAAACCTATCAAGTACCTGTATAATGCAAAAATAATTTAGCATTACACAGTTGAGCACCCATTATAATAATCAGTCAGTCAAGCCACTATCCGTTCTACCCTCCGTTCAATCAGTCAATCAATCAATACTAGGCTGACAACTCCCACCTTGTCCCGCGCGTTGTGACAGAAAGCCATGTCAGGGTCCAAGGTGTCTGAGCTGAAGAGGTCTTTATTGGACAGCTCTGCGCGAAGACGGTCAGCCTTCACCAGGAACACGTGGGACACGTAGGGGACATTCCAAACACCCCTGACAAGAACACTTTAGTTAGATATATGACCATGCATTATGAGATGACTATATTATGAGAAGGTCCTCATCACTTACAGAACTGGGTATTGGTAGCTCAAAGAGAACACTTACACCCTGCGTCCTTGAACGACGTCCACATAGTCCTCAGACCTGGCGTAGTAGCCGTCCGCACTGAGGGCCCCCCAGAAGTTGCTCCACAGTCGGCCGACCCGAGTTATCATGGGGGCAATGATCGGCCTGGGGTAAGAGAGGGGTTAATGTTTCAGAACTGATGTGTTTTTCTGTGACGAAAATGACTAAGTAGCTCTTGCATGTCTTCGCCGTACATTACTGGAATAATTGCAGGGCACATTGCACTGTACTTACTGATTTTGCTCAATGAGAATTTTGAGGGTGTCCTTGTTCTTCAGAACCACTTCAATGTCTATGTTAAAGAAATATTCACAGTCTTTATCCTGACGGCAATAGTCACTGTGGAGGAATATAAAAAAATCATAAATTGTTGAAGAACGCTTTTATGTCAAAGAATGACCATCATGAGTAAACTGTCCTACTGATCAGAAGTCAGTTTATATTTCCTCTATTAAAGTAAAGTACAGTATGGGAGGATGTTCTGAGCCAGTGTGTGTCCGGGGGGAAACTCACAAGCCAAGATTACGAGAGCTCACAATGTCCATCTTCTCCTCGGGCCCGATGACTTTCACATCCTGGTAACGAGCAGCATGGCCCTCCAGGAAAGAGCTCACCTGTTTCACATGATGTGGCTCCTGGAAGACGACATCATACAGAGCATTCTGTAGTCACTCCATCCATGCGGAGAGCCTTATGGGAGACTATTTGAGGCAGTGGGCCTTGTGCCATGCCACAAAATGGGATAGTACTAGTTGTATAGCAGTGATGGTGCATGAGCATTTCAGATATTTTGGTTTAAACTCGCTTTTTTAATTCTCACCACAAAATGCAGCTCACCATAGAACCTCAAGCATGAAAGAGTGAGTTCACGCCTTAGTCAGATATTACTGACCTAAATATATGCATCAAAATGCTGAAAAGAGATCCGTTTGTGAAATATGCAAAACAGATGTATGTCTATACACGCCTATGAGCATTAAACTAATGCGAGGGGTTGGCGGGTTCAAGTGTGTAAATGATCAATTGCCGAGAGCTGTCAAATTCCATATTATTGTTTGCGACTAACGCAGGGGCAAGTGGCCACATGTGGGGATCGGATTTGGAGGAATAACTGCTCAGAGATTAAGGAGTATTTTCTCTCCAAAAACTGTGATCTCTCAAACAAGATGAACATTTATATAATACAGCGGATTCATTCGAACTGCCGACTTGTCTAATGTGTAATAACAGCAAAAGAGAAGGAGAGAGAGAAGAGAAACGTCTAATATTCGTGACTAGATGGATCTCTACATGGGAGACTGACTCTTCCCGTCACCTGGACACTCCGGAGGAAAAGAATACTTGCTTTATTTTGGACTGAACCACACAACTGAACAGGTCCAGAAGACAAGACGTCCTTCAACTCCCCCTCACCTGGTTGTGGATGAAGATCTTGAGCCTGTCCTTGGGGTACGTGAGGTCCAGCAGACGCTCAAAGAACACCGTGACAAAGGGAGTGGCCTGCTGGATGAAGACCCCGATGGCGACCAGGGGATACTCACTCTCCTGCCAAACACAAATACAAGTCAAACTCTATCATAAGTGCTCATATTATTGTTTAATTACTGTTTCATAGTAACTTTCAAAGTGTTTAATTGCTCCTTGTAACACTGTAATTACACATCAGATGGGTGTGGTGAGACTCCTGCTTGAAGATGGGATTGTTGGTGTACAGTATGTGTATTGTGTACTGTAGCAGTGAGTCATTGTCAACACTGTTGTGTACAGCCTTTATAGCTTCCCATAATCCTTCATTTGCACTTGGAATCGGTGTGTCTTTACTTTAATAATGCATAATAGTGCGTTGTACTTTTTGTTTCGAGCCACTCAGAGCTGAATGCATTTGTCAGTTAAGGGGTTTTAACAGTCAGTGCAAGTGAAAACAAAGACTCATTATCGCAGGAGGAATGAAGAGTATTTCCACTGAATACGCATTTTTGTGATTCGTTAAGAGGACGTATAGGAAAGAGCAGTGTTCTACTCCTTATGCTGTGTTCACACCGGGCGCTAATTTTTCCTGCGGCGCGGCGAGTTTACATAGAAAGTCAATACAATTCGTGCGAACTTGGCGGCACGAATCAGGCGAACCCGACGGCGCGGCGGCCAGGATTCGCCGCGCGGCGGTATTCGCAAAAGTATTTTTTTTTTTAACTTTCTGTGGCGGATTCGCGCAGCAACCCATTGGATCCCGCGGCGAGATTGGGGCGAACTGGGCAGCGCAAAGGCTCGGGGCTGAGGGGCTGTCCTTCTACCACCCCGAGCCTGAATGAGGGGTTGAGGGGTCACCCGGGCTATATATCCGGGCACACCTCCAGGAGCCATGTCACCAGCTGTGTTCGGAATCACTCCCTATTCACTATATAGTGCACTATATAGGGCGTCAGCCATTTTGTTTGTAGTGTCCGAATTCTCCACAGAATTTTCGTTCCCTATATAGTCCACTATTTATTACCCACAATTCACCTTGATTTGCAGGGAACAGTGCATGCACCCTACATTTTCTCCGTTCCCTAGGTAGTTCACTACATGGTGAACCCTATATAGGGAATAGGGAGTGAGGGAACGAGGGAGCGATTCCAAACACAGCTACCGTTTCGTCATCCAAAACCGTCAGACCAACACGTGAGTATTAAGCATGAACACACAGCTGACCTTGAGTCCAGACAGCGGACGCCGGTCCTCGTCACAGACTTTGCATCCCGTCTCAAATGTCCACACTTGGGGGATGTAGTTGCCCAGGTAATTTATCTGGAGCTGGAAAGCAAAGAGGTTGTCTTATGATTTCTTGCTCAAAGAAGTCTAACATTTGTATCAAATGCATGTGAATGTATTCACTTTCAGATCATCAGATCGTATTTTAGTTTGCTATTCTTGCACTTTGCCTTCAGCACTAGATTATGCTCTTAGTCACTTGTTTTAGAAAGGAGATGCACTTGTGAGTTCTGGCAGAGTAGTAGCACATTGGCTTTTACTACGTTAAATGCAGTTATTGTTAGTCGCTTTGGATAAAAGCGCCAGCTAAATGACTGTAATGTAATGTAATGTAATCATCAAATATTGAAATGGGAGGAGAAAAAGACGGACACCTTGGTGGGCCCGTTCCCATGAACGATGACAGGTAGTGTATCGTAGAGCATGTTTCTGGCTCGCACTCTCGCATCCTCAAACTTCAACACCACTTCATCTACATACACACACACACACACACACACAAAGATCAAATTAAGTTGGATCATAAACAGTGTCTAAAGTCAAAATAAAGCACCATTCATTTCAACATTTTAGGTAGAATCTTCCACGTACAACAGATGGCACAAAATAGGATATGCTCTGACCTCATCATTAGCGGTTTACAAGATATGGCTCACTTTGATTCTGGAGTGATATATTACACCTAGTTACATAGTTACACAGTATAGTTACATAGTTACCAACAGGAAACCTGCTCTCTCTCTGTGTGTGTGTGTGTGTGTGTGTGTGTGTGTGTGTGTATGTGTGTGTGTTTGTGTGTGTGTGTGTGTGGAGTCGGTGGAATGTTAGCTCTTAGTCAAACATGCCTTCTAGACACAGCTGTCCCGGCACTGGGCTCTCTCAGCATCTGGGAAAGTGTGGAAAATGTGCCCTCCTCCTCCTCCTCCTCCTCCTCCTCCTCCCTCTCTCTCTCTCTCTCCCTCGCTGGCCTACGTGTGCTAAGGCACATCCCCGTCTCGTAGTTTACTCATAAATTCCTAACCCTGGCGGCGCGGCTAGCAGCAGCCCGAGGAAATAAGACCGGTGGAAGACCTGAGACAGAGGAAGTTCAGGGCGATAGAGAGGTCTCTCTTGGCGTCTCTCCAAAGCTAGTGGGCCAAGGATATAAGTGGCTAAGTGGCTGCAGGGCTGGGTAAAACCTGGCAATCATCTTCATCCTTCATTTCATCAACAAAGGCTGAATCACCAAATCACTATAAGCAGGAAGTGAACGCGGGAGGAAGTCTCATTTACCTTGATCTTTATTCTCATGCACCTTACAGAGCAGAGAGGCAGTAAAATTAAACAGAAGCTTTGATTTTCACCACTAAGGAGGGCAGTTGGGATAATGCTGATGTCAGCTGGTTTCTCAGTAATACGCAACAGATTTAGGTGTTGTTAAGCAACAAGTTCTCCAGAGACTATAGTTCAGTCATTTTTTTGAGGTACATGTCATGGTTGTTCTCCGTTTAATGCAAAGGGCTGAAGGTACAGTTAGAGTATAATATGTGTAGAATCTTACCAAGGGATCCATGAAGATTCTGAAACAATCTGCATTTGCTGTCCAGTGTTATATTTATGGATTTCTGGGGAGGGAAAAGAAATATAGAATAATAACAACATTACACTACATGTGCAATAAATGCTGAGCATGCACCACTTGTACAGTGAAGAATACAATCTAGTAGTCATATGATCATATGTTCCTACTCTTTTCTCTGGGTTGATATAAATCTTGGTGAAGAAAAGTTGATCACTCTCATTGTCTTCTCCTGACCAATCAGCAACCAGCTCTTTGAGGTTGGGCACATAGCCAATGAAACCTGGGGACACAAAAATAACAGTCAGAAAAGGAACTATGGTCGAATGACCAATTCATAAGATTTTCTCATTCATGTTTGGACCGCTGGTACCTTTGGTTTCCTGACCAGAGCTCAACTGACATATTAACTTAGTCACACTGAAATGCACAATTTCTAAATAACTCTGAGGATGTATCCTGCCAACTCCCTGCCCGGTTTCTATGACTTAAGCCATGTGCTGTATTTGTCTAAAGGCCTGTCATACCCCTGCTATAAAAAGACTGAAGCCACTTCTTCAACATTAACAACGTGCAGCAAGTAATTTAGTAAATCGAAGCTGCATTCGTTAGTTTACGCCTCAGCAAGTTCCAGTAAACTTACAGCGCACAGAATGACAAAAATACTAAATTGTCAGTTCAGTCACGGTTTCAGTGTTTAATCTCAATGTCTATCTACTGTATACTCTACATACAGTACAGTATAAATGTTTGAACTTCTGGTTTCAAAGTTTGAAAAGCGACAATGGTTTGTTTGGAATTCTGGCAGTGAAAATGCTGTTCGTTTGAAACTCCAACAGTTAAGACTTTTCTTGGATATAAACCATGACGTTACTGGCCTGAGCTTTGTAATCAAAGGGAGTTGTTTACAGGACGTACCTCCTGAACCCAGGAAGCGGTTTCCCTCTCTAATGTGCGGGTGCTTGTCTTCCAAATGTCTGTCAGGCCAGATATGCGTCTCTGAAGAGAAGACCACCTTGTGTCTCGCCTGCTGGAACTTTTTCAGCACCTCTTTGGGACCAGAGGCGAATATCACATCATAGCTGCTCAGATCAAAGAGAGAAAATAGAAAACTTTACAACGCCATGTTGCCCAAGGGCATGAAATCAAAGAGCAAGTTAATGACTGGTGAAGGTTTTCTCTCCCTTGACACTGGTGTTCTGTGTGGACATATTTCTGATCCATTACACTGGCATTTGTTTATTCGAATTCCAAGGATAGTGAAATTGGCGATAACACTTTATTTGAAGGGGTGTGCATAAGACTGACATGACGCCGTCATAACATTGTCATAACCATGACATGACAGATTAAGTAATGTTATGATATGGAAATATGTTAGTGCAAACGTGCACCAAAACAGCCTTGATCATCATGCACTCACACGAATGCAACCACATTAAATTTGAACTTCACAATTCTCAAAAATACCGGTAGCATATCCAACCATTTTGGTCGCAGTCTGGAGCCCTGTTGTGGGCATGATTCGCACATGTGTGCGTTTTGCCTCATGCATTCATGCAATAGTAGTGTCATGTCAATTTTATGCACACCCCTTAGTGTCGTGACAGTGTCATGTCAGTCTTATGCACACCACAAATAAAGTATTAACAAATTGGCAACTCCACATCCAAACTCCCTATATTATATTATATTATATGATATTATATTATATTATATTATACTATTGTCAGTACTAAGTCCGGGAGTCTAACACCTGAAAACTCCAAATGTACAATGGTGCAAATAATGCCAGTGAATGATGGTATATTGGTAACACTGTTAACAGATGATTACCTGTCAATGAAGAGAACAATTGTATCGTCCTTCATTTCTTGCAGAGCTGTTTTCAAGAGCCGTACTTTCTGCCCCCCTCCTGGCGCGGACATGTAGTCCCCACCGCTCCATTTCTCCCCCCTGCCAAGCACCTTCAAATCCAGACAGAACAAATGCAAATCCACATCTCCCACAATGCACTGGACCAATTTTAGATCTGAAATTAATCATTCATCAAGAGACAAAAGGTCTGTTTTCTCAATCTGACCACCTGACCTTTTACCACAGTAAGAGAGAGAGAGCATGATTGGTAGTACACGCTCTGAAAAAAGAGACATCTTCCCACGTAGGGTAACCCTCTGTAAAGAGCTCCAGGTCCCTTTAAGGTTAAACAAAACCATTTGGGGTTCCAAACTGCACCTTTTATAGGGTTCTAAATGGAACATTCTAGAGCCCAAAAGGATTCTGTCTGGAATCTTTTTTTCTGAGGGTTCGCCAAGAGGAACAAATATTTCTAGCACTCTTCTTTCTAAGAGTATATCTGACTGGAATTTCAAATGTAGTAACTTGGATCAAATATTTCAATTCCTACTCCATCGTGTCCATGCTCACCTTGATAGTGTAATTAAAGTGCCGAGCAGATCTCATGAAACGCCTGAAGCCATCGGTCTCCTGTGTCGCAACAGTCACAACAAGAAGTTTGCCTGGAAGACAACATTTGCAGTGTGATTCAGAGATATGAGAGTTGAAAGATAACCATTATTCCAGTGTTCCTATGGCATCTTATCAGAATAGTAAGAAACTACCTGCATAATTCGATTGTAGTTTGAAATGGTCCAATCAGTGCATTGCATCAACGTTCTCATTCCATCATTATCAATCACATCCATTATTCTACAGCAAACTGGGTCTACATAGTTAGGTTTACATAGAGGATCTGTATGCATGTTAAAACACGTGTGGACATACCTGCCCACAGATTTGCCGCTACATGACATCAGATTATATTACATAGGCTAATCGTGTTGCATAGTATATACATTTTTTGTTTTTGTTTCTCTATTCTAAAGTCTTCATAATATGTTCCAATAAAATATAATTCCCATAATAATAGCCCTATTCGTTGCTAAAAGGAGCGTTTATACTTTGTTTTAAGCCATGAGAGGAAATTACAACCCCGTGTGAAAAAAGGCACAGCTCTGTCAATCAAGGTGTCTATCTGCACTGTTAATGAGTTTCACTGTTAATGTAAATCGCATTTTAGTGTCAGAATTGTATCTTGTATTGTTCCAATAGCCTGCAAAAAGAGCAACAGCTGCAAATGCGACTGTATGGGCTCGCCTAGCCTACTGTCCCGTCCACGTCAGCTGAAAGGGAGTCTCTGGAACACCCGGTGAACAGCCCAAACACAGCTTTTGATGTACACAAAGCAGGGCTATGATTTGAGTCTGCGAAGTAACTTGTAAAAGACCATTAATGTGACGATGTGACAAAGGTTTGCAAAAAAAAACGTGTACCTCCCCGGGGAAAGGCGTGAAACAGCCTGCTACTAGTCAACATGCCAGATTTTACCTTCGGATATATCTTGCTGTCCCGTAGAGAGAGTCAGTGGTAAAAATGCAAGCAGTGAAATCCAAGCGAGGAGTGAAAGAACAAAAGCTCTCATTTTCGGTCTCAATCTTCACGGCGGTTTGATGATGACTGTCAACCGGTTGGTCTAACGGATTCCGTCCCAGACAGTGATAAGTTAAGGCAGTGTCTTGTTGATTCTTCTCAATGTTCCCCTCCCTCCTACTCGTCTCCCCTCCCTCCTACTTGTCTCCCAAACCCACTCACCCCCTCCCCCATACTTTTGCTTCATTGAGTAAGAGTTTTTAAACCAAGCCTATTCCATATCATTAGTTGAGTTAGTCTTAAACAATAAAAATGTAGACTATAATAAGCCAATACGCTATCAACTTGACTGGCACTCTTAGATAACAAATCAGTTTGGCATCAGTGCATTTTTACATATTTTACTGAATATTCTCCAACTCTGTGAAGGCATGCACTGTGTATGTTGAAGCTGCTTCTATTGGAGAAGCCTACATTTGCCTACGTGACAGAAGACACGTAGCCATGGCTAATCATTGTTTTACGGTTTATTCTCATCTGCTGTCAGTTTGATAAATTGTGAGCAACAATGTAACGATTGATGTAACATAATGACCACATGGGAATAACCAATGTGATGTGCTCGTGGTTTGTTTGCAACTTTTTTTTGCAGACAATCGTAGTAAGTGTCGTAAAATCTCACCTTCGCAGAGTCACGACACTTCCGGTTGTACGTCAATTTCAGTGTGAGCAGAAGTGTCAGGAGTTTCTGCAGATCAATAATGCTGTGAACTATAACACTCATCCAGAACAATGACATCGTATAACCGCTAAAACAACCGACGAATGACCGGGACGGGCACTCAATGGACGGTGTGACACTAGGCATGATGTGAGAAACAAATGCAAACTGTCGCTTTATTAGCAGCGTATTGCTAGCTAGCATCTAGCTAGTTAGCATCCAGCTAACTTGTTTGAGGTGTCGTTGCCTGATTCAACGCCACCAAGCCGGGGTTTGACGCTGTTAGCTGGGTAGTCTAGATTACTAACGAGGGTAGACTATAATGTAACGTTAGCTAGGGAGCCAGGGCTGTTGAGTTTGTTCGTAGTAACCAGTTAGCTTAGCCAGATAACACTAGCGAGCCACGCCAGATATATAGTAGACTAGAAGCTCATCTAACCAGAATAACTCGAAATTACCTTTCAAGTAGCATATTCAGTCCCTTTGGGCAATACTAATAGCTAAAGCCGTACGTAATTTACTGGAGTAAACATTCGTCCGTCCTGTTGGCATTGGACATTTATTTAATATACTTCTAAGTTTATTTTTGAAACAAATAATGTGGCTGCAGCACTTAACCAGACTAAAGGGTATGCCTGGGTTGTTGTCGAGCAGCTGGGCCAGACGACTCCTTATTGGACTCTTACTTTTTCTCATCTTCTACTGGTACCTAAGTTCAGATGGCGCATTGAGGTTCTTTGGTAGTTCAGCCCAGTCAGGCGGAGTGGCTGGGCAATGCTTACAGACTGAAATCCACAGGTGGAAGTCCCTAGTTGAACGGGGGGAGGGAATTTACAGCACGCCTCTGGAGAAAGTCGACACGCCTTTTGTATCGGGTAACGGCCATATCCTGGTGGACGTCGACTCCAATAAACTCTGGGTGGCCTCGTCTACTCAGCCCGGCTCAGCCCCTGTCCACCAGACCGAGTACTCACCCATAGTGGGCGTCCATCTTCCTGGCAAGCGAGTGGAAGCCCAGGCCACCATGTTGTGGTTCCGCAAAGGGGCTGTCCTGTCGGTCCGGTGCCTCTTGCCCAGCACTTCGCAAGCGGCCCGCGATTGCGTCACCGTCAGGGACGAGTTCATCGCCCATCGAAGCCGCCCCAACGTGTACATGCAGAGGATCCACATTAACAACCCTTCAGACAGGACTGCCACCTTTGAGGTTTCCTCAGAAACCCCCTCGTTCGGGAGCAAGTTCTCCGCCAGCGTGGAGAAGATGGAAGACAAGGAGTTTGTTCTCTCCTCGGGTAGGGTTCTGGTGGAGAAGAACCGAATCGTGCTGGTGGTGGTGGCCACTAAGAGGCTGAGCGGCAGGATCCAAGTCCAGGCCAAGTCTGAGTACATAGACAACGTTCTCTCGGTGGTGTGGACCTCGGAGCCCATTGACTCTTCTAAACTGGAGGAGACCTTCACTAGGCTGAGAGATGGAGCCAAGAAAGAGCTAGGGGAGCTTCTGAGAGCCAAGATAGATGATCTGGTTCAGGACCATCAACAGGCCTGGATGGACCTCTTTATCTCTGGTGAGTTGATAAGAAAACGTCAATCAATCAATCAAAGCTTTATTTGTATAGCACATTTCATACACAGAGGCAATACAATCCGCTTTACAGAGAACAAGGGAGGTGGGCATAGGTCCCACCCCTACATATTCCAGAGGGAAGCAAAAAGACAGTATCACCCAGGGGCCAGAAAAGTGAGCTGTAAAAATTCTTCCCTGTCGGAGGTTGAGATTGTTAACAATAAGCTCTCCTTCCCGTCTTGAATATCCCGTTTTTCAGGTGAGGTGATATTTAGTGACACTCCTTAATTATAGTATTTACTAGAGCATGTGGAAGACGAAAACAAGTCACATCATTATGGGCTAACGACAGACATGTGATTTAGTGCAAGTCATGCCATATTTGTGTCACTGACAAGTCACTGCATGATTAGGGCTGGGTTAAAAAAAATCGATTCAGAATCGATTCATGAATCCCAAAATCGATCTTTTATTTAATGAATGAATTAATAAATGAAGGAATGAATAGTTCATTCATTCATTCATTCAATGATTCATTCATTCATTCATCTTTGGAAATCAGTATCGATACCCAGCCCTAGTATTGATGTGTTGCATAACTTGGCAGTCATGTAATTAAGGTTACAGCTAAAAAAAAACAGGTTTTAGTAACACTAACTGAAGCGATATTGAATCGAATCGATTCTGAACCTTCTGAATCGGAATCTAATCGATTCTTGAAATTGAATCGATGCCCAGCCCTATGCATGATGTTATCTGTTCTTATTTACACATATTATGTTCAATCTTTTCCCACAGGGGTAGAGATAAAGAAGATCACTGACTCGCACACGCCGTCGAGCCACACCGTCAACACCACCCTCTACTACATCCTGGCCTCCACCACAGCGCCCCTGCTGGACCGGAGGCTCGGCAGCGAGGAGCACGCCCGCCTGGAGTCCAGCCTGAACTACGCCGAACCCTGCTTCAGCGGCCACGCCACCATGCACGCCGAAAACCTGTGGCCGGAGCGCGTCAGCAGCGCGGCCCAGATCCTCCAGCTGATCACCCTGTGGACCCTGACCCTCCAGAAGAGAGGCTGCAAGGTCCTGGTGGCGGCCGGCGCCCACGGCGTCATGCAGGCCATGGTGCTGAGCTTCGGCGGCCTCCAGTTCACCGAGAACCACCTGCAGTTCCAGGCGGACCCGGACGTCCTTCACAACAGCTACTCGCTCCGAGGCATCCATTACAACCAGGATCTGATCAACCTCGCGGTGTTGCTGGACACGGAAGGAAAGCCGTTTCTCCACGTCTCGGTGAAGCCGCAGGAGAAGCCCGTGCAGCTGTACGCCTGCGAGGCCGGCTGCCTGAACGAGCCTGTGGAGCTGACGTCCGAGGTCAAAGGTCACACCTTCCCCGTGATGGTGACGCAGCCGATCACCCCTCTGCTGTACATCTCCACGGACCTGCGCCACCTGCAGGACCTGCGCCACACCCTGCACCTCAAGGCCATCCTGGCTCACGAGGAGCACATGGCAAACCGGTACCCTGGCCTGCCCTTCCTCTTCTGGTTCAGTGTGGCCTCACTCATCACCCTCTTCCACCTTTTCCTCTTCAAGCTCATCTACAACGAATACTGCGGCCCCGGGGCCAAGCCTCTCTTCAGGAGCAAGGTATAAACACACGACAACAAAACGTTCCGAACCGAAAAAAGACAAACTGCAAAATGACACTTTTCTTCGTCTTGGTTTTGATTTTTTGTGTGGTGGCAAAGATTTCCTCTCTCTCTTTCAATCCTCTTCTGGGGTGTGTGCTTTCTTCGTCCGTCTGCTTTCCCTAGAATCTTTCCAGTGGAGATATTTTGGAGTGTGTGTGTGTGTGGACCAATTTTGGAATGTGTGCGCTCGGGATGTTGTGTTTTGAAGTGGGGTGGCATAATTGCAGTGCAAATGTGTCCCTTTTAGCTCTAAAACAACATGGATGATCTTTTATTGTTATGTAGGACTCAAATAGGCGTAGCCAAACTGAAAAGAAAGGCACAATCTTGTTTATTTGACGTATCAGATCTACTCTCTAAGAGACTCATTTAAATAGTCATCTGTGAAGAGTGATGTCATTGAAAGCACCAGTAGCATAAGACTTTATTTAAGATCGATGGACCATAAGTCCCCAATTTGGTTTGGGATATCAGTGAATATTTTCTTACATGCACTATTCATCCATAACATGTTCACAAGCTACATTTCTACATGTTGCGCCGGTCAATTCAAACCATTGACATGTACAGAACCTGTTCTGCTTGCACCTGATGCTTCTTTGAATATTGGTCTATAGTACCTTTTAACAACAGAACACACAATTTGTTGCATACTGCCCATGTATGTTCTATTATTGTCATACAGTAGCAGTTCATCCCCAGTTCAACACTCTTACTGGTGCCTTTACCATTCACACACTCATCATGCGGACTTTCCAAGCAAATATGACATTCTTTAGTTGCTACGTAGTACTTTCACCACCTCAAATTCAACACTCGAGAACATTATTCAGTTAGATGTTGGTGAAAAAGTCTTGCAACCGAGAGTCCAAACTAGATAGCAACCGGTAAGTCAAGTGTGGTGGTATTAAGTAGAATATCCTAAAGCTCCTTGTTGCCTGTCTTCTATCATGTGAAATAGTCATGTCCACAACTTTGATTTTAAGAGGAGATGTGTGTATAGTTACATACTATAATGCTACCGGGCACCAAGGGAGGGAGACTCAGCTGTTGGATCAGCTCGGACTTGATTGCTAACTATAACTATCTTCTTCGCTTCCCATTCTTCTGTTTGTGTTTTGGATGGTGTTTTATATTGATTCACTCTTGATTAAATTAATGCTGAATTTACAGGATGACTTTGCCTCGTTAATGCTCAGTCTAACCCAAGCTTGCTGTCTGTGACATATGACCAGTGCCAAATTGACCTCTAGCCCCTATCTCCTTGGCACTGAACACATGTGAAAGGGCTGGATGAATAAGCACCATGCAGCCTTCTATTGGAACTATTCCTTAATTGCAATCATACAGTTCTATCAAATCTACACAAGTGCGTGGTGCTAGAAGTTGATTTGGAACTGGATAATATTCACTGTGAGTAACTGCTTCAGTAAACCATCCATGTTTCTGTGTCTAATCCTCCCCCTCTGACTTCACCAGGTGACGAAGACAAGTGAGGAAATTACTCCTTAGGAAGGCAGCCATGACGGCAGGTGCAGATAGCAGTGCTGCCGCGTGAGGGAGTGTTTATGAAGTACTAGTTTCATCTGAAGTACTAGTTTCATCTGAGGTTTGGTTGTTTAACGTTTGTTTGCATGTTGCAACAGGTCATCTCCTGACCACGCTTCCGTTCAATGTGACTGGACTGTTTGAACAAATGTCATCCACTATGGACACAGTAATGCTTTGCATCTGTCTAGCAAAACTCAAAATGGAGGCCGTCTCCAGGTTTGAGGAGTATCCAGGTAATACTTAATTTGACATATGACCTCTGACCTGATGTAGCAAGCACATTTGTATTCATGCATGTGATTCTCTCTGGTAATAAATGACCTTTACAAAATCGATGACTTCTGAAGAACGCCCTGCCATTTATCAGGGAAATGTGACATTACTGATACAGGTCTAGTCTGTCGTCCTGTTGAGCAAATATTTGTGCTTAGAAGACAAGAATACCTTGGCTTTTGATGGACTCCGTTCAATTTATGCAAAGAATGACAAAAACACAGTAAAACAGTGCATAGAATTCTATGCATTCTATAAATTTTCTCCCATGCCTACAGTGTCTCCACACATTCTTTGTTGCTAAGTTAATTACGTTAATTTTGAATTATTTGAACTATTTTATTCTCAGATTATTCATCCATTTACATCCTGAAATAACATCCGAGTGTTTTTGGTGAAAATACCATTGGTATGTCCCAACACTTCTTTCAAGTTTGGTGTGTTCCATTGATAATTATTTTAAGTAAGAGATCTGTCCACCATCACTTTGATGCAGTTAAACATATATAAATTATAAATATATACGTATAAATATTTCAAACCTATATTTGAAGTATTTAAACATTTTCAGTGTGAAATTTTCTATTTTTGGTGGCGTTTGTCTCTAATGCTACATTTTACATAAACAAGAGTTTCTCTAAATATTTTATGGTAGGGTATGATTGAAATGTTTGTCACATTATTCCATCTCGTTTGGCTCATGAATGTATTGTTCTGCGTATTGTTTCACGTAGTATTTGAAGGGCTTTTCCATTTAATTATTCTTTTTTTTAAATGCTAAACTACTGAGTGTGCCTTACATTAATTTATTAATGACTACACCTACATTAGTCTGGTTGATTGTACTTGAATATTGCTTTAAAGATGTGAATTGAGGGTGAAGAGGAGGGTGAATTGAATCTAAATGTATTGTCAATACTGCTTTTTCATGTATTATGTAAATATGATACATTAAAGAATGCTGCCAGGAAAATTATTTGTGGATGACAAACGAAATAAAGTTGAGTAATAAAGTTCAGTAGGCTACAGGTAGGCCTGTGTGGAGGACGTGTTCCTCCCATCCTTGGTCATGGGGTTTTATGGGTTTTCATACGTGGACACTTGAAACCGTGTTTCCTACAAGGCTAATTTCCGGTAATTAGGGTCACAATAGATGATCCCAGCTGGCATGTAGGCTAGTATAACATCCTTGGCGAGTCCCACGATTCAATTGAAGCCTTTCATTCAATTGAACCCTTTCAAAAGCAGGCCACAGTATCAAACCAACTCACTCCACGAAAGAATCTTCTAGAAGTATCTCAGGATGAAACAATAATGGAACTTAGAGAGCGCGTGCCAATACAACATGCTACAATAAACTAAACACGCATGCGTCATTTATTCTGCACGTGCTGGTCCTATCAATGCGTTATTATGCGCCTTGCCCGTTTCAGTTTAATGGCGTAATTGACGATAGACTTGATCGAAAGATTGTAGGCTACTCTTGAGCAGAGTGTGTGAAGACGAATTACCGTGACTGACAAACGATTTACATGACATGGGCTATTGCCCCCTGATTCCACCACAAAACTTTGAAAATTGTTAATCCTAGTTAAGATTTTCCTTTGTCAATAAATAAATTTAAAAAAAATATATAATTAAGACATTTGCAAATGGGCATAATCCACCGCCATCTCCATCCTTTTAGCAGAATTGAACCAGAGCCTAATGATCTACCCACGTGAGAGGTTGCATGTCATTATGGAGGATGGAACAAGCGATTTGCCAGAGCGCTTTGACAGACATTTGTAGCCTAGGCCTACAGACTTAACCTACATTTTTCCTACAATGTGTTTGCTTGAAAATTGATAACTTATGAATAAATAGGCTAGAGTATCCTGCTGGGTTGCATTTTATTTTTGGAGAAGAGAATTCCATGTCATCGTTTGAGTATATGAAAAAGGAATGTTTCGCATCTGGTACCCTGTCGTCGGCTTCTCTGAAAGGAACATTTACCAAAATACAAAGCAGGCACAGAGGGAGAGTCGCTCCAAAGACGCACGAGGACACTGACAGTGATTGCTATACTAGCAGGTGCGTTTTATTTGTTTTAAAGACGCAAAAGGTATTTTTCAACTCACAAATTTAATTCATTATTCGCCATGATATGGATAATAATTAACTGTGATTGACTATCTGATCGTAAAACCAATGCTAAATGCTTTAGACGAATTATCAAATTACATAGGCTAGGCCTAGGCCTTTTTAATTGTTTTATTATTATATATTTTTACAAACCATAGCCTACCACTAAACAAACAAAACTTAAACTAAGCTTGATGCCATTTTGTAGCAAAATGATCCTATAAAATCATCAACTAAAATAATAATTTCATTTAAATGGTTTAGAAGCACTGTTTGAATCAAATAAACGTATGTCTTGCAGGTGCTCATTGACTCCCTGTCTCGGCAGTAGCCGCACAGTTCGACGCATCCTGACCGCTTGTCTCCTGTCTTTTCTG
The DNA here is from genome assembly GCF_949987555.1 of Borostomias antarcticus. NCBI lineage: Eukaryota > Metazoa > Chordata > Actinopteri > Stomiiformes > Stomiidae > Borostomias > Borostomias antarcticus. The sequence goes on from NC_140236.1 coordinate 2,597,331, forward strand.
GCGCTGCTTGGCTCCGTGTCCATTGACCTCGGCTCCCACCTGGAACTGTTGAGGGCCACCGAGGCAGCTTTCGACGAGCTCACTTCATGTAGAACTACAATTTTTCTCAAACTTTTCGACGAACTTCAAAACACGAGAAGTCTGTGCACTGAGAACAGAGACAACGAAACATACCAAGAGACATGTAGGAGTCCACCGGCTGTCATTTTACCCGCGCTAATGCAGGCGTGCGCAAAAATGGAACAGCACAGTAACGGCCAGGGACTCTCCTGCAACATGGAATTGGCGGGCTTTTGCAGTGAGATGAGTGAAGATTTAATACAATTCATTAACGAAACATGGGGGACTGGGGGAATAAATGACAGTGACGATTCTGTTTTTTTCCTAACCATTCTTAGACTTCTGGACACCTGGGGGACCATAGAAGAGGACATTAGCAAGGTCAAGCAATATTCAGACTGGACCGATGTACTTTCTCTCAGACTTTTGGTGACCTTCCTGGAGCTCAACCACCAGTTATGCGACCTCCCCTCTTTTGGAACCCGAGTTGATTTTCAATTTAGGTGGACCCATGTACTTAGCCACTTAGCCTTTGCCAAACTCATGTCTGAAAGACTGAATGACTGCTGGGTAGAGAATATAGACATGAAGTTCAACTTCACTGCTCATCTCACAGATACGCACATTCTAGACTTAACTCCCTGGCAGATCCCTGGAGCAGGTACAGATGAGGTCCTCTCAGGGTCCCAGACTGGCATTGAGGCCCTGCGGTACACTCAAGCATGCCTGCTTGCCCAAGCAGTGCCAGCTTTAAGACTGGCATCCAGGGCAGTGTTTTCGGGCTTTAGCATGAGGATATGCCTGTTGGCCATGTCTTGCCTCATCTACCCAGTCGTGCTGGTGTCATTCAAGCAGATGACAGACTGGATCCAGAACTATGCTCGCAGCCTGAAGGAGAAGACGGTGGACTTGAAGCGCCAGAGACGTCTGGCCGAGGATCTCCTGCACCAAATGCTACCTAAGTCGGTTTCCAAGCAACTTCGGCAGAAGAAACACGTAGAGGCTGAAAGCTACGAGAAGGTGGGTTCTGGGAAATATTCTGTTCAGTTTCAAATTGTCAGCATGTTGAACTCTAAGCATAACCCTACACTGATACAAAACAATATCATGTAGTTCTACTTGCGTGGTGTGTCTGAGGAGTTTTCACCTTTCCAGCCAAAGAAATCCTGATGCTCCATACTTCCAATATCACTGCAGCCATGCTATAACTTCTTAAATCATATTATGTAGGCCTGTGGGCTCCAGTGGCCAAATAAAGGTAAAATAAAAACATATATGAAGAACCATTTTCCCAAGCCTATGAGATGTTTAATAACCACATGTGAAGGTGATCAATATCCTTCTGCTTGACATAATGTGAATGTTCATGTCATCAATTTCCCTGCCACTCCACTTTTGCCCATCCAGGTTGGTGTGATACAGGCAAGACGAACACACGGGTTCGCTTTCTCTGTTCTTATTGTTGTCGTAATTATCTATAATTACGGTATTACATATTCATCAGGAGATAAAACAGGTTATGTGGATGAAAATCGTGTCTAGCTCATCGAGAGGCTTGAAGCAGCTGCACTCTGCTCAGGGTTATTAGCGAGGTAATGGCTGTGATCGCGGCTATTTCTGCACAGGCTTTGAGTCCCAGTAATGGAACATTCTGGAAAGAACAAGGAACACAAAATGAACATAGTGTACAACTGAGACTTTGGACGACTCGGTTTGCATTTTTTCATGTACCATGTATAATTTTTTCATGTACAGTGGTGTGCTGGTTGTATTCTAACATGTAAATGTCTTTATTAATCCCTCATAATGACCTTTAAGAAATGGCATCCTATATGGGTCTCCAACGGGTTATACTACATGTATATACTTTTTCATGAAGGTCAGTTTCTTTTGTTGAACAAAAGTGGGAAAGATTATTTCAAAAATTCTTGTTTCTGCTTCTCTAGGTGACCATTTTCTTCTCTGACATTGTGGGTTTCACCTCTATTTCTGCCTCCTGCTCTCCTCTACAAGTCGTAGAAATGCTCAACAACCTGTACATGTGCTTCGACACCCGCATCGACTCCTACGACGTCTACAAGGTAAGAGTGAGCCCGCAGAAATAAAATAGAATCAATTTCAACGAAACCCAACACTTCTTGGGATCGATGCAATGCGTAAACAAAGCATCCCACCACTGAGCAGACTGTTGTGTGTGAACGGCAGGTGGAAACCATCGGGGACGCCTACATGGTGGTGAGTGGCTTGCCTGAGAGGAATGGAGAAAAGCACGCTGATGAGATCGCCAAGATGTCCCTGGACTTGGTGGCAGCGGTCAGACAGGTGCTCATTCCTCACATGCCCAGCAAAAGACTACAGTTGAGAGCGGGCATACACACAGGTGAGACGATACACTGACGAGGACACTGACGAGGACACTGACGAGGACTGACGAGGACACTGACGAGGACACGAGTCCTTCCTGTTGGTATGGGTTGTCAATGAAATGTAAGCAATGACATTAGATAAGTTTAGATGGTGTACAAAAGTCAAGTCATGTCAAGTTTATTGGATATAGCACATTTCATGCGACAAGCAAAGACTCGATGTGCTTCAAGAATAAAAAGACATTAGACATAATAGAACATTAAAATGAGAATGTATTACAAATATAAAATCATGTAAGATAACATAAAACGTGATAAAATAATTACAGTACAGAGACAATACGAGTATAAAACAAACTTAGAGGTTAAAAGCTTGTGCAAAGATATATGTTTTTAGCCTGTTTCTAAAAGACGACAAAATGGGGGATTATGTCAACCTAAAAATATTGCCAGGCATTACTATCTTCTCATGTAAGGAAGAAAGGGACATGCTTTTATCAGTTGAAAATAGCTTCCCTGCCTTCATCTCTACTGACTTGGAACATGTGTCTGAAGCAGAGTTGTGTTCTTGCTCCAGGGCCGTGTGTGGCGGGGATAGCAGAGTTGTGTTGTTGCTCCGGGGCCGTGTGTGAAGCAGAGTTGTGTCCTTGCTCCAGGGCTGTGTGTGAAGCAGAGTTGTGTTCTTGCTCCAGGGCCGTGTGTGAAGCAGAGTTGTGTCCTTGCTCCAGGGCCATGTGAAGCAGAGTTGTGTCGTTGCTCCAGGGCCGTGTGTGAAGCAGAGTTGTGTCGTTGCTCCAGGGCCGTGTGTGAAGCAGAGTTGTGTCCTTGCTCCAGGGCCGTGTGTGGCGGGGATAGCAGAGTTGTGTTCTTGCTCCAGGGCCGTGTGTGAAGCAGAGTTGTGTGCTTGCTCCAGGGCCGTGTGTGAAGCAGAGTTGTGTTCTTGCTCCGGGGCCGTGTGTGGTGGGGATAGCAGAGTTGTGTCCTTGCTCTAGGGCCGTGTGTGAAGCAGAGTTGTGTTCTTGCTCCGGGGCCGTCTCTGAAGCAGAGTTGTGTCGTTGCTCCGGGGCCGTGTGTGAAGCAGAGTTGTGTCGTTGCTCCAGGGCCGTGTGTGAAGCAGAGTTGTGTCCTTGCTCCGGGGCCGTCTCTGAAGCAGAGTTGTGTTCTTGCTCCAGGGCCGTGTGTGAAGCAGAGTTGTGTCTTTGCTCCAGGGCCGTGTGTGTAGCAGAGTTGTGTCCTTGCTCCAGGGCCGTGTGTGAAGCAGAGTTGTGTCCTTGCTCCAGGGCCGTGTGTGAAGCAGAGTTGTGTCCTTGCTCCAGGGCCGTGTGTGAAGCAGAGTTGTGTTGTTGCTCCAGGGCCTTGTCTGAAGCAGAGTTGTGTCCTTGCTCCAGGGCCGTGTGTGAAGCAGAGTTGTGTTCTTGCTCCAGGGCCGTGTGTGAAGCAGAGTTGTGTCCTTGCTCCGGGGCCGTGTGTGAAGCAGAGTTGTGTCGTTGCTCCAGGGCCGTGTGTGGCGGGGATAGTGGGCTACAAGATGCCCAGATACTGCCTGTTTGGAGACACCGTCAACACAGCCTCCAGAATGGAGTCAACAAGCCTGCGTAGGTGTATTCTTCTCAATATTATCTCTCTCTATCACACTTACTCTTTCTCTCTGTCATACACACACACACACACACAACATACTGTTTACGCATAGGCCCAAAGATGTGCCCATGCACACAAACACGCGCGCGCGCACACACACACACACACACACACACACACACACACACACAACATACTGTTTACGCATAGGCCCAAAGATGTGCCCATGCACACAAACACGCGCGCGCACACACACACACACACACACACACACACACACATACACACACACACACGCTGTTACAAGGCTAGTAGTGGTCAAGTTCACATCCTCCCAGTGTATGTTTTCATCAGTATCAGGGTTGTTATATCTCCATAGAGACAGCCAGCTAGTTGAGCTACAACCTAGCTCATCCCATCCCATCATTAGTTCAGCAATCCTAACCAGACAACCAAATTAGATCAGCATCGGTTCTTGGTCATTGCCTTCAAGATTTGATATTTAGAAAATAAAAAAGCACATTTATCAGTGCTTATGTGTTTATTTCTCTGTGTGTGTGTGTGTGTCTGTCTGTGTCAGCTCAAAAGATCCATGCCAGCTCAGCCACCTACCTGGCTCTGATGAAGGACAATGCTTACGAGCTGCAGCTCAGAGGAGAGATAGAGGTCAAGGTGAGGCCTTCCTCCTAATGCAGGGGAACAAGACATCGCCCCCTCAGTTCCCCGTCTGAACACACATCGGGCAAAACTGCTACAATGACTAAATTACTTTTCATTACTCATTAATGACTTTTCATGTTCTGAGAGTGAGTATTGAAAGGAATTTTCCCGCATACACACATACTTGACAGACGATTGGAATCACACTCCTCTAGTAAATTAGTGTCTGAAATGACTCCCTACCTAATTAAACACATCACTTTTTCTTGTTCACAGTGAAATGAAAGGTGTTCTTCAGTAGTCTCCTAGTGAGTCAGTGTGAATACACTTGACCCTTCCAGTTAATAGACTGTTCAACAGTGGGCTGATGATTCTCTTGACTACATCCCCCTTCTGGAGTGATATTCCAAGGTCTTAATGCACTGTGATGATGAAAGAAACGGCCACTTATTTCTTTAGATATTTCAATGTCTTTTGGGTATCGCTGGAATGTTTTTGAATAACCACGTTCCTCCAGATGTCAAACATAATTCTGAAAAAGTGTTCAAATTTGTCTGTTCCTCCTTCTTTCTCTCTGCTAGGGTAAAGGCAAGATGAACACATACTGGCTGATCGGCCATAAGAACTACAGTGTCCAGAATGACAGCCTGGTGTGTCACTGGAACCCCAGTATGGCCAGGAAGAAGAAGACACTCATTGGAAGCGAGGGCTCTATGGGAAATGTAGTACATCTCGTTGTCATGTTGTGCCTGGTTGTTTTCTCAACTTGATCATTAGCAGGCTCAATCATATCTGTCAATAAATGTGGAATTATTCTGTATTTACAGTATCTCTTGGTCTGTCTGTCTCTCTCCCTCCCTCCCTCTCTCTCTCCCTCCCTCTCTCTCTCCCTCCCTCTTTCCCTCTCTCCCTCCCTCCCTCCCTCCCCCTCTTACTCCTCATTCTGCCCCTCCCTGTCTAAACCCCTCCCCCTCTCTCTCTCTAGTCCTGTGTGACAGTACAGAGCCTCCGGGAGGCCGCCGCCACGCCCGTGTCTCAGCTGGAGGTGACTCCGCCCCCCGTCTCCTCCCGGCGCCGTCTCCAGCCCAGCCCCCAGGGTTCCGACGGCCCCGCCCTCTGCGTGTCGGCCCAGGTGGAGCCCTGCTCCGGCAGCTACGGGACGCTGGGCTCCATGATCGGGGGCCTCCAGGGGGGAGACGGCAGCCCGCTACCCAGCGGGGAGCTCACGGTCCTGGGGGGCAGAGGGGACAGACCTGACCTGCTGCCTGGTTCCATCCATCACATGTGATAATGACACAGAACTGCATTAGAACCCTGGTTCCATCCATCACATGTGATAATGACACAGAACTGCATTAGAACCCTGGTTCCATCCATCACATGTGATAATGAAACAGAACTGCATTAGAACCCTGGTTCCATCCATCACATGTGATAATGACACAGAACTGCATTAGAACCCTGGTTCCATCCATCACATGTGATAATGACACAGAACTGCATTAGAACCCTGGTTCCATCCATCACATGTGATAATGACACAGAACGGCATTAGAACCCTGGTTCCATCCATCACATGTGATAAT
>NC_140236.1:2608583-2671083 GCF_949987555.1 Borostomias antarcticus
ACAAGCTAAATGAACTAGCGTGCACTAGCATGTTGCTACGTTATGAACCATCCAGACCTCTCAGGTCGTCTGGCACAGGCCTGATTTCTGTCCCCCAGAGTTAAAACAAAACATGGAGAAGCAGCGTTCAGTTTTTATGCTCCACATATCTGGAACAAACTTCCAGAAAACTGCAGGTCTGCTGCAACTGTCAGTTCTTTTAAATCAAAACTGAAGACTTTTCTTTTTGCCGCTGCTTTTTATTAAATCAACTAATTATTCATTCATACACTGCACTGTAACTTTTATTCCTGTATTTTATTTTTCCTGCATTTTGTTTTAAATGTTCTTTTTTTGCATTTTGTTTTATATTACCTTTTATGTGTTTTTTGCAAAGCACTTTGCAAAGCACTTTGAATTGCCTTGTTGCTGAAATGTGCTTCAAATAAACTTGCCCTGCCTTGCAAGCCACAGATAAATACTATTTGAATCTCTACAGTGCACGCTCCCATCCCACGTGCACTGTCGTAGTGTAAAAACATTATAGCCCCGTGGTTAGAGACCACCGGGTTGGTTTGATTCCCAGGCTGGGTCACTTGTAAAGGGGGCTGGGTGAGTTCTCATTCATAATTGCCTACCGATGTACCCTTGAGCAAGGCACTTAACCACCTAGATCATCCCTAGATCAACACTAAATCATAACGTCAGACGCGCTGCTCATGATGGCTGACCCTATGAGCGACTCCAAAGAATGTAGAGGACGTAACATGGAACATGGTTGAGACAGAAAAGTATTACATTACATGACATGACATTACGTTACATTACGTTACGTTACGTTACGTTACGTTACGTTACGTTACATTACATTACGTTACATTACATTACATTACATTACATTACGTTACGTTACGTTACTTTACATTACATTACATTACATTACATTACATTACATTACATTACGTTATGTTACGTTACATTACATTACATTACGTTACGTTACGTTACGTTACGTTACGTTACGTTACGTTACGTTACGTTACATTACAGTCATTTAGCTGACACTTTTATCCAAAGCGACTTACAATAATAATACAAGAGCAGAAGACAAATCTCTTGTGACAATAGCATTTTTTACTGTAAAGCCTTTCAAGTAATTAGTTGATGCTCCATGATTTGAGAGACATCTATAATATCTGGACCTGCTTTGATGATATTTATAGTTAGTTACTATTTGGAATTAGCCGTTGAAGAACTGGTTAGCTTCCTGTTTTTACCTACGCCTGGCCTGATTTGAGTTTTTAATGTGACCTGAGTATTGAATGTCACAGTCAGTGGTACAGTACATTATGTTGCTGGTGGGTTGAAAACAAAGCAAACTGCCTACTGTGTGCAAAAGGAAATGAAGCCATTATCGGGATATAATGACCTCACTGTGTCCTTTTATGTGAACCAGAATTAATGACTAATTACTCAAGTCACCCTGGACTTCTATGTCACTCATACTGTTACCCCTTCACGTGAACAATTCCCCTTCACAAAGACAAGGAAGTCAGACCGGCAACTCCTGCGACAACTGAACCTACGACAAAAGGACTTTGGGGTTATAGTGAGTGGACACGGCGTTTGTCATCATTACAAGACGTGTTGCTTGTACATTAGTCACAGTGGGGGGTGCATCTGGCCCGGGGTGACACATCTGTCACAGCGGGGCTGGGGTCTGAGGAAGCGCGCGGTAAAGAGATTTTAATGACACTGTCAGCAGCTCTTTGGATTCACGCGGCAGCGTGAATGTATGTCTGGGAGTGTGTGGTGTCCTGCAGGCACGTTTAGATGCTGCCGGAACAAGTTGTGCATGAAAATGATTATTTCATACATGTTTTGTAAGATTCACACAGCTCATTTGAGTACCACAATGAGAGTAAGTTCTGGATTGGAGTTTAGTTACATAAAGGAAAGTGAGCCAGAGATATTACCCAGACAGACAACCCATGGGTACACAAATCTTCTCTTGCATAGGTGTGCTATTCTGCTGGCGTTACGTACTTGGTGGACTCCCAGATAGCAAGCGGATAGCAAGCGGATCTGGGCCATATACAGGCCAGATCTGGCCCTTGTGGCTTAGTTCCGGCCCATATATGGCCCAGAATCATTACACATCCGCTTGCTATCTGGACTGAATGTCCCTGATATGTTTCCTGATAACAACATCATTTCCAAATGGAAAGATAAAACATTTATGCCATTTTATGCTAAATTAGTTATTTGGTATGTAAGTATTTAAGTCATTTTTGAATCGGCTTATGTTAATAAAACTTTAAAAACCCTTAATTAGAGCCTTCCTCAATGGCATACATTATAGCCTACAGTCACCAAAATAGATTATGAGCACCATGACAAACCATGTATCTAAATACTGCTCATGGCTTATTTACAGGACACAGAGTAAAAATAACATGAACTAATTCTAAATATATGCATCGAGGCCTCGGACGTTAAAATAGCCTTATCTCTGTGAAAGGTGTCCCAGAGAGGTCCCACTCAACACACAGCTATGGAGGGCCGTCCGCAGCCAGGAGACCAGGCCAACCGCGGCTCCCGGAACCAGGATGTCATCAGCAGCACATGGGAGTCCAGACAGAACAGGGAACACTCAGGCACTCTTATACAGTCTGATGGCCTCTGGCACAAAGGAACGTCTGAACCGCTCCGTATTGCACCTGGGTGGGAGGAGCCTGTGGCTGAAGATGCTCCCCATCTGCCACAGCTCGTCATGGAGGGGATGAGAGGGGTCGTCCAGGATGGACTTCAGTTTGTCCCTCATCCTCCTCTCCACCACGGTCTCCAGGCTGTCCAGTTGTTGCCCCACGACAGAGCCGGCCCTCACCAGCCTGTTCAGCTTGTCTCCCCAGACCTGGGGGCAGATGTTCTAACATGTTAACGCCCGTTTTGGGCATTATTCGGTCGCAGTGTGCGCCTGACAACATGGCATGGTACAGTATGTACAGTACGAACAGAGCGCACATGGGTCAAACCGCTTTCTGGCGCACGGCCACAGAAGGGCAAGTTGCGCTTTCCTACTCATGCATGTGCATTCATGGGAGGGTCGAGGGAGAGGTGGGTGTGAACGCGCCCAAAACGGGGAGGAGATGCGCAAGGAGAGACTGATAAATATCCGTATGAAACTGCGGGGTAAAGCGCACGTCTGTTTTGCGATTAAATTTCTCTATTTCTTCTTAAATTTAAAAGCAGGTGTAATCCAGTTACGCATAACCCACCAGCCTACACCTAACCATATCCCCTGTTAATTATGAACATACAGTTTTATGAACTGCATACATGGAGGAGCAATTATTATTCAATATTTTTGATAATCCGATATTCGTGCAACACTGATATGGTAAGGTCGCATAGCCTACTAACCAAATTATTGCAGACTGTGCCTTTAAGTGATATCCCTGATGTTTATTTGTCTCTTCTCCAATCATATGCCTGCAAATGCCATTCTGTTATGAGGTCATCCTACACCTCTCACTAACTTTTAGGGTTTAGGTAAACCTCATGGAGATTTCTCTCTCTCTCTCTCTCTCTCTCTCTTTCACACACACACACACACACACACACACACACACACACACACACACACACACACACACACACAGACAAACACACACACACACACACACACACACACACACACACACACACACACACTTTTTCGCTCTCTGAAACAACACCTCAACATCCAAGATAATGTTTTTCTCAGTATATTAATCATTACAAGAATACCTGTGAAAGTGGTTCATATCCAAAAATAACCGTTTCTAGTATCCTATTGAAATCGTCTAGTTAAAAAGTCACCCCTGATTTGCCTAATTGTTCCCAAAACAGCAGGTTGGGATCGGTATTTTTAGCATCATGGTCAATGACTGACTAAAAGTGGAAATGAGGTGTCCACAGAGCATGATGCACACTTGAGCATCATGGGTTTCACTTGGAGAGAAAGTGGATCACGAACATTGAATTCCCCGCTTCAACAGTATCTGTGATAAGATAATCCCGTGTGACGGCGAGGTGTCAGGACTGTGATGACAGAGCTGGGTGGGTAGTTGAAAACATCCTTGATTGCCGTCAGGGGCGCCGCTAGAGATTTTGGGCCCTATGAAAGACTACAATATTGGGCCCCCCAAACTTAGACCTTATAATAATAATAATAATAATAATAAGTTTATGGGGGCCCCAGGCAGTGCAGGGCCCTTGGAATCGTCCAAACTCCCCCCCTCCTTACGGCTCCCCTGATTGTCATTCTTCATTCTAACCAATCAGACCAACACATTTTTGTCATTAATTGTAAAGCTATATTAATGATGTTTATAACCTGTTAGTGGAAAGTTGGAGTGTTTTATTGCTATCATATCCATAATGATGTAAAATGATCACATAGTTATTATACTTATATATAATACTGCATATACTGTAGCTTTAAATTTATTGTCGAACATAATACTACATTTCCCAGGAATTTGTCTGCAGGAAATTGCTCAGGAAGGAACAGCAGTTGGTAGTATCTGAAGGAACAGGTGACGCTACTTTTTCAGGCTTACATCCAGCCGTGTGTGTGTGTGTGTGTGTGTGTGTGTGTGTGTGTGTGTGTGTGTAAAGACCCGTTCCAATTTTCTATGAACCCACTCCATGTCACCCCCAAAAGGCGACATTACCGCGATGGCTCTTGAGCAGGCACCCCCCCAGAGTCCACCAAGGGCAAATGATGAGCGATTACCCTGCTACCCTCAGACACGGACCACACAGTGGGGAGATGGAGGGGGACTAATGGACATTTCACCAGCCTCTTAGCACAAGGAGCTATCATGCCAAATTGACGTGCACCTCGGGGAATCTGGAAATAAAGAACTGAACTTTTTGCTTTGCAACTAAAAAAATGTTTTCCAAAGGCCATTTGAAGGGATTGTTGCCCCAAAATAAGATTTGGGTCTAATATTTCACTCTACCAGTGTGAAAAACCAAACAGTTTTTCATTCACTGTTCTTGAGAAATGTCCACATGTTGAAGTGTCCTTGAGCAAGACACCTAACCCCAAATTGCTCCCAATGAGCAGGTTAGCACCTTGCATGGCAGCTACCGCCATTGGTGTGTGAATGTGTGTGGGAATGGGTGAATGAGAAGCCATTGTAAAGCGCTTTGAGTGCCGCTAAGGTGGAAAAGCGCTATATAAGTGCAGTCCATTTACCATAACTGTTTAAAAGCACCACCATTTGTTTTGGAAGGCGAAGGTCACTGTCTAGCAGCCTATATATAAGACCCATATGCCACATCTTATCAAATGCCTGTTCTAAATCAAAGAATACAGCGATTGCGACTTCTTTCTTGTTAAAATTTCATTGAACATCCTCAGCTAGCCGGAGTATATTATCTGTCGTGCACCTGTTCTCTCTAAATCCGGCGTGATGCACACCCAGAGCTCCTATGAAATCAAAGTGGGTTTGAAGTCTGTCCGCCAGCACTCTTTCCAGTATCTTACCCAGGTTGCTCAGCAGGCTAACGGGTCTGTAATTGACAGGTAGGTGGGGACTTTATTTGGTTTGAGGACCATACACTCCAGGGCGGATATCGAAGGCTTTGGAAAAGGATTTCTCCGTCACGGTACGAGCAGCCCTTCCCCGGGAGTTACAACAGCTCAGTCTTGTTCTGTTTGAGCTGGAGGTGGTGTGTTGAAAGCAGAGGTGAGGCACCCTGATGCAATAGTTGTGTTGATGAGGTGGGTTAGGAAGGGAAGGAGTTAGGGCTCAATAGTCTGAAGGAGATAGAAGGGGAAAGGGTCTAGGGAGCATGTGGTGAGGCAGCTAGATGTGACAAGTCTAACGACCTCGTTAGGGGAGAGGGGAGGGCGGTGGGGTAAGGTGGGACATGGAGAGGGGAGGGAGAGCCGAGAGGGAGGAGAAGGGGAGGGTGGAGAGGTGTGCTTGATGCGTTCAGCGTTCACCGGAGGATGAGGGAAAGAGGATCTGATCGTAACTTTCTTGTGAAGTTGGCAAAATCATCAGAGAGGAGGGAGGAAGTAGGAGTAGGGGGAGGGGCTGGAGTACTGAAGAGAAGATTTCAAAGAGTTTTTTCCGTATTGGAAGCAGAGGTTAGACATTTAGAGTGGAAGAAAGCATCTTTAGCAGAGGACAGGGAGGAGGAGAAAGTGGAAAGAAGTGAAAGGAAGTTACGGTCCTCTGGGAGTTTGCCTGTTCACCATCTATGCTCAGCCATTCTCAGGCTTCGTCTATCAGGACGCACTGAGTCCGACCGCCAAGGGGTGGAGTTGGGCGTGCTGGCAGGGAGGTGAGGGGACGGAGATTGTCCAGAGAAGAGGAAAGAGTAGAGAGGTGCCTTTGGTCGCCCAAGTCTTCACACGCTGCCAGAGATCTGCCGCTAACATGCAAGTGTGTGCGTTCATGCCAAACGCCAAGCGCGTGCCGGTCAAATGGACTGACGTGCACAGACATGTGCAGGTTGCATACCTGCAGTAAGCAAACATTGCAGAATGATCTAGAACATGACTTTGAACATGGGGAATCAGATGACGAGAAAGACGAACAGTTTGATGAGTGACAGTGTGGTGATTCTGGACTTGGTTACCCTTGGTAACACCATCTGTACACACAGAGCTTGATCACAATAATGCAACCATCACATTCCCATCACTAATAATATACTGAATATGGGATTAAATATCATTGACTAAGTATATGCGAATGCCAATGACAAAAGGTCAGTGTTATTTATGTTATGTTTATGATGTTTATAATATTCAAGTAGTTCCTCACCTCACTATTGTATTGCTTATTATCCTGTATTTTCATTGTGTATTTAAACACGTGTATAAATACCCAACTGGCTTTGGTTTAGTTAGTCCAGCCCTTCTAATGTAAGGCTCACAATCACCTCTCACAATGAATGAATATGGGTATATAATACATTTCCTGAATCCTTAGAGTCCTGTGAGTATTCCAGTTTTTGTGTTTTGTGTCCCTGCTGTTCCTAGATACCACAGGGCTAAAAGAAAGTATAGTTTAGATTAGTTTAAAATTTTGTTTTTTTTTGTCAATGACGGTTTGAAGAGCTCAAGTGACCTCTATATTTGTTGGAAAGATTCACAACTGGGCTTGATGAATGAAAGCTAAGAATGTCCCCTTTAAAATGATACCAAACACAATATTATAAAACATTGAAAAATCCTTACAATGAGCCTAAACCAGAATATAAACCAGCATCTACAATGCAATTCACTTTAGGGGGTGGGTAACTTCATGAGATGGTTACTCTGACACAGCTACCACTCAGGAATGGTTATCATACCAAAATATCATCTACAGACATGGATCTTTTCAAAAATTATAAGTTCTACCACCTTGAGTGGTACAGGAATCTGATTTGGCCCATGGACTATTAGGTCCCCCTCTTATTACAGCCCTAGTCCCTGTCCCAGTCCCCCAGATCCAGTCCTAGTCCCAGTCCCAGTCCCCCAGATCCAGTCTTAGCCCCTGTCCCAGTCCCCCAGATCCAGTCCTAGTCCCAGTCCCAGTCCCCCAGATCCAGCCCTAGTCCCTGTCCCAGTCCCCCAGATCCAGCCCTAGTCCCTGTCCCAGTCCCCCAGATCCAGTCTTAGTCCCTGTCCCAGTCCCCCAGATCCAGCCCTAGACCCTGTCCCAGTCCCCCAGATCCAGCCCTAGTCCCTGTCCCAGTCCCCCAGATCCAGCCCTAGACCCTGTCCCAGTCCCCCAGATCCAGTCCTAGTCCCTGTCCCAGTCCCCCAGATCCAGTCCTAGTCCCTGTCCCAGTCCCCCAGATCCAGTCCTAGTCCCTGTCCCAGTCCCCCAGATCCAGTCCTAGTCCCACACCCTAGTCCCAGTTCCCTAACCTCAGCCTGTCTTCCTGTTCAGGAAACCCTTCACTGTCTCGTTTAATCATCACACCTGTCTCATTCTGTCTGACTCACCTGCATCTCGTTCCCCTGATGTGTCTCAATGGATACATCCGTTGTATATATATATATATAACTAACAGAATATATATTTGGTGTTTTCTGTTAGTTAGTGTTCCCTGTATTGCTGGTCCTCGTGTGGATCATTAAAGTCCCTGAAACTGCCTGCTTCTGTCATCCTGCATGTGGGTCCTAAAATTTCTGTGATACAGCCTAACAAGATGAACAGAACTGCAAACATAATTTACAGTAATGTATTGATTTGTATCATCAATTCCACACTTGAATCCAGGTTTGTTGAACCACGTGAATCTCATAGTGGGCCAGTCAAGCTATGCAATGTGTGACATTTAAAACAACGTAACTGTCACACAGATGAAGAATGTTTGATGCACCCAACACTTGCTCCCCCTCATTAAAAATCTTAATTAGAACATCAATGCTCCATCATCAAGACAATGATATTCAGTGAACTGGAACCGGGTCCACAGACGTGTTGAAATATGAGCTGGGGAATCCCACAGATTAATCTATGACTGGTGCGATGGTATTATGAATCTAAATGTAATAGAGTTAGCCAAGCGATCAAGATAAATAAATGATACATTCAGTATATGCGGGTCTGCGCATAGATATGACATTTGCTACCAGCTTTCACATTTTCACATTTCACACCTCTGGCAGTGGGCTGCTGTGAACTCTTAACTCTATATTAGATGATTTGCTGTTGCAGTAAAGAGCAGAATTGTGGATGAGTAGAGGAATGGCCTCGGGCAGATGTATGCTTGATCTCATGCTTTATGTCTCAATAACTAGCCCCATGTGCTCTGTACTTACCCACAATGCATTGCCAGCCTAAAGGCACACTGTAGCAGTTGGAAGCAGAATCCATTTCTGTATCCATGGACACAGGGACAACTGACAAGAAAATCCACAATAACTATGCATCTGACGGAGAAGCAGATGGGTTAACCTTGAAAATGTCCCCACCACATGAATAAAGAAAGAAGCCTGACAAAACATATAGGCTACAGTGTATTCGTGACAGTGCTCCCATGCCATCAGTAAGTTATTTCAAGTTTCAAGGTAGTATTCAAGTCACTCCATCTCTTGACGTTTGTGTCTGGACTTTAGCCTAGGCTACACCTTGTTTAGAACATTGTAAGTTGCGGGAAAGGGGAAGGAGGTCGAGATGACTGAGATAAAGTGTAACCAAACAAAACATCAGCAGACCTACAGAGTAACTTGGCACTTGATATCATTTCAGACACGAGGCATAGAAAGGAAACCGTACCACTGTATCACTATGTCTTTTCAGCCATGGTACAAACCTTCCCACAAGGGTTTGGACAGGTGAGGCTGACACATGTAAAATGTCAAGACCTAGATAGTCAATGTTCCTCTCCAGTTTTTCTTTCTGGCAACGCTTCGTAATACAGGTCTAACTCAATTTTTAAGCAATTTAACCAATAGTAAAGCTGTAGATACTTAATCAACTAATGGTTTGAAGTCGGTTAGAAATAATTGTTTTTTTGTTTTGTAAATATTTACACTGAACCAATCGATGAGGCTGATGCAATTGAATCTGACTAGCAGAGGGGCAAATTGTATCATTGCACCTATAGGGAGATTTGAGCTTGGTTTCTCCATCAACCTTATACAATGGTTCTGCATAGAGACTAATCATTTGAACTATTTACAAATCAACTCCAGGTCTTTAAATGGTTTATAAATGACTTATAAAGGGCAGGTATTATGTTACCTCACACAAATGACGCACGGCGAGGTAAATATTTCCTCAAACCAAAGAGAACCCACCTATCTGCTTCAAACAGGCTGGAGGTGGGCTTGTCCTTGAGTGTGATGTGAACAACAGGATCCCAACTCAGCATCGTTTGGATCACCAATTCAATCAATCAATCAATCAAAGCTGTATTTGTATAGCGCATTTCATACCCAGAGGCAACACAATGCGCTTTACAGAGAACAAGGGAGGTGGGCATACGTCCCAATTGTACCAATTGAGGCAGCAACCTCCGCTACCTAAAGCGTCTGCCACGAACTAGCTCGTTTATCCACTCATGTCATCATGATATAATTAGATATAATTGGGTAGAAGCGTCGCGTCACAGTTTTAAGCACAATGTCAATTGGGGTGGAGCTTTCGTAGAAATTAACTTCACTCCCACTGAATTGTCTTCTCCTGTTAAGATTAGTCACGGTTCATATTTTCTTCGGCCTCCGTGACGAAATCATCCAGCTATAAAAGCGCACCTGGTTGTGCTCAGTTGTCAAAGGAGGACAAGCGGGAAAGACAGAATCACCAGATTTGGTGAACAGAGAGAACCAGAGGAGACAGACTACACATGAAAATGATTTTAAATATTCCCTTTTGCTTTTTATCCACACTTTTACTTCTTAACTTGGTGGGAGCCAAACCCGTGTCCAACCTCCAGGTAAGCTAATGCGCATGCATACATCAAAGTCATTTGTAGGCTAAGCGAGCCTATATGCTATGCATCAGCCTTTAAACGTACAGGGTTATAAACGGCTAATTGCATATTTTCCCCATCAGAGCCTGAGACAGCTCTTGGAAGAAGAAAACGATGTGCCCTATTACGCGTCGGAGGAGTTAGAGGGCAAAGACTTGAATGCAGAGAAGGGATTCGGTGCCGCAGAGGTGAGTCTTCGGGACTCCGACCTGGAGAGGAATTCCGCGCTGGCGGGGAAGGAGAGAAAGGAGAACGCCCTGGCGCGTCTCCTCCTTGACCTCATGGCAACCTCCAAGCGCTCCTGGGGTCGTTTCAAGAAGGGCGGACTGAGAAGCTGCTTCGGCGTCAGACTTGAGCGAATTGGTTCATTCAGCGGGCTTGGATGCTAAATAACAATGGGTATGACAATGCTTTCTTGTAGCCTCGGATGAAAGTATGTAGGCTACCTCTTGTAGACCAATGGTTGTGCCGTTTTAGCCTGCGTCTAATTTTAGATAGACTAGGCTACTTGTATAATCCACTTGACTGTCATTCACACCTAAATATAGGCTGATGTGAAAACTCATGCGTCACTTACGTTCCATGTGTTTATGCTGTTTCAACAGGTTGGGATGGATGCGGATCGGAGCACAAGAATCTAGGGTAGCCTACCCTTACTTGAAATCTGAATAAAGGATGTACCTCTGCAACTCAGAAAGTTTTTGACTGAGAGTTTACAATGGCGCTATACAGTTATGATGTTATTTAAGTTTGTGGTTTGCATTTGCAATAGTCTATAGGCTATTATATTCGTTCTTATTTAGGATTGTAGCCTACATATAATCCTCATTTTCAAATGGAATACCATTTTGTTATTGTTATATTGTATGTATTTATCTATTTATTTTATTGTAAGACGAAGTAAAGATATGCGATAGATTGTACTGAGACGAAATAAATATTTTGCATAATAACACTTTTCATCTTTTGTCTTTAGCCTATTGTTACTAACAATAACAATTTGTTAGTAGCCTAACGTCATTCAACAAAGTAAAAATATGTCTTTTCGTTCTGCTTTTCATAGTGACATTGATTTGTAGCCTACTGACACCAATAGCCTATGACAATTCATATTGGAGTAGGTGGCCGTTGGGCATAGCTTTACGCATAGCATCTCCAAATTATGAGGTTGCCAAATCAACCAAACTATTGCCATGGTTGCAGATTTCTCTTCACCTCACCCACAACCACAACCTGAATCTTGAATGGATCTGGTGTCTAGCCTGAGCTGTGCTTTAAATAAATCATCTTAAAAGGCAGTAGGTCCGGGCGCACACAACCGGTCTCTCTTATCGCTATGAAGGCGACAGAATGTCAAGCCGAATTCTGTCATAACATGTTCTTGATAAGTGTAACCCAAGACACGGGCTCTATATAAAACCATGGTCCACTCACCCCTCATTCTAACACCGGAGGGGATATCACACAAACAACATAAAGTGGATTGTTATTGGAATGGCGAAGTTACATACTTACTGTGTTGGATATATCATCTTAATAACCACACACGGTGTCATTTGGGGACATCCTTATGCCAATCGTAATGTTCAGGAGCTGGAAAATCTAAAGGTAAGATATTGTACTGTAGCTCTACCATCAAGTTCAAGGCTAAATCAGACATTTCTAGATCAAACATTTTGATAACACGTTATGCTATTATCTGTAAGCATTCGACTAGGCTTTAACAAAATTGCAGCAAAGCACACTTCAAATGTTGCGTTAGACAATTTTTTTATGAATTCTCCCTATTCCTTCACCTGCAGGACCTGATCCAGCGACTCGAGGACACGCTGACCGTTACTGAGGAAAATAACGTTTATCCAGCTGAGATTGAGGACGTTGGCGAGAGCGAAGATGACACAGATAATTTAATAGCGGGGATTCGGGGCCAAGATGACAGAATAAACGCACCCATCCGAGTTTCCCCAGAGAGCCCCGTGGTATCACGCCTGAGGGATCTTTTGGGCTTGACGCGGACAGCTAAATCCTTCAGCAGCTGTTTTGGAAACAGGATTGAGAGAATCGGCTCGTGGAGCGGACTTGGATGCAATAGCGTGAAGACTGGTAGGCTGACCCATGGCTGTCATTCTAAAGCAATAACAAACAACATCTAACCTCCTCAACAAAAAGTTGCATGATGGTGCGGTTGTGAAACAAATGTCCTTATATGGAAAAGACGCATGCGTAACGATACTTTTACGCAATGGTGTATCTGTCTTTAGATGGAAATAATGAGCATAAAAGCACAAGTATATATGAATAAAAGTACAATTTACATCACAACACATTTACATCACTAATACAAAGCCAAATACAATGATATAATGTTACACATTCAATGCCAAATTCATTGGACACATTGTTTCAATTATATAGCAACATCTTCTAATCGAGCCTGGCAATGTTTGACATCACACAACATAGCCTACAATATAATTAATATCGATTTTCATTTTATTCATACAGGTACCAAGAAGAGGATATTTGAGAAGTGAACACGCCGTGGACACCAAACTCCTCATGACC
The DNA here is from genome assembly GCF_949987555.1 of Borostomias antarcticus. Lineage (NCBI taxonomy): Eukaryota > Metazoa > Chordata > Actinopteri > Stomiiformes > Stomiidae > Borostomias > Borostomias antarcticus. The sequence continues at coordinate 2,621,607 of NC_140236.1, forward strand.
CGTCCTGACCTGCAGAACTCCTAACCTTGTTCGACAAAATGAAGAAGGTTTTTTTCAATAAGTTGGCGGATATGTTATTGTTTATAAAATAATGCACTCATTCTGTCATTGATTAAATAGAGAAAACTATTGGTTATATGTTCTTCGAATGAAATGAGGGATAGTTTGTGTCACTCTAAAAAGAAAACAGTGCTACTGTATACAGTAACCAATTGTATCAATAGAAGAACCATTTGGAAAAGGTTTCATATAGAACCATAGGGTTCCAAATAGGGCCATTTTCAGCTCCATAAGGTACTTCTCAGAACCCTAAAGTTGCTCTGTCTTGAAAAGGGCTCTATGGAACCTCTCAGTGTTCTTCTATTGCTAGAAGCTATTCGCTTTTGAGTGTAAGATTCTCTTTTGAGTGTATAGCTTGTGTAAGATTCCTTTTTGAGTGTATATCCCATGTAAGATAGCCTGTAAGCTTACGTATGTAGGCGACAAAATCACCAAGTTTTGGATCATATGTCTCTGTTTTGGATGTTTGTACAATACACTATTCACTTTACGTACAATACTATTCACTTTCTGCGTGTAACAAAATAATGTGTTATGTTTAATATTGTGCTACTTTTAATAAACTATATTATTAAACGATTTGTCTTGAGATAACTCTAATGTGGATATTCTGTATTAAAGGTACATTGAATTACAATGTAACATTGTGTATTTAGAGTAATTCATCCCACACCAATGAAGAAAGCCTGTTATACACTGATAATTTAATGTCCAAAATGATCATGATAAAAAGTCTGTCGTTAATGTTATATGTTAGGCTTACTAATACATGATCGAAGCTTATGAATTGCACTACGAATTATAGTATCCTATAGTAATTATAGAATAGTCTAATCAGTTTATTATAATGCTATACCACTAGGACCACAGTTGTTCATGTACAAGCCCAACAAGCCCATCACAAAACTAAAAAAACACAAAAATATATTTTAATATCACCCAGTTGGTGTCTGGTCCAACACATGGAAAGGGGAACACTCTAGATCTCGCGCTGTCCTGGTTTATCTGTTTGTGTCACTGAAATCAGTGTAATTCCCTGTATATCTGATCACCTGCCTGTTTTATTCTCTGTCACTGCCTTTTACTGACCACTCGCTGTCCCGCACGCCGCCTTTGTGCAATTAACTCCCTCAAAACACTCCCTCACAATGTTGTACTGTTTTTAATGGCTCAAGCACAATGTTTCCTTCCATTGTTATGCTGATAATGTACAGATATATACCTTTAAAATCGAAATGCAAGGAGTCTCTGCAGCCTCTAATAGACTGTCTCAAGGACATAAAAACCTGGAAGGACCTGAACTTCCTCAACTTAAATGACAACAAGACAGAGGTCATTATGTTTGGACATCCTGCTCTCTTGGATGACTCTGTTGGTGCTCTGGGTCCCCTAACCTCCAAAAATGTTTCTGCTGTAAAAAGCATTGGATTTACTTTTGACCGTGCTTTCAAATTTGAGAAACAAATAAAGCTCTGTGATTAAAGATGCATTTTTTTTAGTTAAGGCTCATAGCCAAGGTCAAGGCCTATCACCCTCCTAAAGACTTGAAAAGGACTGTACATACTTTTATAAGCTCTAGGCTTGACTATTGCAACTCTTTGTATGTAGGTATAGACCAGTCCTCACTCTGACGTCTAGTACAGGATGCTGCTGGTCGCCTTCTGACTGGAAAAGGGAGCATGACCACATCACACCCGTGCTGTCCTCCCTGCACTGACTTCCTGTCCACTTCAGGATTGATTTTTTTGATTTTGTTACTTTAAAAAAAAAAGGTTTCTTTGAATGGCCTGGCTCCTCTGTACCTAGCTGAACTCCTTCATGTCCATAGCCCGACTAGAGCACTCCGGTCAAGCAATCAGCTGCTCCTGGATGTCCCTAAAGTCCCTAAACCAGGCTCAGAACCAGAGGTGACCGAGCTTTTGTAGTAGCTGGCCCCAAAGCTGTGGAATAGCCTACCGCTGCTTATAACTGCCCAGACTTTGGATGCCTTTAAGTCTTTCCTGAAAACTCACCTTTTCTCAGTGGCCTTCATTACATGATGAGCATAGCACTCCAATCATTTATTTATGTATTTTCTGTTTTTGTCTTATGATTTGCTATTTATTATATTGTATTTTATTGTTTTAGTGCCTTTATCCCACTGTATAGTACTTCAATGTGGTCAAACACGCTTTCTAAATAAAGTTTGACTTTGACTTAAGTTAGCCCATGACAACTATGACTGTTACTACATCTTTTACCAAATCCCACAAAGGTAGAAAATAAAATACATTAAGCTAGCTCAAACAATTGAAAGCATACATCACTGCATTGTGAAATCAACCATATCTGAAGATACGGAAGTAGGCTATATGTACTTAAATTTGGTGGATGTCCATCTAAATGGCCATGCCATTCATCAATGAAGAGAAACAGAGTCGTTTGAATAATGGTTCATAAAATGGCCGTTTACGCATGGCTTGCAGCCCTATGGAGAATTAGCCATCACGTCATTGTGGGGCAATGTGGTTGAGGCAATACCTCATCACGTACTGTGTCACATTTAGAAACACTCAAAGAAAGGTGTGAGGCCTGTCACGATGCCAACGCCATGGCCGACACAAAGAAGTGTGTTTACTAGAAGTCGAGATGGCTTCCCGTAGGCAAGTCTGCAACTTCATCGAACAGCCAGTCAATTAAGGGGCGTGTGTTTCTAAAACAAAGTATGGAAGTTACTATGTCATAGGTATGCCCCATATCTAAGATACAAAGCTTTAAAAGGAGTCATTTCCGACAGATACTGTTATCACAGGTGTCAGAATGCAACTCAAATTCTTGGCAATTCTGACTGTGCGTGTCAGACAAAGTATAAAGGACCATGCTTACTGTGGGGTGGGTATCGAGACAACGACAACCACGAGAGAAAAAGAAGATTCTCCTTTCTATATCGCTGAGAAAAACAGAAAATATGCAGCTCTCCAACATTCCTCTTCTCGGCCTCCTGTTCTTCTTAAATCTGCAGCTTTTCAGCGCACATCCGGTCTACGGCGGGCTGACCAACGAAGATATTGACGTCTTAAAGGTGAGCCTTGATCTTGTTCACGTGGGATGCTTATATAATATTATTCTTTATACTAATTCTAATTAGTCTGTATCACAGTCGTCCTGAACCCATCTTGTGTTTGGCATTGCAGGTTCTTCTTTACAGACTCGAGTCCATTCCTGAGCAGAGCGAGGAGCAGGTCCAAACAGAAAAGATGGACAACCTGAGTGTCGAGGACACCGCGTTGATTGGACAGGACGAGAGAGGACAACCACAGACGAGACTGGACGAAGACTCAATCAGAGCTCTGCTCTCCGCTCGGGACCTAAAGACGGTCCGAAACGACTCTGCATCAAAGAGATCCTCTGGTTGCTTTGGACGAAGACTGGACCGAATCGGGTCAATGAGCTCTCTTGGATGCAATACAGTCGGACGATACAGTAAGTTTGAAGCGAGATTGGGATGTTTCTTTTATTATTTTTACCAGAACGATTGTGGTTAAACGTTGTCTGATTATGAGAAATGGATGTTTGTCTGATTGTTCTATTGTTCTTTCTGCTTCCAGATCCAAAGAAGAGATGAGGTCTTACTCGCAATACCTGGACCCGCACATCTATAACATACCAAAGCTATTGTTATTCTTAGGCTATTTATTCAATTCTATTTATTGAATTTGTTAATCGCTAATATTTATTTTAACCGATGTAAGATTGTTCTGTGTCATTTTCTGTAGGCTACCATTAAAACGGCTCCCTATTATTTTCTGTACCATTTAAATCTTCAATAAATGTTTACATTTGCGCATATGGTTGTTGAGTGCATATGTGTATAAAACCATACGTTTCCATTGAAAATAGTACTGACAAGGCATATAAGGCTATCCAATTGTGATAGACTACAGTATGAGCCTTACGGAATGGTGATTCCAGCCATAACAGTCGTGAAGTGGTCTACTACAACATGCAAGGTTGTGCATCTCGTGGTCTTGTAGGGTTGGATAAGATCAACGCGACAGTGACAAGAATAGTCAATTACACCATCTCGGGGAAAGGTTTGTCCCATGTCCCGTTTTAGAGTTTCAGCACCTTGGAGAGCGAATGCCATGATCCGCCATCCGGTTAGAGAGCGGATCAGACACTGTTTAGCATCTTAGGCTCAATTTCACATACTTGTGTGTGTGTTCTGTTTTCGCGGATCATACGACAGGAATGGTGCAAATCTAGCTTCGTCCTCTTGTCTGTCTAGAATCGGTTCTGGATACAAATAGGCTACTTCAAAAGTGGAGGTTCATGACTGATAACCTCTGTGAGCTCGCGCTGGGTTCCTTTGTCGTGATAAGGTGTCATAAAAGATTTGCTTTCAGAGTTATTCCTAAATGTTGACGATTATACAACAAACACATGGCTATGACCCACTATGGATGTCAGTTGTAATCAGCCTGCCTGTATTGGCCACAAAACCCATGAACATTTGCTACATTAATACCCATAGGATACACAATCACCCTACACTAGCTAGCAGACATCAACGTCACACTGCAAACTTGGGAATCCTAAAAGCCCATTTAGTGTCATTCAGTGGGACTCTTAGTGACTTGTTTAGAAAGGAGATGCACTTGTGAGTTCTGGTGAGAAGGCCCAGTAGTATACTGACTTGCCACTTTAAATTAAATTATTATAAGTGGCTTTGGATAAAAGTGTCTGCTAAATGACCATAATGTAATGCAATTCATATATATTTCTGAAATAGGAATAACGATTATTTTTTGAAAGGTTGCCTCTGGCAAGTTTTCTAACAACCTAGAAGATTCAAAGAAAGTGAAGCCGTTTATAAACAGAGCAGCAGACAAACTTTAACCCATTATAATAAAGACTTGAGAGTGAAAACAATGCTTGGTATTTGTGTATCAGATGCTGCATTCCTGACAACGCACGCCATGTCTGAGCTGAGGCTGCTGAGATTGAGCTCCTGAGGTCATGTCACTGTGTGTGTGTGTGTGTGTGTGTGTGTGTGGGATGAATCATGTGTGGCCTCACACACACACACACACACACACACAAACATGCATCACCCGCCACCCCGCCAGCACTTGATAGGACATTTGACCAACAACCTTATCAGGTTGGGGTGTCGGAATGCACTTGAGACCATCCGCAAAATGATGAACCATTGACACTAGACTGTCTCCTGTGTGTGTGTGTGTGTGTGTGTGTGTGTCATAAAAATGTCATGTGGTGAGACCATATAAGAGAGCAGTGGGCTAACCTCCAGCCCTGTAGCACTACAGTTCCCAGTCCAAACAGAGATCAGGGAGGATGAGGACAGCGTTGCTATGGGGTCTTCTTGTCCTACTTTGTCTCCAGGCACTCGTGACGTCCCATGTTTTGGGGAGATCCTATTCCACTAGTGACCTGGCCCAGCTTGAGGTAGGTCATTTCACTCTGATCGCCCCGTTGGGATTGATAAAGTCAAGTCTACACTCTACAGCAGTTGTTTAATACCTGACCAATGTTTCATTCACATGGTTTTTAAAGAACTGTGAAAGTTATGGTGGAGGGAAAGTGTCTTGCAGTGTCTTTCTTTGTTGTTTTGAGATGAGAATTCCTCTTGTGTTAAACTCCTGTATGAGGAGAAAAGAGGCAAAGAGCTCCTCACAACGGAGAAGAGAAAATCAGCCAAGCGAGATGCGTCCGAAACATTTCTTCGGTCGCTGTGGAGAAATTAACGAACCTTTTTACGATCACCAGAATCTACTGGAGCGCTTTGAGCAGACCCTGGTTGCCGTGGCCCAAGCAGAGGATTCTGCAGCAGATGAGGGGGCCGACCCAGACCCTGAGCGCAGTTCTGAGGGGCAAATATCCCCTCCGTTAGCCCCACAGGAACCAGAGATGGGCCAGAGTCGAACCCAGAGCCAGAGGAGTCGGCTGCAAGACCTGCTCCTGGCCACTAGGAGTATGAGCAGGTCCGGTTGCTTCGGGGGAAGGTTGGACCGCATCGGGAGTGCCAGCAATCTAGGCTGCAATCCCACAAAAGGTAAGGCTGGTCTTGAAAAATGTGAAGCAAAACTAGTGTTTGTGTATAGATAATGATGAGTGATATTACATGATGAGTTTTCCTTGTCACATTGTCAAGGTCGAATCCTGGATAATAGAGGCCTTTGGTAATATTTTACATGAATTCCTTTCTTGTGTTTCTTCTCTCATTAGGATAACATGACGGTTTCCCAAGCATATGACTTCAACATGAGCCATCTCGACGTAAATAAAGCCTTTGAGCTCAGTTCAATTCAGAGTCAAGCCTGCATTTTCTTCAGTTGCATACAAGGTTGAAGCTGAAGGAAAAAGTACATTCAAACATTACCTATGAAATATCTGTATGAATGTAAAAAAAACGACCGTACTTCGTATCTACAGTTGGCATTCAACCGTAACAAGCCTGGCCATTGTGACAATCAGCCCTGGATCTAGACTGTTCCATTGGACCATCTCGACCATGGATCCGTTCTCCCCAAACGACCACGCCAGTGCAGAAGCGCCTCATTAAAATCTCAAACACCATTCTGGGCAGTGGCTGGGTGAGCTCATTAAATCCTAGCGCACTGTCACTTCTCGTACTCCTCAAATGACTCGCCAATAAAGCGCACCTGTAGAGTCTAATGTGGCATCCTCCAGTTGAAGGACAGTGTCTCACAGGAGGAAGTAACATATTAGCCAACTCTATTAATAGACAGAGCTCATGCAACCCCCTGCAGAGGAAGAGCGCTGTGTGTCTCGTCAGTCACATAATAAATTGAGTTCATCCAGTCTCACCTATCTGAATTGTCTTCCTGTCACTCAAGTTGCCTGAAAAATGTGCTGGATTTTGATAAGATAGATTTTTCTAGAATCTTGGTTGACTGAGGGCTGGTACTTCTATTGTGAAACCATCTTCCCCGATTAAATATTGTGCAATAATGTGCAACAAGTTACAATTTCCAATAAGTCAGCAGCACTGCATCCTATGACCACGTAATGCAACCCTGCAACACCCTACAAAGCATCTTTTCATAAGTGTTCCCCGTAAAGCCAAACGAGCAATCCTCAGAAGAATTCATTTCTCTGAATGATCTCTCATTTTTTTAGAAGAAGAAAAAAGTACAGCTGAGCACGTGAACAGACATTCACTCTGAGATAAAGCATGTGATGAATTCACAGAAAATGAATATAATAACACCCATTATAATGTGTCTGGTCTAAACGAATTCTGACAGCAGGCATGAATTGGATGCCACTGTGTTACATTAAGGTGCTACCCTGTCACACACTCGTCTACTTGGGTTACTCTGCTCTCCAGTATGATGGAGCATATCACTGGAACATCGCCACAGATGGAGACAGCCAATGAGAGTACGGAACAGATGGAGACAGCCAATGAGAGTACCGAACTGCTGTATCATAGGGGATGCATGACATTTTCCTCTAGTGTTCTGTAAAGACGGACGTTTCAAAACCTTAAGTGGGTCAGCAGTACGATGTGGGAGTGGGTTTAGATCCCAGGGGTTGCCAGTGTGATCAGGAAGGTCCTTAAACATTAAAACGTAAGCACTGGTTCTCCTGCCCGTGGAAAGGAAACAAAACACCTTTATAGGACTTTTCCACTAGTAAGTGCCACTTTATTAGTGTGGGCTGAGCCATTCAGATGTGGAAAAGCAGGACCTGACCTTGTGGAACGACCCTTAGGCATCATGACAGGATACCACAGATCACCAAGCCTGACTAAGCATGTCCTCAGTTTAAAACGTGAGGTAGCAGTAAGGTTCCCACAGAGTCGGATAAAATGATCAGTACATTTAATATGATTTATAAATCAGAATGACCTTTATTGAAGAGTAATGTCAAGGCACAAAACAGAGGTCTTTCTGCTTGTCCTCTCTGGGGACCTGTAGTGTGTCTTCGTTTGTTAAACCTCTCAAGCACAAAGCAATGCCTCAATCTCCATAGCAGATATATCTAAGACAGGCATGTCGCAATGTTAATTGGTCAAACTGCCCCTCCGATCCTGACAACTGGCTAAGAAGTAGCACATTTTATCATTTGTCAAATTTTTTTTCTCCATATAACCCTGGACATTCATAGCGGTTATAAAGTAACATTATCTAAAAACACATCTTTAAAATAACACAAAGCTAGTCTACAGATGACATTTCCCAGGATAACGTTGGTCCACCTTTTGTCCCGCGCGTCATTTGATCCATTCATAATACATTGAGAAAATCATAAAAATATAATTTCATAAAAATAAATTCTTAAATAAAACACCCGAGCAAAAAAGGACAAACGAATAAGGAATGGTTGATGTATAAATATGTGCCATTGCGGTTTGTCATAACTGATTATCTTTACACCTAGATTTCTATGCTATCATTTCTATCTATTATCCCTACCTAAACTAATTTGAATACTAGTCCCACACTGAGACATCCAGTATGCAGGCTTGGTTCAGTCCAACCTGCTGCCCTTTGCTTCAAATGAGTCCTTAGAGCAACCCAGCCTTCATATGAGACCACACCTACTGTGACTGGAGTCCCAAAAGGTATACACATAATGCTAATCTACACATAATGCTAATCTACTGTACAAATGAAGAGTTCATTTGCAAAAACAGATATGTGCATTTTGATACATTTTGATAAATCATTTTTTCAATCAAATGTCAACATTAAATATCAATGAAATTACAGTTGGGTTGTTTTGATTAAATAAAGAAGACTTCTTTACGTAATCAAAACCATCAAACTGTTATTTAATTGATATTTAATGTTGACATTTGATTGAAAAAATGATTTATCAAAATGCACATATCTGTTTTTGCAAATGAACTCTTCAAATGTATAAAGTAAACCACTTCATGACTTACAGTAAAATAAAGTAAAAGTTGTTAAAACTGTAACCTTACCTCCCCCTAAACAAGTAAAATAAACTTGGTCAATGCCACACCTGGTACTTGTATTATCACTCTTAAAAACATGATCAAACGCCTGAACCCTGCACACTGTTGTCCCTTACATGTCACCTGGTACAGTCACATGGTTTGTACTGTATGTGTAGTTCCATTATCTCTTGACTCTACTTGTATCTGAGCCTTTGACGGGACAGTGGAATGGCTTTAGTGCAAAATATATACAGAATTAATTTCCATACACAGTAAATACTAAATAAAACCAAAATATAATACCCAAAAGTTAAAAAAATAAAAAGTGCTGCAGTGATCTCAAAGATAAAGCATGGTTGGTCAAGCGTGGAGGTTATATTCACGGGTTGGGGGGTCGGGGGGGGGTCAGGGGTCGGGGGTCGGGGGGGGGGGGGCGCTACGGAGGGAGCAGAATGAACAACATCTCTTAACACACCACAGGTGTTTTGTATGGAATGTGTGTGTTGCTCATGGATAGTGTGAGTGCATTCAAGAGTGTGTGTGTGTGTGTGTGTGTGTGTGTGTGTGTGTGTGTATGCGTGTGTCGCAGGACCATGTAAAGATGCCGGAGTCTTCTTGGTTCACGTCCAGGTACTGGGAAAGTCTGTGTGAGAGACGGGCAGTATTGCAGCGACTGCGAGCTCAGATAGTGATGTAGTGCTGTCTGAGTTTGGCCATGAGGAACTCATGGGTTAGATTGTGTCTGGTGATAATCCCCACGATCTGAAAGAGAGGGCACATCCGTATCACTCACACACACCTCTTCTACCATTTCAGACACCCAGACAACTGAATCTATGCCAGCTGTTCATTAACAGAGCGAGCTCAATGCTTAGTGCATCTACAAAGAGGCAAATTACTATTATTACTATTATTTGGACATATCAGTGCACAATATATACAAGGTGGAACACACCCAAAAACTTTAGAGGTGCAGACTGACGGAACTATAACTGAAAACAAAAAAGAAAGTTGCACACTCATTTGTCTCTCGTCTTCAGGGTGAATTCATGCCGAAACGTTGGTGACAATTAACAGCAGAGAAGAGACAAATGAGTGTGCAACGTTCTTTTTTGGTTTCACGTATCAGTGCACACAAATGGAAAACATCTCAGCAAAGCTGTAATTACTCTTTTTTAGCAGAATCCCTTTCAAACCCATTTAATGTGCGATATTCATGTTGTAGGTGATAATTCATGCAGGTGATTATTCATGCAGGGGATAATTCATGTAGGTGATAATTCATGTAGGTGATAATTCATGCAGGTGATAATTCATGCAGGTGATAATGCATGCAGGTGATAATTCAGGCAGGTGATAATTCATGCAGGTGATAATTCAGGCAGGTGATAATTCATACAGGTGATTATTCATACAGGTGATTATTCATACAGGTGATTATTCATGCAGGTGATAATGCATGCAGGTGATAATTCAGGCAGGTGATAATTCATACAGGTGATTATTCATACAGGTGATTATTCATGCAGGTGATAATGCATGCAGGTGATAATTCATGCAGGTTCAGAACAAGGTTATAATAGTTTTGCATTTTTCATTAGTTTTTATTTTTATATTGTTTTATATTGTTTGCTCAGGGGCACAGCTAAAGAAAAAATCTCATATCCACCCAAAATACTAGGCTTATGTATGAAATGAAAAAGACTAAAACTAAGGACATTTTCTCAATAATTTTAGTTTATTTTAGTTAGTTTTGTAAACACACAATACAGTTTTAGTTAGTTATCTTTTTTTTTGTAAAGCCTAGTTTTTATTTTTATTTCAGTTCACTAAAATGTTTTTTTCACACTTAGTTTTCGTTTTTTAGTTAGTTTTTTCGTTAACTATAATAACCTTGGTTCAGAATGTGTGTGCTGAGCCTTTGATGGCCGTCTGGGACACTCACCTCTCCCACAGCGTTGACCACTGGCAGGTGTCGAAGGCCCATGGTCCTGAACAGGTTGAACACCTGGGACACGTGTGTGTTTGGGGACACGGTGTAGGGGCACGGGTTCATGTAGGGGGCGACGTCCTGAAAACGCCACATTCACACGGTCATTTACCACACAAAGTTAACCCCGGTTGAGGTATAGTAGTGGTAGGGTAGAAGACTTTATGTCACTTCCACACCTACCGAGCGAGGAATTTGATATTTACAGAGAATAGACGGAATGTGTTGGAAATGTGTGACTGACTGGGTCGTACCACTATCATGCGGGGGTCTAGAAGGGTCAGGTCCAAGTCATGGATGTCTGGAAAACGGGGGTAGTCCTCTGTCATCTCTGCGTAGGAGAGTCTGGGCTGGGTGGCACTCTGTGTGCAGTATACACATGGAAAATACAGTCACACACACACACATATACACACACACATATACACACACACACATATACAAACACACACACACACACGACAAATCAGTAGTTAAGGTGATATGCATAACACAACAACCACACGCACACACGCATGATAAATCAATAGTTAAAGTGATATGCATAACACAACAACCAAACAACAACCACACACACACACACACACACACACACACACACACACACACACACACTGACCGACTGGTTCTCAGCGTAGCAGACTCCGCGGATGAGCAGGTTGACCAGCTGAGAGCGCAGGATGAGTCCGTGAAAGGTCAGAGGTCGGAAGCGCTCCTCCATGGTCCAGTCCTCGCTGGGGGACTGGTCTGGGTACAGGTTGGGGTACGGAACGTGTCTGGAACGACAGCAGCCAGAGAACAGTCTACAACACAGTCTACAACACAGTCTACAACACAGTCTGCAACACAGTCTAAATACAGTCTACAACACAGTCTACAACACAGACCAACCATCTGAAAACACTTCTGGTATTTTACAACACACTCCAGAACACATAAAAATGAATTTTATCCCAATATAAATGCACAAGAACACATAAATAGACCATCCACTCCAACCCGTCTTCAAAAGACCTATAGTAACTTTGTTTTTATTTTTTTACAGCTATTAATATAAACATTCAACTACATGCGACAGTGGCACGCAACATACAAGTAATGAACACGTACAAGACGCCCGACTTCCCCAAGAAAGTGCCCAGAGACGCATAAAAGAACGAAGGTCCTCCCTAAAGACCTCCTCTTCTCCCTCCCTAAAGACCTCCTCTTCTCCCTCCCTAAAGACCTCCTCTTCTCCCTCCCTAAAGACCTCCTCTTCTCCCTCCCTAAAGACCTCCTCTTCTCCCTCCCTAAAGACCTCCTCTTCTCCCTCCCTAAAGACCTCCTCTTCTCCCTCCCTAAAGACCTCCTCTTCTCCCTCCCTAAAGACCTCCTCTTCTCCCTCCCTAAAGACCTCCTCTTCTCCCTCCCTAAAGACCTCCTCTTCTCCCTCCCTAAAGACCTCCTCTTCTCCCTCCCTAAAGACCTCCTCTTCTCCCTCCCTAAAGACCTCCTCTTCTCTCTCCCTAAAGACCTCCTCTTCTCCCTCCCTAAAGACCTCCTCTTCTCCCTCCCTAAAGACCTCCTCTTCTCCCTCCCTAAAGACCTCCTCTTCTCCCTCCCTAAAGACCTCCTCTTCTCCCTCCCTAAAGACCTCCTCTTCTCCCTCCCTATAGACCTCCTCTTCTCCCTCCCTAAAGACCTCCTCTTCTCCCTCCCTAAAGACCTCCTCTTCTCCCTCCCTAAAGACCTCCTCTTCTCCCTCCCTAAAGACCTCCTCTTCTCCCTCCCTAAAGACCTCCTCTTCTCCCTCCCTAAAGACCTCCTCTTCTCCCTTCCTAAAGACCTCCTCTTCTCCCTCCCTAAAGACCTCCTCTTCTCCCTCCCTAAAGACCTCCTCTTCTCCCTCCCTAAAGACCTCCTCTTCTCCCTCCCTAAAGACCTCCTCTTCTCCCTCCCTAAAGACCTCCTCCTCTCCCTCCCTAAAGACCTCCTCTTCTCCCTCCCTAAAGACCTCCTCTTCTCCCTCCCTAAAGACCTCCTCTTCTCCCTCCCTAAAAACCTCCTCTTCTCCCTCCCTAAAAACCTCCTCTTCTCCCTCCCTAAAGACCTCCTCTTCTCCCTCCCTAAAGACCTCCTCTTCTCCCTCCCTAAAGACCTCCTCTTCTCCCTCCCTAAAGACCTCCTCTTCTCCCTCCCTAAAGACCTCCTCTTCTCCCTCCCTAAAGACCTCCTCCTCTCCCTCCCTAAAGACCTCCTCTTCTCCCTCCCTAAAGACCTCCTCTTCTCCCTCCCTAAAGACCTCCTCTTCTCCCTCCCTAAAAACCTCCTCTTCTCCCTCCCTAAAAACCTCCTCTTCTCCCTCCCTAAAGACCTCCTCTTCTCCCTCCCTAAAGACCTCCTCCTCTCCCTCCCTAAAGACCTCCTCTTCTCCCTCCCTAAAAACCTCCTCTTCTCCCTCCCTAAAGACCTCCTCTTCTCCCTCCCTAAAGACCTCCTCTTCTCCATGGCGTTTTAACCAGTCTGTGCTCAAGCCTTGTTTATGTTCAATGTCTGTATTATTTGCTGAAATGTCCTTGTTTTTGTTGAGAGATGCTTTTACCCAGGATCCACCTTTGTACAGCACTTTGGTCGAGTGCTGTCGTTTTAAACGTGTTTTATAAATACATTTTGATTGATTTGATTTGAAGGTGTTTCCAGCAGTGTGGTGTGTGTTCGCCAGACTACCTCCGTAAGTGTGGTGTGTGTGTGTGTGTGTGTGCTGTGTGGTGTGTGTGTGTTCGCCAGGCTACCTCCGGCCGTGTGGTGTGTGTGGTGTGGTGTGTGTTCTCCAGGCTACCTCCGTCAGTGTGGTGTGTGTGTGTGTGTTCGCCAGGCTACCTCCGTCAGTGTGGTGTGTGTGTTTGTCAGTGTGTGTCAGTGTGGTGTGTGTGTGTGTGTCAGTGTGGTGTGTGTCCTGAAAGTGTGTGTGTGTGTCAGTGTGTGTCAGTGTGTGTGTGTGTGTGTGTGTGTCAGTGTGTGTGTGTGTGTGTGTGTGTGTGTGTCAGTGTGGTGTGTGTCAGTGTGGGTGTGTGTGTGTGTGTGTCAGTGTGTGTGTGTGTGGTGTGTGTGTGTGTTGTCCAGACTACCTCCTCTCCAGCATCTGCTGCAGCATGTCCTGCCCCTCCTCGGGCGGCGGCGCCGCGCCCGTCTGCTCGTCACACACGTTCTTCAGCTCGCTGGACGGGTACGACTTCATGGACTGACACCGGCGCCGCTGCTCCCCCGCCCGCGTCAGCACGCTCGCTTTCTGCACACGCGCGCGCGTGTGTGTGTGTGTGTCAGAGACAGGTACATTACAAAAAGACATAATTTCAGGTACGTTAAAAACACATTCTTTTACCGGAACGTTAGTAATTTAGCAGACGCTTTTATCCAAAGTGACTAATAACTGCATTTAACGTAGGAAAAGCCAATGTACTACTACTTACCAGAACTCACAAGTGCATCTCCTTTCGAAAACAAGTGACTAAGAGCATAATCTAGTGCTGAAGGCAAAGTGCAAGAATAGCAATCTAAAACACAATAGGTGCTTAACACTTGAGCATCTATGAGAAGCACATGCTGTATTAGTACAAGGCCGATGGTGCCACTTGCGTTACAGAAACTCGGTAAGCCTCGCAAAACAACGAGCCAGGACAAACTGTCCTCTCAGATCAATAAAAATACGTTTTCCCTCGCTATATGCTTCTAGTCTCAAGATAATGCTCAATGACAACCCACATATAAATCAAATGAGGTCAAATTCTAATTTGCAGTACTGATTAATCGACTTTAACACCGTGTCACAGCTTCTGGTGTCTCAGCGCAGACCTCTACCGCCCCCTGGTGGCTGAAGCAGCCTCTTACCTTGAAGTGGATGTTGTTGCTGATCAGGATGTTGCCTTTCATGAAGTCCTGCTCGTTGTGGCGGTTCTCCGTGACCACGGGGAAGGCGTGGTACACGGTGGTGCGCAGGATGCTGACCAGGGACTGGATGCGCGTGTGGGGGTACACGTACGTCAGGTTGGGCTCCATGATGTCACTGGCGGTCAGTCTGGAGGGAGGGGGGGGGGGGGGGGGGGAGATGGACGAGGAGGTGGGATGAGCCACGGTGACTACGCGCCGATGACGGTGTCGTTGTGTGTTTATTAGGTTTCGGTGAAACGCTCCTGGCTTTGTGAGGTTGCCGCGTGTCGCGGTCGTCATTGCGCAATGTGACGGCGTTAGCGTTTTCTCACCTGTCCATTTCCACCTCGGTCTCCCACTCCAGCAACGGAACGCCTTTCAACATGATGTAGATGTCATATATGCCCTTGTTGAAGAAATCCCCAGTCCACTTGGCGACCTGGTAGTGTACACAAACACGTTGTGTTGGGTCCCAGAAACATGTATGAAATAATTTTACTTCATTCACAGATCAACAAGTCTATTGACGACGGGAGACAGAAACGATGGACACGTTACCATTAGAGTGATCATGATGGGCAGCCCGTATGTGATCTCATTGGTCGATTCGATGAGAATGACGGTCAGGCTGATGGTCATTCTGACCACGCCCCCGAGGAAGGCGGCTGCTCCAATCAGAGCGTAGGTCCCGGAGTAGATGTGCATCCCCAGGTTCCTGAGGAACAGTGAGAGAAGGTCCAGTGGGTTTACAATCACAAAGAGAGGCCAGAGTCAGCCAGAACAGGTAGGAGGTAGCTACAGCTGAATAGGTTTCAGCAAAGGACAGATAATATAATATATATATATATATATATATATATATATATATATATAAAGGACAGATAATATATAATATATATATATATATATATAAAGGACAGATAATATAATATATATATATATATATATATATATATATATATATATAAAGGACAGATAATATATAATATATATATATATAAAGGACAGATAATATATAATATAGATATATATATATATAAAGGACAGATAATATATATAATATATATATATATATATAAAGGACAGATAATATATGCTACACATCACTATCGCTAGATGTATTATTAGGCAGTGGCTATTCTTAAGCATATAAGCCATAAATACCTTACTGTATATTTGAGTTATGGTCAGGATTATGATAAGGGGTAGGGATAGGGTTGGTTCAATCAATCAATCAATCAAAGCTTTATTTGTATAGCGCATTTCATACCCAGAGGCAACACAATGCGCTTTACAGAGAACAAGGGAGGTGGGCATACGACCCACTCTACATATTCCAGAGGTTAGGTTTGACAGCCGACTTTCCCATAATGCAGCGCTGTAAGAACAGCAGGCGCGTCTGTGCTTATGGCCGCCGTGGTTGTGAGGCGTGGTTGTGAGGGCGGCGTTAGAATAGACTCCGCCTTATTATGGACTGTCATCTAGATAACTAGAGTTAAATGAACCAAGTCAGCGACTTAGCGGACAATGTTCTCCCACAGTTGTTAGGACGGCCCCAGTGTGGCTAACGCTAGCGAGCATTACTCTCAGCTCAGTGGAGCTCAAAGGCCAGACAAAGCAGAGGATTGGGGTGCTCTGGGCCAGAGAGGGGGTAGGGGGGAGATGGAGAGAGAGAGAGAGAGAGAGAGAGAGAGAGGGACAAAGAGAGAAAAGGGGATTAAGAAAGGGGGGGCTCAGGGCGGGAAATTGTCAAGTCAGCAGAATCCCCTCTGAGGGGGTCTGGGTTGACACTAGGGTTGCAAATTTCAAGGAATTTCATTAATCGATAACTGTTAACCTTAACAAACGATAGTCGGTTAATTGATAAGAACGTCCCGCGCCGGGCTGAGCTTTGCTCGCTTAATTTTTTTGTCGTCTTCTGCAGTGTTGTTGAAATTTCCCAGCAACCCAATTAACCTTCACTACATGGCGTGGCGCCCTCATGTGCAGTCAGACCCTAAATCATGATTACATTTCACGTAACTCCCGTTGATAACGTTCGTTCCCCCCCCAAAAAAATATTTTTCATTAACAGGCAATTCATTGAGTAACCAAATCTTACTTGAGTAAATTCTTATCGGCAATTAATCAATAGTCGATTAACTATTAACATCCCTAGTTGACACGTTTCTTTTTTTCCCTCAGAAACGTCGTTCTCCAGCTCTCACGTTTTGAGGACGTTGGCCACCAGGCGCCCGAAGGCGGCGCCGCAGAGCAGCGAGGGAACGAAGAGGCCGCTGGGCACCGACACGCCGTAGGTCCAGCACGCCAACAGGAAGTAGAGGAGGAAGAACACGGACAGCGTCACGGGGCTGAACGTCCCTGAGGACGCAAACAGAAGCACTCTGTTACCACAGCGACGGCCAGGGTGACGCGTAGCAGCACTCTGTCAACTTTAAACAGCAAGAACGTCGCACTCAAATATTCTCTCATTCTTCATTATTAATATTATTATTATTAATATTATAACAATATATATAGAATAATATAATATATATATGTATATAGATAAATATAATAGAATAATGTATATATTATTATTATTATTATTATTAATAATAATAATAATAATAATAATTCTCTTATTGTTTAATATACCAACATTTCGGCACAGTGTTCCTTCATCAGGGCATACGGTCAACTGAGATGTAGGCTCCAGTACCAATTGCTAGATGCTAGTCATCTAATGCACGTCTAACGTGTGTGTGTGTGCGCGTGGTGTGTGTGTGGTATGTGTGTGTGTGTGTGTGTGTGTGTGTGTGTGTGTGGTGTGTGTGTCTCACCGTCCTGGTGGAACAGCTGGTGGATGGCCACCTCCTGAGGGTTGAAGAACAGCGTGGCCATGTCGTTGTACGTCTTGTTGGGGCAGAAGAACTGACGGATGGTGGAGTTGATGACTTCGCTGACGGTCACCTGAAAAACACACCCCCAACATGTACATATCCGCCCTTAAGCGTCAAGAGGAGGGTCAGGGGTCGCCGACCCAGGTCTGTGAGAGGCAGTCCGATACACAGGAAGTAGTGCACAGCTGCTAGTCTCTCTCCAGACTCAAATATTATGTTGAATCGCTGCGCTCCGCATGCTACATAAAAGTCATTTATTTTTTGCTGCCCAACTGATATTGTGAGGGCGTATCGACGGTTCAAAACTGAAAGAGTGACAGGTCACAGCAGCAAATGAGAGACGCTAGCCCAGGTTAGATGGGCGGGGCATATCTATGGGTGGGAGCGCCTGATCGGGAAAGTCGTTACTGATCGGTGTCGCAGGGATTCCTGCGAAACCGATGAATCGCCAGGATTTGAGCAGCAGATGTTTTGCATGAAGTGTCCCAGACCCACAGAGAGATCTGCAGCATGCAGTAACGTAGCTAGCGTAGCTAGCGTAGCTCACGTAGCACATCAGCGGAAGAACTCTCGCGGGTGTGGCGTTGAGACCACGCGGGCGCAGACGTCGGGATACGAAGGTCGCGACCTACCGGGGCTGAGGAGTTGCTGGTCGGTGGAGCGGGAAGGTCGCGACATTCCCCCAACGTCATGGACGCGACGAATATCACCACCGTCGTTACCATGGTGACCAGCAGGCTCTCCAGGACCCTGGAATCAAGTAAAAAGAGGAGAGGATGATCTGATGAGAGACGTCAAAACAAAAAACTCCCTCTCTCTGATTGGCTGATAGTATCAGCCAATCAGTAGACGACAGGGGGGGGCTCACCTGACGAACTTGGCCTTGGGGTGGACGTGTTTCATGCGGTACTTGGCCAGTCTCTTGTTGATGCAGTTGAACAGCGCCCCCAGCAGGCCGCCCACCACGCCCATCAGGACGAAGAAGGCCAGGTCAACCACTGTCCAGAGATGGCAGCTCTTATCCCCCTCCGCACACTGAGGAGAGAGAGAGAGAGAGAGGGAGAGAGAGAGGGAGAGAGAGAGAGGGAGAGAGAGAGGGAGAGAGAGAGAGAGAGAGGGAGAGAGAGAGGAAAGGAGAGAGAGAGGGGGGGAGAGAGAGAGAGAGAGAGAGAGAGGGAAAGAGAGAGAGAGACGGGGAGAGAGAGGGAGAGAGAGAGAGAGAGAGAGAGAGAGAGGGAGAGAGAGAGAGAGAGAGAGAGGGGGGAGAGAGAGAGAGAGCGGGAGGCAGGGAGAGAGAGAGAGAGAGGGAGGGAGAGAGAGAGAGAGAGAGAGAGAGAGGGGGGAGGGAGAGAGAGAGAGAGAGAGAGGGGGGAGAGAGAGAGAGGGGGGAGGGAGAGAGAGAGAGAGAGAGAGAGAGAGGGAGAGAGAGAGAGAGAGAAACATGCAGGAAGCTAGAGAGCTTTGTACACTATGCAGTCCTCAGACACAGACACAAGCACGCCCACACGCACAAACATGCAACACAACTGTGAAACATGACAAGGCAGTGCTGCTATGTGCTGGCTAGTCTAGGGCTGCTGTCGACTAAATAGTAGTGTAGCTCGTGCTCCATGGGAAAAGCAGCGATTAGCGACCGCTCGACTACATTACATTACATTACATTACAGTCATTTAGCAGATGCTTTAATCCAAAGCGACTTACAATAACTGCATTTAACGTAGAAAAGCCAATGTGCTACTACTCGCCAGAACTCACAAGTGCTTACTAAGCTAAACATTTGAATTGACTAAACAAATCAGCCTAGCTGCCCACCCCGTACCTTGAACTCTCCGAAGTTGAGCAGACCGGGGAGCTGGAAGGAGCCCCACTTGTTGTAGTTGATCCCAGAGCGGAAGAAGTTAAGTGTGAACGTGGCCGACATGGAACAGAAGAGCTGGGGGAGACGAGGAGAGAGGGGTACCTCCGGCATCAAACGGGTTCAAACTGGTTTTTCGGGGATGTGTGTGTGTGTGTGCATGTGTGTAGTGTACATACTGACGTACCACTTTCCAGGTGAGCGCCTGGTTCCAGAACGAGGACCCTTCCTCCAGGCTGAAGAGAGTGCCCCCTATAGGCGCCCCGAACGCCGCCGCCACCCCGGCCGCCGCGCCCGCCGACACGAAGTCCCGCTTGTCTCTGGAAGGGAACGCCAGACAACTGGACTTTAATGACAAGTTAGGACATCTTTAACTCCCCTAAAACCCTGGGGGGGTTTTCAGACCATGTGACATGACCTCAAACCGGGAGTGTGATTGGTTGATCTTAAATATTGGTGGTAGGGATGCACTGATATGAAAAATGTGTCCGATACCGATAACAGATTATCATTGCTGTTATGGCCGATAACCGATATTTACTGATGTTGATATGTTCTGTATAAAAACAAGTGTCGTCTAGCATCTCTGATAATCATGTTATTCATAGTGAAAAACACATGGAAACACTGTGTCAGCAAAAATAAATAAATCATAGATTTACTGTATTGTTTCCTCTCAACAGCCACACACACAACAGCAGCGAGACAGAAATAATTACCAGCTGTTTACATCTGCCCTTTTTTGCCCATCGGACCGATACCGACATATTAAAAAATGACTAATATCGTCCTGATACCGATATGATTGCCGATATATCGTCCATCCCTAATTGGTGGTATAGACAGGTTACTGTACCTGTCACTGCGGAAGTACGGGAAATCGAAGCGGATCTTCTTAAAAGTGATACTCTGGAACTGGAGTAAGAAAACACCCATCAGGTAGTTAACATGACATGTTAGACATTCTGTATGCATACTGCTCCAATAATCTAACCAGTAATACAGGACTAACCAGTAATACAGTACCATCAGTGCTTTGCAAAACATCTTTACAATCACAATTGACGTCATCCATTTCACTGTGGGATCACTGAGAAGCTTAAGTGATATAAATACTGCGACATTTGAAGCTAGGCACCATAGAGCAATCCGATCCGTGGCAGGTAGCATTGCTGTTAATGGGATCTGTTTACAATCTGGAAGGACAGGAAGTAGGACAGGAAGTACCTGCGGGAGACCAGCTCCCACGATGGCTCCACTGTGGATCATCGGGCCCTCCTTCCCCACAAACAGACCTGAAAAGTCAAACGCCGAGTCAGAGGCACACACCACTGAGGGAACACTTTCCATCCACATTAACATGACTGAGTCATTCCATGGCCAGGAAGTCAGGCACTGTTGTTGTACTTTTTTACTGTATATATTATCCTGCTTTGTACGATGACCTTGAGTGTCCTGAAAGGTGTCTTTAAATAAAATGTATTATTATTATTATTACTATTACTATTAGATATTGCAGCTCTTAAACAGCCGCGTGCAAATCAAGGAGCATGCTGAAATTCTCTTGAACGTATACTGGCAGTAGTACCTCCGGCCACGGTGAACAGGACCCCGATGGCCTTGCAGAGGAACGTGCGCAGTCGGACAATCCCAGGGATCTTCACTCCATTCAGGTAGCTTTTGATCTCTGGAATACCCGACCCTGCCGCCATGGGCTGTGGATCAGAGGGCAAGAACCTTCAGTGCTACTGCTCCGTCAGACCAGGTAGAACAAGAGACATGAAGAGAGACCACCGCTGGATATGGGATTATACACTCAGTGGGAAGGAGACCGGGAGATTGTGTGAGTGAGTGAGTGAGTGAGTGAGTGAGTGAGTGAGTGAGTGAGTGAGTGAGTGAGTGAGTGAGTGAGTGAATGAGCGTATGAGTGAGTGAGTGAGTGGGTGAGTGAGTGAGTGAGCGAGAGAGGAGTGAGTGAGTGAGTGAGTGAGTGAGTGAGCGTGGGAGTGAGTGAGTGAGTGTATGAGTGAGTGAGTGAGTGAGCGTATGAGTGAGTGAGTGAGTGAGTGAGTGAGCAAGAGAGCGAGAGAGTGAGTGAGCGTGTGAGTGAGTGAGCGTATGAGTGAGTGAGCGAGAGAGCGAGTGAGTGAGTGAGCGTATGCGGGAGTACCATATTGAGGAAAGAGGGAGCTTGGTTTTCCCCTCAGAAGCCTTACCTCAATGAGAACTAACACACTGGCGATGAAGATGAAGGTCATGTTGAAAGCCAGAAGCTCGAGAAGGGAAAGTGCAAGACAACCTTTCTCAGTGCATTCTTCCACAGCTACAGCAGGACACAGGGGTTAAGGAAGAACAAGACTTTCCTGGAAATTTCATTGAAACTAATTAGTTGTTGAAACCAATTTAGACTTTTGAATTTGAATAAAAAGTAGTCTTGGAAAAGATACATTTTCCGACCAAGCTGAATTTCAGCTGATTGAAGAGTCGTACAAAAAAGTCCACGAAAAGACCCACCTGAAAATAAAGTAAAAAAAATAAATATGTTTTTATATGAAAATTATATATAAACTGTTTACAACTAATGGGCAATAAATTCAATTTCCTTCAACATGTCTGATAGAAAAGAGTTTCATCCCTTACCAGGCCTATGGATACTCCAATAGCAAACACCAACATCCATCGTATAGCTTCGTACTTTTTGGCTTTCTAATATTGGGCATTAAAAAACAACTTCAGAACTGATACGAAAGCAGGCAACTATGTAGACAACAGTGTTCAAATATTTTAACATGTCTAAGCATTAAATTACTAAAACCGCTTTTTTTAATACACCTACCTTATTGTCCAAGCCCTCCAAAACCTCCACATATGGCTCGTTGATGCATCTGTCATAATCCAAGCTCTGCCAAAAGACAGAAGAATACAGAGCAGTGTAAGGATGATAAATCGTTCGTCAGTCGTTCTTCAGACAAAGCATTCTCTCTCAGAGCGACATGGATGTCAGTTTTTTGTGGCTGTATCCAATTTAGACTACCTCATAACCCTTAATCATTTGCTTTTCTGCTGAGGCTTCTCACCTCATAATCTTTCCTCGGTAGAATCTCATCCTCTTCATCATCTCGAGTTTCCCCTAGAATAGTCTGAAAAAGGATTAAAGTACAAGTTAAACTCCTGATACCAGGATCAGTATGGTCAGATGATGTGAGAAAATGACTGCTTTGCTATAATAATATACAACAATGTACAATGTTACAACTGCTTTGCTATAATAATATACAACAATGTACAATGTTGTAACATGTAACAATGTTGTAATAATATACAACAATGTAACCCTGTTTCATTGACATAAGACCAGAGCACTCTTAATTATGCTTCTATAGCCACTGAATCTTTTGAAAGGAAGCTAGATAGCAAAATTGTACCCAAAGCGGCTGAACACAACAAAGACTAATGCACAACAAAGACTGTGGGCTAGCATAGCTATCCAATGCCATCATTAATAATTAGCCAATAACAATTAAGCCATCACTCATATAAGCAGACATTGTAACTGATAATCTGGGGCTGTTTATCAAACATGTAGGCAATGTAACTTTAACTTCCACAGAGGAGCAGAGTTTATTAACACTATGACCTAGATTTTACAACCCAGATGGACATGTACTCCATATATTAGCTTTCAAATGAGAGAGGGTCAGGGGGGAGATTTCAGGCAAGCCACTATGGGGTATATAAGGGCTATGGCTCTTATAATGTGGTAGTTTCGCAAAAACTCGAACATAACCCATTATTCATGCAATTCTATATATGACTTTAATATTCTTTCCTACCAGTTCTTCCGGAGTGCGTGTTTCTCCATCCAGACAGCAGCAGTGACAACATAAACAGTTTCCACAGGACGCCATCTTCGCTGCCTCAGCACGGAAGCCACTCCCCTCGTCACGTGACATGCGAAAAACCAACACGCTGTTTCTAAAGTGTTAAACCTGCGTATGATTTACGCATCTATAGTAATGTTAGGCTTTTGCTGAAATAGTTAGCCGTAGCGTGCTCTTTCTCATTGCTATCGTTTATTCCAAATAATAAAACGTAATCAAATACACATTCACGTTCTGTCCGAACCGTGTGCTTTGCTACTGTGCAGTATGCGTAAATGTTATGCGTTTATGTAACGCAGTTCGTGTCTCCCGTGAGGGGCTCTTCCCTTCCTCTACATGCCTTCTCTGAAACACAGGACCGTTCTTTAATTAGAAGATGATCCGCTTCCCGTGTTGTTGTTTCCAACAGCAATGGTGATATTGCCGTGGGACATAGACCGGAGAAGATAGAGGAGGTCAAATTGAACAGTAGACAGTCAAAGTTAGTAGTAAAACGACTGAGGTTGTCTAGCCTAACGTTGCTGGCCAGCAACGCATCTGACTCCTTTCCTGCAACATTGCACTTGGATTTGCAAGTATGAAACATTCATTGACATATCTAGCGAGCCGTTAATGCATGCAGCCGACTAGCGAGCAAACTAACTAAACATCGGTGTTGCTAACAGGGTTTTCTGTTTACCAAACGGTTGTGTTTATATTTACACAACCTCTCGTAGCGCACGTATCTCTCAACTTGATCTCAGACCGGTGTAACGTAGCTAAGGTTACATAACTCATCTGTTTGTTTACTGTTAGATAGACCCTCCCACCATCAACGTTATAAGGCTGTTGACCGTGACTTGTCCCACAGTAGCTGCCCATCCCATCCACCCGGCAGCATGGTGAACCAGGTCCAGAGGGTTGAAGGCGGATGGCAGTCATGCAAAAGCGACTCCAGCGGTGCGAGTAACAGTGGAGGGGAGAGCTCCAAGGACAGCTCCCGCAGCTCGACCCCCGTGTTGGACACTGACCGCGGGGACAGGCTCAGGGACAAGATGCGACGCAGGACCGAGTCTGGAGACCGATGGTTCTCCCTCGAGTTCTTCCCCCCTCGCACCGCAAGCGGAGCTGTCAATCTCATCTCGAGGTCTGTAGCACATGGGTGTATAGGGTTATCTTGGTAGTGAATTTTAAGTTATATTTAAACTTTTGCACATTTTCATAGGGATTGAGTTTGCTCGGATTGAAGGATGGTAAAGGGATCATTCAAATATTCATGTTCTGACTCAAGGTGTTCTCAAAAGTGAAAGTTCAATCAAATTTGGACTGCGAGGCTACAATTCAAAAGGTCATGTGTGATTTCCTGTATGTTCCACTTTTGTTTTCTTTCAGATTTGACCGTATGGGCGCTGGAGGTCCACTCTTCATCGACATCACCTGGCACCCTGCCGGAGACCCAGGCTCGGACAAGGAGACCTCCTCCATGATGATCGCTAGCACAGCGGTCAACTACTGTGGTCTGGAGAGCATCCTCCATCTGACCTGCTGCAATCAGAGCAAAGAGACGATCACCAGCTACCTCGGGAAAGCCAAGCGGCTGGGCCTGAAGAATATCATGGCGCTAAGAGGAGGTAGCATCTGCGCACTTAAGAAATATTCACTGAACACATCTGAATTCATTTATGAAGTTAAGAGTTTATTCAGAACTTAAGACTTTGTGAAATAAGTAAAAAATATTTGAATGGCCGCGAGAAATATCATCCTAGAACGTGTTTGAGCAGCCCCTATGACATCATCATTGACCCGACAGTCTGATTTTCTCTCCAAAGACCCCATGGGGGCCGACTGGGAAGAGGAGGAGGGAGGTTTCAACTACGCCACAGACCTGGTCAAACACATCCGCTGCGAGTTTGACGACTACTTTGACATCTGCGTAGCCGGTGAGCTGTCGGTTCATTCTCATTAAATGACCCATGCTGTGTCTGTCACGTCTTTTATCGTTTGACCGGTTTTGTACCGTTGAGGCCTAACATTGGCGTCATATTCAGCGCGGCCAGTCAGTCAGTGGCAAAGCGGAATGATTTTTCACCCGTTTCTTCCGTTTTCTGCAGATGCCGAGTGCATTTCCGCATGTTTTCAAAGATCTCTATTCACATGTGTTCTGTCTCCGCTGTTTGTGTGCCGTTTCATTTTGTACAGGCTATCCTACTGGCCACCCCGAGGCGGAGAGCTACGCCGAGGACCTCAGACATCTGAAGGAGAAGGTGGACGCTGGGGCGGTCTTCATCATCACACAGCTCTTCTTCAGGGCCGACACCTTCCTCAATTTCGTCAGAGATTGCAGGGCTATTGGCATCACATGCCCCATCCTACCTGGGATCTTTCCTATCCAGGTAATGGGGGGGGAGTGGCTTATCTTCACATCTAGGTGTGGGTTTAAAGGTTAATATGGAAGGCTGGATGTACTTTGTGAGAGTGGCATATTTGTCCAGTTTGAGGATCACTAATAAATCACTTTTTTATGTGTAGCATTAAACAAAAGGGTTTATCTTCCAAGAAGCATTGGTGCCTCAAAGTGTGTACAAAAATGGAATCTTCCTAGAAAGGAGCTTAGATATAATTTATGAATTCAATGATCATTATAGAAAGCATGAATCTTAATTGAAATGCCATGAACCGCACTTCTCGCGAGTTTGCATTTGAAGAAAACATTCTGTACCATCTGTGACTAAAGATAAAGCAGTCACTTTATGAGGATGAACGATATGGTTTTCAGAGTTCAAACTGTTCCACCAGGGCTACCAGTCTCTCAAGCAGCTGGTGAGGCTGTCCAAGCTGGAGATTCCTGAGGAGATCCAGCGGGTGGTGGAGCCCATCAAGGACAACGACGCCGCCATCCGCAACTACGGCATCGAGCAGGCGGTGGGCATGTGCCGCGTGCTGCTGGACAGTGGCGAGGTGCCCGGCCTCCACTTCTACACGCTCAACAGAGAGGTGGCCACCATGGAGGTGCTCAGGCAGCTGGGCCTGTGGAACGAGGACCCCAGGTCTGTGGACGGTCGCTGGTTTGTTATTAGGGTATACGGTTGACCGCTGTGTGGGTCATCGTGGAGGAGGTGTCCTTGTCCGAGTTTGGGTCTCCGGCAGGGCCAGTTTCTCCTTCGCTCAGGGGGGAAAACCCCGGGTAAAATGTCCCATGAACAAACAGGGTCTTGAGTGCGTCCTGGCTTTGACATGCGTGTTGAGATCAAACAATGTTCGTTAAATAAGTCTCTTGTTAGTCCCCGAACCCTTAGCCTCTGTAGGTCTGTATCAGACCACTATGAGGTGTTAATGAACTGGTAGTGACCGAGGGTGTGTTTGATTCGACAGACGACCGCTCCCTTGGGCGATGAGCGCTCACCCCAAGCGGAAGGTGGAGGACGTTCGTCCCATCTTCTGGGCCTCCCGACCGAAGAGCTACATCTACAGAACCCAAGACTGGGACGACTTTCCCAACGGCCGATGGTAAAGCGGCGCGTGTTCGTTCACGATCGAATGAAAAATTTGCCTCCGGCTTCACAAAACGGTGTCTTAAACGGTTGTTTTTTTCCCCCGTTACCACAGGGGCAACTCTTCCTCTCCGGCCTTCGGCGAGCTGAACGACTACTACCTGTTCTACCTGAAGAGCAAGTCGTCGAAGGACGCCCTGCTGTGCATGTGGGGCGAGGAGCTGACGAACGAAGCCAGCGTGTTCGAGGTCTTCACCAGCTACATCACGGCTCAGCCCAACAAGGGCGGACACAAGGTGACGTCTCAGGCTCACGTTCAAAACACATGGGGTTTTCCTGGCTCAGATTGGTTTTTTTTGGGGGGGGCTGATGCGCGCGCAGTTTTGTGGGGAAACCTCAGTTTTATGCTGAGTATCCTACCGGTGTGTACAGGCCTGTATTCTTGGCTGTCGTTCTGACTGAGCTCACTTTTCACAATCGCGGGAAATCTCCCGACATGACGCAAAGTGAATATGAAGACAAAATGTTTAAGATCCTGATAACCTGTCTATTAATGATCTTGATTACTAGTGGTCCAAACCATGGACAATGCAAGAAAGAGGGATGGGCTGCACTTGAAACAAGCTATCAAACACATTTAGAGAGGATTTTGAATTGCAATTTTTTCTCTCAAATTTTAGCATTTTGGCACTGATGAATTTACTTCGGCTCTGGCTAAAATCTCTTTGGGGTGCGCCAAAAATGCAGGAAAATCCCTGACACGTTCTCTTGCGAGTCCATACGTAACTTCATTCGAAGCCTTTTTAGCGTGTTCGCGTGTCGTGCCCCGTCCGCTCACGCGTGCGTCGTCCGTCCCTGCAGGTGATGTGTTTGCCGTGGAACGACGAGCCTCTGGCCCCGGAGACCAACCTCCTGAAGGACGAGCTGGAGAAGGTGAACCGACGAGGCGTCCTCACCATCAACTCCCAGCCCAACATCAACGGCAAGCCCTCCTCAGACCCCATCGTGGGCTGGGGGCCCCCGGGCGGCTATGTCTTCCAGAAGGTTCGCCGTCAGACGAAATACGCAGATGTAGAATTCAAACTGATGTGTGTAGCGTGAGGAAGATGAATTGACTGTGTTTTTGTAACACACGATCTGGTATGCATCAACTCTCATCTTTTTTTTAAAATCCAACAGGCATATCTGGAATTTTTCACCTCGAGTGAAAATGTAACCGCCCTTCTCAAAGTGCTGAAGAAGTACGAGCCTCGTGTAAACTACCATATCGTCAACGTTCATGTAAGCTTTTGCGTCCGTTAAACTCATACAGTACATAGAGCTAGCACATACACACGTGAACAACGGAATCAGTGCACAAAGTAGGACATTGAGTGAGTTTTTCCATATCATCCTTGTGACTCTGACAGGTTTTGTGACTTTGTTTATATAAATCAAATGACCTATATCTCATCCAGGGCCAGAACATGACCAACGCCCACGACATGCAGCCCAACGCTGTGACCTGGGCCATCTTCCCAGGGAGGGAGATCGTCCAGCCCACTGTGGTGGACCCGGTCAGCTTCATGTACTGGAAGGTGAGGTCCCCGTAGGTTTTAGGACTTTTGGAAAAACCCCTCTGTAAAACAATAAACATTTATATCACTGATAAAGATTACAGGCGCGCCGCAGCGATAGACACGTTGATATGACGCCATGTTTTTCCCCGCCAGGACGAGGCCTTCGCCCTGTGGATCGAGCAGTGGGCCAAGCTGTACGAAGACGAGTCACCCTCGCGGATGATCATCAAGTACATTCACGACAACTACTTCCTGGTCAACCTGGTGGATAACGACTTCCCATTGGACAACTGCCTCTGGCAGGTCATCGACGACATGTTCGAGCTTCTCGACGCTCCGCCGGAACCCGTGGAAGAAGCAGCTGCTTCACACTGATTCAAACATGTTTGAGAACTGTGTCGTTGGAAGAAGCACTGCTATAAATTATACAGAGGGAACATTTTGTACTTTTTAACCGTTTTTTAAAATATTTGTATTGTGTCGTGTGACAGAATGACAGGGTAGGAAACCTGTTTTCGTTGTACTAATATTGAGAAGTGATGTACAGGAGTGTGGTGACAGATTGTCAACGTTTATATTGGGCAACATGGGAATTTTGCCCAATTAAAGGAACCCACAAGCGATTCTTTTTTAATTCAGTGATTACTATTGTAATCTTCAACAGTTGTTACAGTATTGACCTGCTGCTGCTAAACTGCTATCAAAGACTTTATTTCACCTGAGGCCTTTTTTAAAGTAACAAACAATTAGCAGTGACTTCACTGCCAGAAGTCATTTTTCAGGATTTTTTGAATATTTATAACTTGTGGTGTATAAAGCTCAATAAAAACACACAACTTCTTACCGGGTGACGACATGATGCATCCATCTATAAACCAACTTGAACTTTATACTGTATTTACAATACAGACATTTGTATATCAGTCAATACAAAGGTCATAGGGCGTGAAGCATTTGGAGGATGGCATTATGGTCTGATGTTAGGTCACATGTCCTGAGATGACATTGCTCAGTGGTTGCATCAGATCAGGCTACCTCACTGCACTCGCAACTCTATCTCCTGAGCTGCTGACATGCAGTATCACCTATAAAACCAGCTGGCTACAGTGCAAATATTACCCCAGTCACCTCTGCCACAGAAACCTAGCGCTGTGTTTCCTTGTGAACATTGCCAGACGACAGGTCATAATAACATTGTTAGCATTACAGAGGCAAGATGACATGGTGACTTTAAAAAGATTGGTCAATCGGGTCATTTTGACCCGTCGGCCGTTTCCAGACAAAACATTGTTTTTGCGTGTCCCTTCGTTGCTGGACTGTAGGACAGAGGTCAGGGAAGGCAGAGGTATGTCCGAGCAGGCCGGCGTGCTGAAACCAGAGACGGGCTTAACGCCTCTGGCGGACGAGGTGAGAGGTTAAAGGTCACTAGACCCCGGCGTCGTCAGCTGCAGCCTCCGATGTCACGTCTGACCGATGGGTCGGCCGTTGGTCACGGAGACAAAACGCACGCCTTCTCCATGTGTGAAACACCTGCAGCAGAAACAGGGTTGTTGAATGAGGGTCTCACCCCGTTTAAGGAACTTTCATGTACAGTCGGTCTAGTTCCATTCCAGCGAGCGCTAATCGCTACGGTATGAACGCCTCGGTTGGACCAGGTGAAGGTTGTCGGGCTGACGCGTCACAAACGAGGCCCCACCCTCATCTGAACGACCAGCGCTCCGTCAGAGCGTGCGGCGAAGGCCTCCGACACTCGGCTTCTGATGCGCCGCTTCCTCCAGGTAAGCCACGCCCACTGCTGCAATCTGTGTATACTGCAGAGAGGAGGGGGGTCACACGCGCGCACACACACACACACGCACACACACACACACAGGTCACATACTGTATATACAGTTGATAGATCAAACTTTATGTGTATAGCGCATTTCATACACAGAGGCAACACAATGTGCTTTACAGAGAGCAATGGGGGGGGGGGGCATAGGTCCCACCCCTACATATTCCAGAAAAATTATATATATACATTAATATACATTATGTTCATGTGTGTGTGTGTGTGTGTGTGTGTGTGTGTGTTTGTGTGTGCTTGTATGTGTGTGTGTGTTTGTGTATGTGTGTATATGAGTGTGTGTGTGTGTGTGCGTGCACGCGTGTGTGTGTGTGTGTGTGTATGTGTGTGTGTGTGCTTGTATGTGTGTGTGCGTGTGTGTGTGTATGTGTGTGTGTGTGTGTGTATGTGTGTGTGTGTGTGTGTGTGTATGTGTGTGTGTGTATATGTGTGTGTGTGTGTGTGTGTGTGTGCTTGTATGTGTGTGTGTGTGTGTGCGTGTGTGTGTGTGTGTACCAGAGTCCTAAGCAGGAGCGCAGCAGCAGTCTGGTCTCTCCAGCTGTCCCACAGGACCTGAGCACGCCTCCTCTGAACCCTCCTCCTCCGCGCGCTCCGCCGCCAGCGCATCAAATAGTCCCTGTGGAGGCGTGAGTGTGTGTGTGTGTGAGTGTGTGTGTGTGTGTGTGTGTGAGTGAGACGAGAGAGGCCGCATTTGGTCACCCGACGCCGAAAAAATCACAGAAGTAACCATACTGTTTTTGACCTTCAGGGGTACTGTACTTTTTTTCCCAATTCAATTCAATTCAATAACCTTTATTTAAACTGGAAGGACATTGAGGTTGCCCTCTTTTACAGTGACGACGAGTAAGAAAGAGTGCAGAGATAAAACAATAAGACATAACAATAATAAGACAATAATAACACTAAAAGCAAAACATAAATTAGAGTAAAGTTAATATAGGATAAGATAATAAGAACAGACTAAAATCAATAAATTCAGCTAAAACAATTACAAAAAGATGTGCAAGAACGCAAGAACTTATGAACATCGTTCTCCGTCCGTAGCGCGTGCTGAAAGTGATTATTACTCTGTCTGGAGTCACGGGCGTTAGGAGGACACACCTCAGTCTGGACTCCAGGCGGTCTCTCCTCCCACGGCGCCTGGCTGACGCCGTCTCTGCCCAGCGGGTGAAGTATTTCCTGGAGAGGTGGAGAGAGCGCCCCCTGTAGACCTGGGCCTGGTAGGACGGGAGAAGACCACACATCTCTGATGAACACCACAAAAAAGTGTCGACAGTGACGTCATTTCTGTCTGTCGACACTTTCAAAAGTGTCATATGACGAAGTATACATTGGCCTTTAAGCTCATCATCTGCTACAGACTGAAACATGAATCCTAGTCAATATTTTTATACAGCCCTCACATTCTTCTTGACCTTAGTTTTGTCTGGTCCGGTCACATGACAAATCTGTGGTCTACTATTATTACTGCCACAGACTGTACTTGCTACACTAACCATTATCATTACAGCTACACTATTCTTTCTAAGACATACCTCTTGATACCAGGCGCGGGGTGATGACATCAGCAGGCTCCTCCTTTTACGCTCGCTCACCCTGTGAGCCAGGTCCCGCCCTGCCCGATGGGACGCGGCGCGCCTCCTCCAGATACTGACAGCTGATTGGATCCGAACCGTACGCAGCTCCGCCTCTGCCGTCCTAAACGAGAGCGTTCCCTCCCTCGTGAGCACGGCCCAGGCGTGAAAACACCTACATGGTGAAACGATGAAAAGAAAGGGCATCAGTTGGTAGAGCGGGTCGTTCAATGATCAAAGGGTCAGTGGTTCGAATCCCAGCTCCAACTGTCCACATGTCGAAGTGTCCTTGAGCAAGACACCTAACCCCAAATTGCTCCCAATGAGCAGGTTAGCACCTTGCATGGCAGCTGCCTCCATTGGTGTGTGAGTGTGTGTGAATGGGGGAATGAGAGGCCATTGTAAAGCGCTTTGAGTGCCGCTAAGGTGGAAAAGTGCTATATAAGTGCAGTCCATTTACCTTTTCTGACGATGGTCTGATGACAGAAACATTCCTTATTTTGTCATCACCTTGTCACTTTATTTTTGCACTTATGTAGAATAAAAAACCCTAGCATTTTGCATCCGAATGCCTCATCTGTCGTGAGTGTGCGAGCCTTTTTCGCTTCTATGTTGGAAAATGATGAAAAGACCACAACTCAACAGTCTGGTCACGAGCACCAGGTGAAATTACACTCCTAAAGCTGGCGTGATCGCTGAGTTTAGCGGAATGATTCTCAAGGACCTGGGGTTTCCCCTTGATTCCCAGCTGGAGTGTTCGTTCCTCGTTAGTGACGCTGTGAGTGAACTGAAGCACCTGTGTTGGTTCCTCGTTAGTGACGCTGTGAGTGAACTGAAGCACCTGTGTTTGTTCCTCGTTAGTGACGCTGTGAGTGAACTGAAGCACCTGTGTTTGTTCCTCGTTAGTGACGCTGTGAGTGAACTGGTGATGCACCTGTGGACGAGGTGGGCGGAGCCTAGCCGTGAGGCCTCTGTGTGGCGCCGGTGGACTCGGACCCACAGCTGGAAGAACCTGGACACCCTGCGACCCTCCAGCCACAGACCCACTGCCTCCGCCATCAGCCTCTGCCCTGTAGACCCTGGGCACAGACACCACAGACCTGTAGACTAACCACAGACCTGTACACTAACCACAGACCTGTAGACTGTCCACACAGACACCACAGACCATAGTGCTGCGGAGCTCTGACACAAAACAGCTGCCTGGTTTCTCCTCAGCGAGGAGCGACACGCTGAGACATGGAGCAGCGTGGGAGACTGTGATCCAGGTCAATCAGCAGTCGAGACAACAGGGATTAACTGACGAGAACAACCCTCGTAGAAAGACATGGATTAACTGACGAGAACAACCCTCGTAGAAAGACACCATTGTCTTTGCAGAATGACAGAGTACATTACAACAGTGTTGTGTCAGCACCTCTGGCCCACTGCCACCAGGCTAGCAGAGCTGGCCGCGCGTCTCTCCTCTCTCTCCACACGCACATCACACCGGCCGCCCTGGACACGCCTGACCGTCCCCTCCAATACTCAAAACACTGAAAAATACAAACACAACACACACATTAAACTCGAATAATCAAAACACTGAAAAATGCAAACACAACACACACATTTAAACTCCAATAATCAAAACACTGAAAAATACAAACACAACACACACATTAAACTCCAATAATCAAAACACAGAAAAATACACAACACACGCATAAAAAAATGTTATACTACAAATTTGCTTTCTGTTCAAGCCAACATTTGTCGCCTACTCCATTACCCACTTGCTGTAGCCTTCCCCTATTGAGACGCCTGAGCGCGGCGCTCCCCCTAGTGGCCGTTCTCCAGCAGCGCAGGGTGTCCTGGGTCAGTCTGTCTTTCCTCCGGCGGAGGCTCTGCTCCAGGGCCTCCTCTCTGCGCTGGACCCGGCCCAGCTCCCCCCTCCAGCGGGCCAAACACCGGGCCGCCAGCCTCCGGGCCCCGTCACGCTGGAGGCCGGCACCACGCCGCCTCCGCGCCAGAGAGGGAGCGGAGTACGCACGCCAGCCCCGGAGGATTCTGGGAGAGAGGGGCCGGAGACGCACAGACGAGCGTTTAGAATCTGAGGGGTCGGGGCCCCTGTGTTGTACTGTATTTAATACAGGTGCGTCTCAGAAAATTTGAATATTGTGGAAAGTTCATTATTTTCCGTAATTTAATTCAAAAAGTGAATTAATATATTATAGATTCATTACACGTGTAGTGATGTTTCAAGGCTGATTGCCTCTATGCCACGCTCCACGTTGATGTAGTAATTTAAGTACAATTTAAGTAAGGAGCCCCCATCAGGTACCGAGTGTATAAATGAACATACTGAACAATCATAAAGGCTTGAAATATTTCACTTTGTGTAATGGATCTACAATACATGAAGGTTTCACTGTTTGAATTAAATCACGGCAAATAATGAGCTTTTTCACAATATTAAAAATTTTTGGGATGCAGCTGTATTGCTTATGGTGTGTATGGTGTACTGTAGTGTTCTGTTGTTATTGTGATGGTGTACTGTAGTGTGCTGTTGTTATGTGATGGTGTACTGTAGTGTTTTGTTGTTATTGTGATGGTGTACTGTAGTGTTTTGTTGTTATTGTGTAGGTGTAGTGTTTTGTTGTTATTGTGTAGGTGTTTAGCAGTGTTCTGTGTGTTTGTTGCTCTGGAGCTGTACAGCACTTTGGTCAACCTTGGTTGTTTTAAATGTGGTTTATAAATAAAATCTGAGTTGAGTTGAGACATTTTGAGCGGCACAATACCAAAGACACACACACAATAAAGGTTAAATAAAAACACACACACACACACACACACACACACACACACACACACACACGCACACGCACACACACTCTCCATCCTTCTCTCTCTCTCTCCTCACCTCCGGCAGAGCATCTGCTCATGGAAAGCCGTACTCCTCCTGGACGCCCGGTAGCCGGTGACCCAGAACCGTAACGTCTGCTCCGTCTCCCTCCTCCGCCCGTCCCCACGGAACGCCGTCTTCCGGTCCCCAGCCGTGCGCCGCGCCAGCCTCCACCGGCGTCGCGAGCGGGACGCCAGTCCCACAGCGCGGTAGTCGGACGCCCTGCTCTCTAGCACCCTCTCCCTCCAGCGCTGTATCACCGCCCTGGCCACGCCCCGTCTGCGTAAGACACGCCCCCTCCAGGAAGTGAAGGCCCGCCGCACGGCTCTACGCCGCCGCCGCGCCTCTGTGGCGATGACCGAGTTGCGCTCGTTGGCGCCGCGTTGCGCGTAGCTACGCCATCGCTGTACGAGTCTGAGGGACAGATAGAAGACACGATTTCCTGAACTGTTTTTAAAGCTTTGGCGACGTTTCGTCATGACAACAGGTGTTCTAATACTACAGCCTGGCTCCACCCCCTGGATCGCACGCCTGCTCCGAAACGCGATTCGGAAAGGTCTGGAAAGGCTCTCGTCCGGAGGGATTTCTCAGCTGGAATTCCAACCAGGCCAATCAGCATCCTTTGAATGTGATGACGGAATTAAACAGCGCAATGTGATTGGTTAGGGGATGAACTAATTGCTTAGGACTCCCTCTTCGGCCACGCCCATTATCTCTGAAAACGGCTGCAATGGGAGCACTTTCAGACTGAATAATGACGTGAAACTTTTTTCTTTTTGCTGCTGCTTTTTATTCAATCAAATAATTATTTATTCATACACTGCACTGTAACTTTTAGTCCTGTATTTTATTTTTCCTGCATTTTTTCACCCCATTTCGTTTTATATGACCTTTTGTGTTGCACTTTGTCTTGATGCTTTTAATGTCTCATGTAAAAAGCACTTTGAATTGCCTTGTTGCTGAAATGTGCTCTACAAATAAAGCTTTGATTGATTGATTGATTGAAATAAACTTGCCTTGCCTTGCCTTGAAACGAAATGTCGATTCAGTCAGAGAGACAGGCTACTAATAAGAGTTGACAAAGCACAAACAGGTTTTTGAAGATCTTGCAAAAAACAAACATAACACAAGTCTTAGTCTAGCTACTGTGGACCTGCTCAAGAGAGTGCGCTGGTAAAGGTCTTGGGCCTTGTTGATGTTGTCAGTCTCTCGAACCCAGATGAGTAGAACTACCTCCTTCCCTCTCCTGCTACTGGTCTCCACATACTGACTCAGGAGCTGTCGCAACACACACCTCCCTGTGAAGAACACACACCTCCCTGTGAAGAACACACACCTCCCTGTGAAGAACACACACCTCCCTGTGAAGAACACACACTTCCCTGTGAAGAACACACACCTCCCTGTGAAGAACACACACCTCCCTGTGAAGAACACACACCTCCCTGTGAAGAACACACACCTCCCTGTGAAGAACACACACCTCCCTGTGAAGAACACACACAGACACTGTATGGCTGATGCACCGACAGCCTGACACACACAATTAAGCACACACACACACAATTAAACACACACTCATTTGGACACACACACACACACACACACACACACACACACACACACACACACACACACACACACACACACACTCACTCGGACACACACACACCCATACACTCTCTCACTCACTCTCACACACACACACACACACACTCACACACACATACACAAACACAAACACTCTCACGCACACACTCACTCTCACACTCACTCTCTCTCACACACACACACACACACACACACACACACACACACACACACACACACACACACTATAACATGCACTCATTGTGCATGTATGTGCCTGTGACCGTTCCACCAGGTGGCGCTGTGTGAGTCCTGGTGTGTGTTGGTGAGACCCACGGTGAGAGATCTCTCTCCAGCGCCGCAGGCTCTCTCCGGCCCGGCGGGTCCGCCTCTCCTCCCCCTTCCTCCGGACCTCCAGCAGCCGGGCCGTGCTCCCCCTCCAGTGGGCCCAGGCGTTACCCAGCAGCCTCTGCTGCAGCCGGACCCGGGCCTGGAGTCTCATGCTCCTGGAGGACTGGACTTGGTTCTTCCACGCCATGAACACCCTGGAACACACGACCCAGCAGAACAGTGCTGCTGAATACGGCTGATTCAAATGACTGGATGTACAGTATGCATGTATAAGGATATGAAGAGGTCATCGGGTCGGAATAGATGATGAATGTGCACGCACACACACACACACACACACGCGCACACACACACACGCGCACACATGCACACACACACACTCTCTCACACACACACACACGCACACGTACTCACTCACTCACACACACACAAACACACACGTACTCAACCACACACACTTACACACACTCTCTCACTCACACACACACACACGTACTCACACAGACACTCACACACACCTACACTCTCTCACACACACACACACACACACACATACACTCTCTCACTCACACACACACACACACACACACGTACTCACACAGACACTCACACACACCCACACACTCTCACACATACACACACACCTGGTCAGTGTAGCGCGTGCGTAGAAGGCGGTGACAGCGTGACCCTGTCTGAGGCGTGCTCTCCAGAGTGCCATGGCGGCGTGCGTCCTCCGCCCGTCCCCTCTCCTCCTCAGCCAGGACGCCCGTCTCTCCAGCCGCGCCCGGGCCTCCGGGTCTGGACCCCCACGCGCCCGTGCTCCCTGAGGGGAACACGCAGCGGGACACCGCGTGAACCGGACCGCAGCGGGAAATATCACTATCCATAATCCACCGATAGTCTATATCCATATTTATAATACGGGTAGATGAAATCAAGCATTCTGATTGGTTGAGAGCGAGTCATGGGGTGTACTGTGTTGAGTATAAAGTCCTGTAGAATCTCGCTAGAGCCTCATGTCAGTTAGAAATTAAGGCGTCCGTTACACTGTCAGCATTCCAAATATAACAGACTTTTAACTCAATCTCTCGGACTGTGTGTTAGTTTATCAACTTTGTAATAATTTCCTTCCTACACAAAGTTACCGTGTAGATTCCGAATATGTGATCTGTTTATCAAAATAAAGCCCGTTTGAAAATGTGTCAAGATGTTTTCGGACTGCCCCGGCAGGTTCTGTAGCTAAATCTGTGCTGCTATGGCTTTCATCACCTAGACAAGATGTCTGTTTATGTCTGTTGCATAGCAACAGCCACACCTGGGACTATTTTCTCGAATGTTACTGAAATGCGATATAAAACAGCTAAAACTATTTTATTTTGAAAGGCAGCTTACTATTTGCTTACTATTTATAATTTCGCTGGCAACCCGTCTTATAAAAGCAATAAGGTACTCGAGGCAGTACTTTGTTGTGAATACTAATGCGCGTCGGGCCTAACAACACCCTTGAACTGTACATTATTCACAACAAAGTACTGCCTCTCGTACCTTATTGCTTAACTATAACCAGCTCAGTGGCCTTGTGGTTAGAGTGACAGCCCTGAGACTGGGAGGTCGTGAGTTTGATCCCCGGCCGAGTCATACCAAAGACTATAGAAATGGTACCCGATGCCTCCCTGCTTGGCACTCAGCATCAAGGGTTGGATTGGGGGTGAGTCCCTGTGACATACTAGCGTCATGTCCAGGGGGTGCACTTGTACATCAATCTGCCCCACGCTACAGAAACAGGAGACAGGCTCCTGCCCTATGGGTCACCAGGCCCGAGAAACATTGGTTCTCAAGGCTTACTTATTAGAGTCTACATCAACATCAATGATCAATATTTTAAGTTCACTATAAAAACACCACTTCAAGAAGCAAAATAGTCAAAATAACAGGCTGAATACACTATCGGGGTTACAAACCCATCATTACCAGACTCTGATTGTTCTTCACCGCCATAGTTTTCACGTTTGGAAATACATGGAAGTGAATGAGCCATAGTTAGCCGTCAGCTGCTTTCACTTCCATGCATTTCCAAAAGCGAAAACAACGGCAGTGAAAAAATGCATTTTTAAGCTAGCTTTAAGCAAGGAATGTCAGGAATGCTACAGTCGCACGTCAACTGGACAGTATTTGAAATAAATATCCTGTATATTGTCAAGTTTGGGGTCACAGAAAGAAACAAGACTGTTTGAACGTGTTATGAATACTCAGCTAATAGGATTAGTTTGATAGAATGGTGAGCAAAACCGTTAATGACTGAATAATGAAGTCAGATAACGTTGTGGAAATGGAGCGCTTCCAAAGCATAGCAGACAGATTAAGCGTACTTAAGACTCCTCATAGAGACCTATTTAACACTTCATTGCCTTTAATCCTTGGATAGATGAGATAGTGGTGTCTACCTTGGCAGCTTTGGAGAGGGAGAGAGAGAGAGAGAGAGAGAGAGAGAGATAGGAAGAGAGAGAGGGTGAGAGAGAGAGGAAGGGAGGGAGGGAGGGAGGGAGGGAGGGAGGGAGGGAGGGAGAGAGGGAGGGAGAGAGAGAGAGAGAGAGAGGGAGAGAGAGGGAGGAAGAGAGAGACAGGGAGAGAGGGAGGGAGGGAGAGAGGGAGGGAGAGAGAGAGAGGGAGAGAGAGAGATAGGAAGAGAGAGAGATAGGAAGAGAGAGAGAGAGAGAGAGAGAGAGAGAGGAAGAGAGAGAGAGAGAGAGACAGGGAGAGAGGGAGAGAGAGAGAGAGAGAGGGAGAGAGAGAGAGGGAGGAAGAGGGAGACAGTGAGAGAGAGAGAGAGAGAGAGATAGGAAGAGAGAGAGAGAGAGAGAGAGAGAGAGACAGGGTGAGGAAGTTAAGGGAACAGTCTCACTCTTCCAGAGTCATGTCGTCTCTTGGGACCCACTCATCCATGACTGACTGCAGCCGTCGGCACCGGCCTCATATTCAAGTTACTACTCCTCTCATAATCTATTTATTTTTATTCATAAATGTGCTGCTTTAGGCAGCGCTGAGTGGAGAGAATAGACGGTTCTCTTTGAAGCCCAGAAAGTGTCTGCTCAGCTGAACGACTCTTAGTGCTGAGATGTGTTTGGAAAGCACAAGGAGAGGGTGGAACTGCTACCCCCTGACACACAGTTACAGAACAGATGTGTATATATGAGATTCAGAAGGACCTTCAATCTGGGTGACGCTTTTTGGCCGTCCTCCATAGCATCTGACTGTGAGCTGTGAGAGAGAGAGAGAGAGAAAGGGAGAGAGGGAGGGAGAGAGAGAGGGAGAGAGAGGGGGAGAGAGAGAGGGAGGGAGGGAGGGAGGGAGAGAGAGAGGGAGGAAGAGAGAGACAGGGAGAGAGGGAGGAAGAGAGAGGGAGAGAGAGAGGGAGAGAGATAGGGAGAGAGAGAGAGAGAGAGAGAGAGGGAGGGAGAGAGAGGGAGGGAGGGAGGGAGAGAGAGAGAGAGAGAGAGAGAGAGAGGGAGAGAGAGAGAGAGACAAACAGGTTAGCTCTGTCATAAGAACCAGCTTCTTCCAACTAAGGCGTCTTGCCAAGGTAAAGGGCTATCTCTCCCCCACAGACTTAGAGAGAGATTAATACATGCTTTCATCAACACTCGCCTTGATTATTCTAATTCTTTGTGGGCATTGACCAATCACTGATGCGTCGCCTGCAGCTTGTGCAGAATGCAGCAGCTCGTCTCCTTACTGGCAAGAGAAAGCGCGACCGCCCTGTGCGATCGTCCCAATCTTGGCCTCGCTCCACTGCCTCCCAGGGCGTTTTAGAACTGATTTCAAGATTTTGATGTTTGTTTTTAAAGCTCTTAATGGACTGGCACCTCAGTATCTTGCCGATCTCCTGCACTTTCACGCCCCAGCGAGAGAGCTGAGATCCTCTAATCTCAGCTGCTGGCTGTCTCAAAGACTCGGCTGAAGACTGGAGGGGACCGAGCCGTTGGGGCGGCGGCCCCTAGACTCTGGGACAGTCTGCCCTGGAACATTAGGTCTGCCCAGCCCCTAGGCCCTGGAACAGTCTGCCCTGGCACATTAGGTCT
This sequence comes from Borostomias antarcticus, assembly GCF_949987555.1. Classification (NCBI taxonomy): domain Eukaryota; kingdom Metazoa; phylum Chordata; class Actinopteri; order Stomiiformes; family Stomiidae; genus Borostomias; species Borostomias antarcticus. The sequence continues at coordinate 2,662,470 of NC_140236.1, forward strand.
GCCCAGCCCCTAGGCCCTGGAACAGTCTGCCCTGGCACATTAGGTCTGCCCGGCCCCTAGGCCCTGGAACAGTCTGCCCTGGTACATTAGGTCTGCCCGGCCCCTAGGCCCCTAGACTCTGGAACAGTCTGCCCTGGCACAGTAGGTCTGCCCGGCCTCTAGGCCCCTAGGCCCTGGAACAGTCTGCCCTGGCACTGTAGGTCTGCCCGGCCACGAGGCCCCCAGGTTCTGGAACAGTCTTCCCTGGCACTGTAGGTCTGCCCGGCCACGAGGCCCCCAGGTTCTGGAACAGTCTTCCCTGGCACAGTAGGTCTGCCCAGCCCCTAGGCCTCTAGACTCTGGAACAGTCTGCCCTGGCACATTAGGTCTGCCCAGACCACAGAGATGTTTAAGTCTTCTTTAAAGACTCACCTGTTCTCCCAGGCCTTCAACTCAGGTTGAGCTGTACCCCCGATGGCCCCTGTACTGTCCTGTATTTTATATTGATTATTGTGTATTGTGATGATGTATTGTATGATGTATTATAGTGTTCTGTTGCTCTGGAGCTGTACAGCACTTTGCTCAACCTCGGTTGTTTAAAATGTGCTTTATAAATAAAGTTTGCGTTGAGTTTTGAGAGAGAGAGAAGGTTGTTAGGCCTTGAATAAAAGTGCTTGAAGTATACGTTGATGAAGGTTGCTACTTCAAAGTATTTTGAGCCCTGTAGCGCCCAGGACGTTTGTGTCTGTACGTCACCGCTCACATGGGTAACTAGCATCACGAATATCACGGGGCACACCCCACTTCTTCGGCCGTCCATCCAATCCCCACAGCCCCGCGTACTATAAACCCTGCCTACCGGAAAACATCATGTCTGCTCAGCACCAGCACCCCCATACCAGCAGGACGGACAAACAAAGCTTACCTCTACGATCATATTCAATCGCGACGCATCGGCAGTCAACAGGCTAGCCGGTGTTAGCTGGCTACGCTAGCCAACACCAAACGGAGCCTTGAGCGCCCAACAAAAGACTCCAGACGAGCTGCCTTGACGCCCCTGACTGACTTACGGACATTACAAGGACGGGGATCTGTGGTAAAACCCGGAGTGGACTATATATATACACACATCACGATCCAGTTGGATTATTGTGTGGAAATGGACTCTGGACTCTGATGGACTGAACCCCACACTCGCACCTAACCTCACGCACGCAATGTTGTGTTTACTATGAATATAATGAACATATCATGCAAACTGTCTGTTGTGCTGTTGTGTGGTTATTTCTTGCGGTGTGATGTTCCATATGATATATACTATTACCTGAAGTATTGTATTTGCATTTTGTAAGGGTTGACCGACTTTATTTGTCAGACTTGACTCTGACTGGCACCCCGGCGAACAACTTAAGAAGGTCTATCCCGTTACAAAATGGCACCCCAGGTGGGACACGAGCTGGGAGAACACAATTAACCCTGGCTGAGGTCTCGTATAACATGATCAGACAAACAAAGGACACCCAAGATCACCCATCAAATAAGAGTATCTATAAAAGTGGTTATAAATAAAATCACTTGTAACATAATGAGTGAAGGTGAAATGGCTGACGCATTCGACCTTCTGGATCTATCCTGGGCTGGGCTGCCCCCAGTCTGCCCAGGGGGCCAGTTATTGACACCTCTGGTCCCTACCACACAACCCTACCCCCGCCAAGGGAGCCTGCCCTCTGGTGGTCAGGAGGAACAACAGTGGGCTGCACCCCCAGCCAAAGCATACCAACCGCTGCTGGTGCCCCCTGCAGAACAACAGGAGGAACGTGCTGATGGACCAGCCCAACCACAGGATGGAACGAATCTGTCCATAAAGGATATGGACCTGACGCTGAATGAGCCTAAGGATACTTCCAATATGAATATGGAAGATAAATTGCACTTACTCATGGACGCCCAAACCAAACACAAGGAGGAGCTCCTGGGTACAGTAAAGACTTTGTTAAAGGACGTCCATGACAAAATGGAGCAGACCATGGAGAAGCAGAGTATTTATCTGAGAGACCAGGTTGCCGCAAGCCTCAACTGGCGGTTGTCACACCACCACGGAGAGTTATTGAAGGGCGTCAGAGAATCCATGACCCCGGTGGTGCAGGCGGTGGACAGCCTAGAGGATAACATTGGGAAACTGACACACAGCATGGATTTGATGTCCCAAGACATGGTAACAATGAGAGACACCCTCAATATGTCCGCCCTTGGGTCTGTCCCTGTCCAGGTAGCTGAGACCCCCGCTCCTGGGCATATGGAGGCTCAGAGGCAGCGCCTCCAATCTACGGTGTTACCTGAGGTGATGCATGAACTGCTGGAAACCCCTCAGAATCCCTCGGCTCTGTCTGATGGCAGGGGACGGGCGCCTGGTAAATGCCCTGTGAAACTGCTCTTTCCCACCTTTGGGAAAATGGGGGATGAAACGGACCCTCTGATATATCTGGAGAAATGCAATGATTTCCTGGACTTAAACCCACTGAATGATCAGGAAGTGATGGCAACTTTGAGAAATGTCCTACATGGAACTGCAAGGGACTGGCTGGATGTGGCTCGTTTAAACACACATACCTGGTCAGACTTCCAGAAGAAGTTCCGAGCTGCCTTTCTGTCCGAAGACTATGAAGATGAACTGGCGGAGAGAGTGAGGGCGAGAGTTCAGGGTGATAGAGAAAGCATCCGGGATTTCGCCTACATGTTTCGCTCCTTGTGCAGGCGGTGGAAGCCAGACCTTGAGGAGGATGCTGTCCTCAAACTGATTTTCAGGAACCTCAATCCTCGGATAGCCAGCCAGCTCCGAGGCAGAGTCACTACAGTGGATGAACTGGTGAGACTGGGTCAACAGCTGGAGAAAGATAAGGCCAGTCAAGTACTGTATGAACAACGTAAAAAACAATCAATGAGACCAATGGAGAAGGTGGATTCACCCAGTACTGATACCCTGCCCCAGAAGAACAAGCCTGCCCCTGTGGTTTACTGTTGGAGATGTAAGGACAGTCATGTTCCTTATTCCTGTCCCAACTACAAACAGTACAGGGATTCCAAGCCCTCTTACCCATCCAATTCGGAGCAACGTAATCAACCTCAGCAGCCCCATAGATCTCAGCCACCCCTGGGTTCTCAGCAGTACCGCCCGCCACCCTCTCACTCTGCTGACCGTCGGGATGCAGCTTCACTGACCGTAGCCCATACGACACCCTCGGCGCCATGCATTACCTCCCCTTCATTTGTGCAGGGTCTGGGGTCTAACGCGTTTCCTGGTCTGAGCTGTGGCTCCACCCTACCCCGGCAGCTGAAAGTGACAATATCAGTAAGGAACTGGAGGGGGACTGTGGTTGTGGATACAGGGTCATCATACACTCTGCTCAGTGAGCAATTGTGGATGGCCGCTAAGGCCCCAGATGACAAGCTCACCCCATGGACAGGCAGTCCCCTGTATCTGGCTGACGGGCAGTCTAAGATGCCTCTTGGTTGGGTGGAGTTGGAGCTATGTCTGCAGGATAGAGTCTGGATGATTCCTGTGGTGGTGTTGGATTCCGCGTCCCTCGTCTTTCCTGCTCTGTTGGGGCTGGACTTCATGTATTTCACTGGTATGCTATGGGATGTTGTTGAGGGGCTGTTCTGGTTCAGGGACGATGAGAGGAGGAAGTATCCCTTCAGTGCAGAGTCCTTGCCCAGGGGGGGAGGGGAGGTTGACGACAACTCACTCTCCTTCTTCTCAGTGGAAGCTCCATCAGCCTCTGCACTGACAGCTGCTCTGGCCACACGGGAGGACTCCGACTTGTCCCTGAGGGCAATCCAGGAGTCTCATCTGGAGGACCACATGAAACCGCAGTTAAAGACTCTCCTATGCAATAATGCAGATGTGTGCAGAACAACAGTGGGACGTACAGGTCTACTGAAACATCAGATCTTTCTCACCAACCCACATCCCATCCGACAGAAACCCTATCGGGTCTCGCCACCTAAGCTGCAGGTGATGAGGGGGCTCGTGGATGATATGCTGGAGAAAGGGGTTATCGAACCTTCATACTCTGCTTGGGCTTCCCCTGTAGTCCTGATCCCCAAGAAAAACGGTCAAATCAGGTTCTGCGTTGACTACAGAAAGGTGAATGAAAACACGGTCACGGATGCCTACCCTATGCCCACCATCCAGGAGATACTGGACAGCCTTGCAGGTACTGCCGTCTTTACCTCCCTGGATTTAAATAGCGGGTATTGGCAGGTTGAGTTGGACCCAGAGATGCAGGAAATCACTGCCTTCATCTGCCCTCTTGGTCTATTTCAGTTCCGGGTCATGCCATTTGGGCTGAAGAATGCCCCAGCCACCTTCCAGAGGCTTATGGAGAGGGTGCTGGGAGAATTGAAAGGTGTCATCTGTTTCGTCTACCTGGATGACATTATAATTTTCTCCCGGTCCTGGGAGCAGCATCTCTACGACGTTCAGGCTGTCCTCGACCGGCTCCGACTTGCAGGCCTCTCCGTGAACATGAAGAAGAGCAAACTGTTCAGGACCTCTCTGAAGTTTCTGGGACACGTTGTGTCTGCCGCTGGTGTTCATGTTGACCCGGACAAGACTGAAGCTGTGCGCAACTTCCCAGTCCCCACCAACATGAAGGCTTTGCAGAGGTTCCTCGGCATGTCCGGGTGGTATCACCGCTTTGTCCCTAGCTTCTCAGCAATCGCTGAGCCACTCAATGCCCTGAAAAGAAAAGGGGCAAAGTTCGTCTGGTCACCAGCCTGTCAAACTGCCTTTGAGACACTGAAAGGACATCTGATAACTCCACCTGTTCTGGGTCACCCGAACTTCAATATTCCTTTCGTGGTCTACACCGATGCCAGCGAAATCGGACTCGGCGCAGTATTGGTCCAGAAGTCTGCTGGGACAGAGGAAGTCCTCGCGTTTGCCAGCCGCAGCCTGAACCCTGCTGAGAAGAACTATGCTGCCACCGAGTTGGAATGCCTGGCCGTGGTGTGGGCTTTGGAGAGGTGGAGGCATTATCTGGAAGGCCGCCTGTTCACAGTGGTGACAGACCATGCCTCCCTGCTGTGGGTGTTCAAGACCACCAAACCCAGCTCACGGCTGATCAGATGGGCCCTCAGGCTCCAGGAGTTCACTTTTACAGTGGAATATCGAAAAGGGAAGTACAATACCCTGCCAGATGCCCTTTCTCGAGCTCCGACCGACCAGCCCTCCGTGCCTGTGTGTGCGACCGTCATGTCAGCCGCAGCCAGACCAACAAAAGAATTACCCATTTCCGTCGAGACCCTGTGGAGAGCGCAGCAGGAGGATGAGGAGTGTCAGGCCTTATACCTGAAGGTTATGGAGAATGGCAAGATCAATATTAATGCTAGTACATGCATGGATATAAGAGAGGACCTCATTTACCGGATTGTTACACTTCCTTACAAGACCCAGTATCAGCTATACATACCTGCCGGATTCAGGACACCGCTTCTGGAATACTTCCACCAGGACCCCCTGTCTGGACACCTTGGAAGGCACAAGACCTACCGGAGACTGCAAAACCTGGTCTACTGGCCGAAGCTGAGCTGGGATGTAAGAGAGTATGTACGGAATTGTCAGGTGTGTCAGGCCTACAAGCCGGAGAACAGAAAACAGGCAGGCAAACTTCAGCAGACTCTGGTCCAACGCCCCTGGGAAATGCTGGGGATGGACCTAATGGGACCATTTCCCAGAAGCTCCAACCAGAATGTCTACCTGCTGGTTTTCGTGGATTACTATACCAGGTGGGTGGAATTATTTCCCTTAAGGACGGCGACTGCGGACAGCGTCTCCCGGGTCCTGGTGAGGGACATCTTCACCCGATGGGGTGTGCCGGACTACCTGCTTTCGGATCGTGGAACACAGTTCGTCTCAGCGGTTTTCCAGGACCTGTGCCAAACCTGGAATGTGGGTCACAGGATGACATCTGCATACCACCCACAAACAAACCTGACAGAGCGAGTGAACCGTACCCTGAAGACCATGATAGCCTCTTATGTGGGCCAACAGCATAGACAGTGGGATAAATACCTCCCTGAGTTCCGGTTTGCCATAAACTCTGCGGTCCAGGAATCCACCGGTGTTTCCCCGGCTGAGCTAAACCTTGGACGTGTACTCAGAGGACCTCTGGACGTCGTGCTGCAGCCTCGAGAGCCTACACCAGGCTCCGCCGTCTACCGCAAGGTCGCCCAGTTTGAGGAGCTAAGTTCCCTGGTTACCAGGAACTTGGACGCTGCGCGACGTCGTCAGAAGAGGAACTATGACAAAGGGAGAAGAGACGGGAAGTTTGCTGAACAGGATCGAGTCTGGGTACGAGCCCATCCCTTCTCCAAAGCAGCTAAGGCCTTCACGGCAAAGCTAGCCCCCAAGTGGCAGGGACCCTATCGTGTGGTGCAGGAGGTTGGGCCTGTTAACTATCAGGTAGTTTTGGAGGAGTCCGGTGAAGACCTGAAAGTCGTACACATTTCCCGCCTGAAGCCCTGCTACCCCACTGCTCAGGACCTTGAGAAGCAGGAACGCCAGCGTGTCCTGGATGTTTTTATGGAGGAGTCTGATGATGAGGACTTCCTCGGCTTCTCTGACGCTGCCTGTTCTGCTCCCAGTGAAGGTAATCCCCTTGAGGAGCAGGAGCGCCGGCGTGTCCTGGATATTTTTATGGAGGAGTCTGATGATGAGGACTTCCTCGGCTTCTCTGATGCTGCCTGTTCTGCACCCGGTGGAGGTGACCCTGGTCCAGAAGAGACAAGACATGATTGTTCCTCAGACTCTGTCCTTGAAGGCCCGGAACACTACAGCGCCTTATCTTTGGTCGGCTTCTGCTAAGGGGGGAGGAGTGTAGCGCCCAGGACGTTTGTGTCTGTACGTCACCGCTCACATGGGTAACTAGCATCACGAATATCACGGGGCACACCCCACTTCTTCGGCCGTCCATCCAATCCCCACAGCCCCGCGTACTATAAACCCTGCCTACCGGAAAACATCATGTCTGCTCAGCACCAGCACCCCCATACCAGCAGGACGGACAAACAAAGCTTACCTCTACGATCATATTCAATCGCGACGCATCGGCAGTCAACAGGCTAGCCGGTGTTAGCTGGCTACGCTAGCCAACACCAAACGGAGCCTTGAGCGCCCAACAAAAGACTCCAGACGAGCTGCCTTGACGCCCCTGACTGACTTACGGACATTACAAGGACGGGGATCTGTGGTAAAACCCGGAGTGGACTATATATATACACACATCACGATCCAGTTGGATTATTGTGTGGAAATGGACTCTGGACTCTGATGGACTGAACCCCACACTCGCACCTAACCTCACGCACGCAATGTTGTGTTTACTATGAATATAATGAACATATCATGCAAACTGTCTGTTGTGCTGTTGTGTGGTTATTTCTTGCGGTGTGATGTTCCATATGATATATACTATTACCTGAAGTATTGTATTTGCATTTTGTAAGGGTTGACCGACTTTATTTGTCAGACTTGACTCTGACTGGCACCCCGGCGAACAACTTAAGAAGGTCTATCCCGTTACAACTGGCAAGAGAAAGCGCGACCGCCCTGTGCGATCATCCCAATCTTGGCCTCACTCCACTGGCTCCCAGGGCGTTTTAGAACTGATTTCAAGATTTTGTTGTTTGTTTTAAAAGCTCTTAATGGACTGGCACCTCAGTATCTTGCCGATCTCCTGCACTTTCACGCCCCAGCGAGAGAACTGAGATCCTCTAATCAGCTGCTGCTGGCTGTCCCAAAGACTGGGCTGAAGACTAGAGGGGACCGAGCCTTTGGGGCAGCGGCCCCTAGACTCTGGGACAGTCTGCCCTGGCACATTAGGTCTGCCCGGCCCCTAGGCCCCTAGGTCCTGGAACAGTCTGCCCTGGCACATTAGGTCTGCCTGGCCCCTAGGCCCCTAGGCCCCTAGGCCCTGGAACAGTCTGCCCTGGTACATTAGGTCTGCCTAGCCCCGAGGCCCCTAGGCTAGGGAACAGTCTGCCCTGGTACATTAGGTCTGCCCAGCCCCTAGGCCCTGGAACAGTCTTCCCTGGCACAGTAGGTCTGCCCGGCCCCTAGGCCCTGGAACAGTCTGCCCTGGCACATTAGGTCTGCCCAGCCCCTAGGTCCTGGAACAGTCTTCCCTGGCACAGTAGGTCTGCCCGGCCCCTAGGCCCCTAGGCTCTGGAACAGTCTGAACTGGCACATTAGGTCTGCCCAGACCACAGAGATGTTTAAGTCTTCTTTAAAGACTCACCTGTTCTCCCAGGCCTTCAACTCAGGTTGAGCTGTACCCCCGATGGCCCCTGTACTGTCCTGTATTTTATATTGCTTATTGTGTATTGTGATGATGTATTGTATGATGTATTATAGTGTTCTGTTGCTCTGGAGCTGTACAGCACTTTGCTCAACCTCGGTTGTTTAAAATGTGCTTTATAAATAAAGTTTGCGTTGAGTTTTGAGAGAGAGAGAAGGTTGTTAGGCCTTGAATAAAAGTGCTTGAAGTATACGTTGATGAAGGTTGCTACTTCAAAGTATTTTGAGTGTACTGACCTGAGGTTGCGACTGTCCAATGGGGAGGAGGCCAGTAGG